>NW_028269991.1:0-352381 GCF_054644295.1 Miniopterus natalensis | reverse complement strand
GTTAGGGTTATGTTGAGGGTTAGGGTTACAGATCCGGTTAGGGTTACGATTGGACCTAGGGTTAGCGTTATGTTGAGGGCTATGGTTAGAGATCCGGTCAGGGTTACGATTGGACCTAGGGTTAGGGTTATGTTGTGGGCTAGGGTTAGAGAGACGGTTAGGGTTACGATTGGACCTAGGGTTAGGGTTATGTTGACGGCTAGGGTTAGAGATGCCGTTAGGGTTATGATTGGACCTAGGGTTAGGGTTATGTTGAGGGCTAGGGTTAGAGATCCGGTTAGGGTTACGATTGGACCTAGGGTCAGGGTTATGTTGAGGGCTAGGGTTAGAGATCCGGTTAGGGTTACGATTGGACCTAGGGTTAGGGTTATGTTGAGGGCTAGGATTAGAGATGCCGTTAGGGTTACGATTGGACCTAGGGTTAGGGTTATGTTGAGGGTTAGGGTTAGAGATCCGGTTAGGGTTACAATTGGACCTAGGGTTAGGGTTATGTTGAGGGCTAGGGTTAGAGAATCGGTTAGGGTTACGATTGGACCTAGGGATAGGGTTATGTTGAGGGCTAGCGTTAGAGATCCGGTTAGGGTTACGATTGGACCTAGGGTTAGGGTTATGTTGAGGGCTAGGGTTAGAGATCCTGTTAGGGTTACGATTGGACCTAGGGTTAGGGTTATGTTGAGGGCTAGGGTTAGAGATGCCGTTAGGGTTACGATTGGACCTAGGGTTAGGGTTATGTTGTGGGCTAGGGTTAGAGAGACGGTTAGGGTTACGATTGGACCAAGGTTAGGGTTATGTTGAGGGGTAGGGTTAGAGATGCCGTTAGGATTACGATTGGACCTAGGGTTAGGGTTATGTTGAGGGCTAGGGTTAGAGATCCGGTTAGGGTTACGATTGGACCTAGGGTTAGGGTTATGTTGAGGGCTAGGGTTAGAGATGCCGTTAGGGTTACGATTGGACCTAGGGTTAGGGTTATGTTGAGGGCTAGGGTTAGAGATGCCGTTAGGGTTACGATTGGACCTAGGGTTAGGGTTATGTTGTGGGCTAGGGTTAGAGAGACGGTTAGGGTTACGATTGGACCAAGGTTAGGGTTATGTTGAGGGGTAGGGTTAGAGATGCCGTTAGGATTACGATTGGACCTAGGGTTAGGGTTATGTTGAGGGCTAGGGTTAGAGATGCCGTTAGGGTTACGATTGGACATAGGGTTAGGGTTATGTTGTGGGCTAGGGTTAGAGAGACGGTTAGGGTTACGATTGGACCAAGGTTAGGGTTATGTTGAGGGGTAGGGTTAGAGATGCCGTTAGGATTACGATTGGACCTAGGGTTAGGGTTATGTTGAGGGCTAGGGTTAGAGATCCGGTTAGGGTTACGATTGGACCTAGGTTTAGTGTTATGTTGAGGGCTAGGGTTAGAGATCTGGTTAGGGTTACGATTGGACCTAGGGTTAGGGTTATGTTGAGGGCTAGGGTTAGAGATTCGGTTAGGGTTACGATTGGACCTAGGGTTAGGGTTATGTTGAGGGGTAGGGTTAGAGATTCGGTTAGGGTTATGATTGGACCTAGCGTTAGGGTTATGTTGAGGGCTAGGGTTAGAGATGCCGTTAGGGTTACGATTGGACCTAGGGTTAGGGTTATGTTGAGGGCTAGGGTTAGAGATGCCGTTAGGGTTACGATTGGACCTAGGGTTAGGGTTATGTTGTGGGCTAGGGTTAGAGATCCGGTTAGGGTTACGATTGGACCTAGGGTTAGGGTTATGTTGAGGGCTAGGGTTAGAGATGCCGTTAGGATTACGATTGGACCTAGGGTTAGGGTTATGTTGAGGGCTAGGGTTAGAGATCCGGTTAGGGTTACGATTGGACCTAGGTTTAGGGTTATGTTGAGGGCTAGGGTTAGAGATCTGGTTAGGGTTACGATTGGACCTAGGGTTAGGGTTATGTTGAGGGCTAGGGTTAGAGATCCGGTTAGGGTTACGATTGGACCTAGGGTTAGGGTTATGTTGAGGGCTAGGGTTAGAGATCCGGTTAGGGTTACAATTGGACCTAGGGTTAGGGTTATGTTGAGGGGTAGGGTTAGAGATTCGGTTAGGGTTATGATTGGACCTAGCGTTAGGGTTATGTTGAGGGCTATGGTTAGAAATCCGGTTACGGTTATGATTGGACCTAGGATTAGGGTTATGTTGAGGGTTAGGGTTAGAGAGACGGTTAGGGTTACGATTGGACCTAGGGTTAGCATTATGTTGAGGGCTATGGTTAGAGATCCGGTCAGAGTTACGATTGGACCTAGGGTTAGGGTTATGTTGTGGGCTAGGGTTAGAGAGACGGTTAGGGTTACGATTGGACCTAGGGTTAGGGTTATGTTGACGGCTAGGGTTAGAGATGCCGTTAGGGTTACGATTGGACCTAGGGTTAGGGTTATGTTGAGGGCTAGGGTTAGAGATCCGGTTAGGGTTACGATTGGACCTAGGGTTAGGGTTATGTTGAGGGCTAGGGTTAGAGATCCGGTTAGGGTTACGATTGGACCTAGGGTTAGGGTTATGTTGAGGGCTAGGGTTAGAGATGCCGTTAGTGTTACGATTGGACCTAGGGTTAGGGTTATGTTGAGGGTTAGGGTTAGAGATCCGGTTAGGGTTACGATTGGACCTAGGGTTAGGGTTATGTTGAGGGCTAGGGTTAGAGATGCCGTTAGGGTTACGATTGGACCTAGGGTTAGGGTTATGTTGAGGGTTAGGGTTAGAGATCCTGTCTGGGTTACGATTGGACCTAGGGTTAGGGTTATGTTGAGGGCTAGGGTTAGAGATCCGGTTAGGGTTACGATTGGACCTAGGGTTAGGGTTATGTTGAGGGCTAGGATTAGAGATGCCTTTAGGGTTACGATTGGACCTAGGGTTAGGGTTATGTTGAGGGTTAGGGTTAGAGATCCGGTTAGGGTTACAATTGGACCTAGGGTTAGGGTTATGTTGAGGGCTAGGGTTAGAGAATCGGTTAGGGTTACGATTGGACCTAGGGATAGGGTTATGTTGAGGGCTAGCGTTAGAGATCCGGTTAGGGTTACGATTGGACCTAGGGTTAGGGTTATGTTGAGGGCTAGGGTTAGAGATCCTGTTAGGGTTACGATTGGACCTAGGGTTAGGGTTATGTTGAGGGCTAGGGTTAGAGATGCCGTTAGGGTTACGATTGGACCTAGGGTTAGGGTTATGTTGTGGGCTAGGGTTAGAGAGACGGTTAGGGTTACGATTGGACCAAGGTTAGGGTTATGTTGAGGGGTAGGGTTAGAGATGCCGTTAGGATTACGATTGGACCTAGGGTTAGGGTTATGTTGAGGGCTAGGGTTAGAGATCCGGTTAGGGTTACGATTGGACCTAGGGTTAGGGTTATGTTGAGGGCTAGGGTTAGAGATGCCGTTAGGGTTACGATTGGACCTAGGGTTAGGGTTATGTTGAGGGCTAGGGTTAGAGATGCCGTTAGGGTTACGATTGGACCTAGGGTTAGGGTTATGTTGTGGGCTAGGGTTAGAGAGACGGTTAGGGTTACGATTGGACCAAGGTTAGGGTTATGTTGAGGGGTAGGGTTAGAGATGCCGTTAGGATTACGATTGGACCTAGGGTTAGGGTTATGTTGAGGGCTAGGGTTAGAGATGCCGTTAGGGTTACGATTGGACATAGGGTTAGGGTTATGTTGTGGGCTAGGGTTAGAGAGACGGTTAGGGTTACGATTGGACCAAGGTTAGGGTTATGTTGAGGGGTAGGGTTAGAGATGCCGTTAGGATTACGATTGGACCTAGGGTTAGGGTTATGTTGAGGGCTAGGGTTAGAGATCCGGTTAGGGTTACGATTGGACCTAGGTTTAGTGTTATGTTGAGGGCTAGGGTTAGAGATCTGGTTAGGGTTACGATTGGACCTAGGGTTAGGGTTATGTTGAGGGCTAGGGTTAGAGATCCGGTTAGGGTTACGATTGGACCTAGGGTTAGGGTTATGTTGAGGGGTAGGGTTAGAGATTCGGTTAGGGTTATGATTGGACCTAGCGTTAGGGTTATGTTGAGGGCTAGGGTTAGAGATGCCGTTAGGGTTACGATTGGACCTAGGGTTAGGGTTATGTTGAGGGCTAGGGTTAGAGATGACGTTAGGGTTACGATTGGACCTAGGGTTAGGGTTATGTTGTGGGCTAGGGTTAGAGATCCGGTTAGGGTTACGATTGGACCTAGGGTTAGGGTTATGTTGAGGGCTAGGGTTAGAGATGCCGTTAGGATTACGATTGGACCTAGGGTTAGGGTTATGTTGAGGGCTAGGGTTAGAGATCCGGTTAGGGTTACGATTGGACCTAGGTTTAGGGTTATGTTGAGGGCTAGGGTTAGAGATCTGGTTAGGGTTACGATTGGACCTAGGGTTAGGGTTATGTTGAGGGCTAGGGTTAGAGATCCGGTTAGGGTTACGATTGGACCTAGGGTTAGGGTTATGTTGAGGGCTAGGGTTAGAGATCCGGTTAGGGTTACAATTGGACCTAGGGTTAGGGTTATGTTGAGGGGTAGGGTTAGAGATTCGGTTAGGGTTATGATTGGACCTAGCGTTAGGGTTATGTTGAGGGCTATGGTTAGAAATCCGGTTACGGTTATGATTGGACCTAGGATTAGGGTTATGTTGAGGGTTAGGGTTAGAGAGACGGTTAGGGTTACGATTGGACCTAGGGTTAGCATTATGTTGAGGGCTATGGTTAGAGATCCGGTCAGAGTTACGATTGGACCTAGGGTTAGGGTTATGTTGTGGGCTAGGGTTAGAGAGACGGTTAGGGTTACGATTGGACCTAGGGTTAGGGTTATGTTGACGGCTAGGGTTAGAGATGCCGTTAGGGTTACGATTGGACCTAGGGTTAGGGTTATGTTGAGGGCTAGGGTTAGAGATCCGGTTAGGGTTACGATTGGACCTAGGGTTAGGGTTATGTTGAGGGCTAGGGTTAGAGATCCGGTTAGGGTTACGATTGGACCTAGGGTTAGGGTTATGTTGAGGGCTAGGGTTAGAGATGCCGTTAGTGTTACGATTGGACCTAGGGTTAGGGTTATGTTGAGGGTTAGGGTTAGAGATCCGGTTAGGGTTACGATTGGACCTAGGGTTAGGGTTATGTTGAGGGCTAGGGTTAGAGATGCCGTTAGGGTTACGATTGGACCTAGGGTTAGGGTTATGTTGAGGGTTAGGGTTAGAGATCCTGTCTGGGTTACGATTGGACCTAGGGTTAGGGTTATGTTGAGGGCTAGGGTTAGAGAACCGGTTAGGGTTACGATTGGACCTAGGGTTAGGGTTATGTTGAGGGCTAGGGTTAGAGATCCGGTTAGGGTTACGATTGGACCTAGGGTTAGGGTTATGTTGAGGGGTAGGGTTAGAGATCCGGTTAGGGTTATGATTGGATCTAGGGTTAGGGTTATGTTGAGGGCTAGGGTTAGAGATCCGGTTACAGTTATGATTGGACCTAGGATTAGGGTTATGTTGAGGGTTAGGGTTAGAGATCCTGTTAGGGTTACGATTGGACCTAGGGTTAGCGTTATGTTGAGGGCTATGGTTAGAGATCCGGTCAGGGTTACGATTGGACCTAGGGTTAGGGTTATGTTGTGGGCTAGGGTGAGAGAGACGGTTATGGTTACGATTGGACCTAGGGTTAGGGTTATGTTGACGGCTAGGGTTAGAGATGCCGTTAGGGTTATGATTGGACCTAGGGTTAGGGTTATGTTGAGGGCTAGGGTTAGAGATCCGGTTAGGGTTACTATTGGACCTAGGGTTAGGGTTATGTTGAGGGCTAGGTTTAGAGATCCGGTCAGGGTTACGATTGGACCTAGGGTTAGGGTTATGTTGTGGGCTAGGGTTAGAGAGACGGTTAGGGTTACGATTGGACCTAGGGTTAGGGTTATGTTGACGGATAGGGTTAGAGATGCCGTTAGGGTTACGATTGGACCTAGGGTTAGGGTTATGTTGAGGGCTAGGGTTAGAGATCCGGTTAGGGTTATGATTGGACCTAGGGTTAGGGTTATGTTGAGGGCTAGGGTTAGAGATCCGGTTAGGGTTACGATTGGACCTAGGGTTAGGGTTATGTTGAGGGTTAGGGTTAGAGATCCGGTTAGGGTTACGATTGGACCTAGGGTTAGCGTTATGTTGAGGGCTATGGTTAGAGATCCGGTCAGGGTTACGATTGGACCTAGGGTTAGGGTTATGTTGTGGGCTAGGGTTAGAGAGACGGTTAGGGTTACAATTGGACCTAGGGTTAGGGTTATGTTGACGGCTAGGGTTAGAGATGCCGTTAGGGTTATGATTGGACCTAGGGTTAGGGTTATGTTGAGGGCTAGGTTTAGAGATCCGGTTAGGGTTACGATTGGACCTAGGGTCAGGGTTATGTTGAGGGCTAGGGTTAGAGATCCGGTTAGGGTTACGATTGGACCTAGGGTTAGGGTTATGTTGAGGGCTAGGATTAGAGATGCCGTTAGGGTTACGATTGGACCTAGGGTTAGGGTTATGTTGAGGGTTAGGGTTAGAGATCCGGTTAGGGTTACAATTGGACCTAGGGTTAGGGTTATGTTGAGGGCTAGGGTTAGAGAATCGGTTAGGGTTACGATTGGACCTAGGGATAGGGTTATGTTGAGGGCTAGGGTTAGAGATCCGGTTAGGGTTACGATTGGACCTGGGGTTAGGGTTATGTTGAGGGCTAGGGTTAGAGATCCTGTTAGGGTTACGATTGGACCTAGGGTTAGGGTTATGTTGAGGGCTAGGGTTAGAGATGCCGTTAGGGTTACGATTGGACCTAGGGTTAGGGTTATGTTGTGGGCTAGAGTTAGAGAGACGGTTAGGGTTACGATTGGACCAAGGTTAGGGTTATGTTGAGGGGTAGGGTTAGAGATGCCGTTAGGATTACGATTGGACCTAGGGTTAGGGTTATGTTGAGGGCTAGGGTTAGAGATCCGGTTAGGGTTACGATTGGACCTAGGGTTAGGGTTATGTTGAGGGCTAGGGTTAGAGATGCCGTTAGGGTTACGATTGGACCTAGGGTTAGGGTTATGTTGAGGGCTAGGGTTAGAGATGCCGTTAGGGTTACGATTGGACCTAGGGTTAGGGTTATGTTGTGGGCTAGGGTTAGAGAGACGGTTAGGGTTACGATTGGACCAAGGTTAGGGTTATGTTGAGGGGTAGGGTTAGAGATGCCGTTAGGATTACGATTGGACCTAGGGCTAGGGTTATGTTGAGGGCTAGGGTTAGAGATCCGGTTAGGGTTACGATTGGACCTAGGTTTAGGGTTATGTTGAGGGCTAGGGTTAGAGATCTGGTTAGGGTTAAGATTGGACCTAGGGTTAGGGTTATGTTGAGGGCTAGGGTTAGAGATCCGGTTAGGGTTACGATTGGACCTAGGGTTAGGGTTATGTTGAGGGCTAGGGTTAGAGATCCGGTTAGGGTTACAATTGGACCTAGGGTTAGGGTTATGTTGAGGGGTAGGGTTAGAGATTCGGTTAGGGTTATGATTGGACCTAGCGTTAGGGTTATGTTGAGGGCTATGGTTAGAGATCCGGTTACGGTTATGATTGGACCTAGGATTAGGGTTATGTTGAGGGTTAGGGTTAGAGAGACGGTTAGGGTTACGATTGGACCTAGGGTTAGCATTATGTTGAGGGCTATGGTTAGAGTTCCGGTCAGAGTTACGATTGGACCTAGGGTTAGGGTTATGTTGTGGGCTAGGGTTAGAGAGACGGTTAGGGTTACGATTGGACCTAGGGTTAGGGTTATGTTGACGGCTAGGGTTAGAGATGCCGTTAGGGTTACGATTGGACCTAGGGTTAGGGTTATGTTGAGGGCTAGGGTTAGAGATCCGGTTAGGGTTACGATTGGACCTAGGGTTAGGGTTATGTTGAGGGCTAGGGTTAGAGATGCCGTTAGTGTTACGATTGGACCTAGGGTTAGGGTTATGTTGAGGGTTAGGGTTAGAGATCCGGTTAGGGTTACGATTGGACCTAGGGTTAGGGTTATGTTGAGGGCTAGGGTTAGAGATGCCGTTAGGGTTACGATTGGACCTAGGGTTAGGGTTATGTTGAGGGTTAGGGTTAGAGATCCGGTCTGGGTTACGATTGGACCCAGGGTTAGGGTTATGTTGAGGGCTAGGGTTAGAGATCCGGTTAGGGTTACGATTGGACCTAGGGTTAGTGTTATGTTGAGGGCTAGGGTTAGAGATCCGGTTAGGGTTACGATTGGACCTAGGGTTAGGGTTATGTTGAGGGGTAGGGTTAGAGATCCGGTTAGGGTTATGATTGGATCTAGGGTTAGGGTTATGTTGAGGGCTAGGGTTAGAGATCCGGTTACAGTTATGATTGGACCTAGGATTAGGGTTATGTTGAGGGTTAGGGTTAGAGATCCGGTTAGGGTTACGATTGGACCTAGGGTTAGCGTTATGTTGAGGGCTATGGTTAGAGATCCGGTCAGGGTTACGATTGGACCTAGGGTTAGGGTTATGTTGTGGGCTAGGGTTAGAGAGACGGTTAGGGTTACGATTGGACCTAGGGTTAGGGTTATGTTGACGGCTAGGGTTAGAGATGCCGTTAGGGTTACGATTGGACCTAGGGTTAGGGTTATGTTGAGGGCTAGGGTTAGAGATCCGGTTAGGGTTACGATTGGACCTAGGGTTAGGGTTATGTTGAGGGCTAGGGTTAGAGATGCCGTTAGTGTTACGATTGGACCTAGGGTTAGGGTTATGTTGAGGGTTAGGGTTAGAGATCCGGTTAGGGTTACGATTGGACCTAGGGTTAGGGTTATGTTGAGGGCTAGGGTTAGAGATGCCGTTAGGGTTACGATTGGACCTAGGGTTAGGGTTATGTTGAGGGTTAGGGTTAGAGATCCGGTCTGGGTTACGATTGGACCCAGGGTTAGGGTTATGTTGAGGGCTAGGGTTAGAGATCCGGTTAGGGTTACGATTGGACCTAGGGTTAGTGTTATGTTGAGGGCTAGGGTTAGAGATCCGGTTAGGGTTACGATTGGACCTAGGGTTAGGGTTATGTTGAGGGGTAGGGTTAGAGATGCCGTTAGGGTTACGATTGGACCTAGGGTTAGGGTTATGTTGAGGGCTAGGGTTAGAGATCCGGTTAGGGTTACGATTGGACCTAGGGTTAGGGTTATGTTGAGGGCTAGGGTTAGAGAGACGGTTAGGGTTACGATTGGACCTAGGGTTAGGGTTATGTTGACGGCTAGGGTTAGAGATGCCGTTAGGGTTACGATTGGACCTAGGGTTAGGGTTATGTTGAGGGCTAGGGTTAGAGATCCGGTTAGGGTTACGATTGGACCTAGGGTTAGGGTTATGTTGAGGGCTAGGGTTAGAGATGCCGTTAGGGTTACGATTGGACCTAGGGTTAGGGTTATGTTGAGGGCTAGGGTTAGAGATCCGGTTAGGGTTACGATTGGACCTAGGGTTAGGGTTATGTTGAGGGCTATGGTTAGAGATCCGGTCAGGGTTACGATTGGACCTAGGGTTAGGTTTATGTTGTGGGCTAGGGTTAGAGAGACGGTTAGGGTTACGATTGGACCTAGGGTTAGGGTTATATTGACGGCTAGGGTTAGAGATGCCGTTAGGGTTACGATTGGACCTAGGGTTAGGGTTATGTTGAGGGCTAGGGTTAGAGATCCGGTTAGGGTTACGATTGGACCTAGGGTTAGGGTTATGTTGAGGGCTAGGGTTAGAGATGCCGTTAGGGTTACGATTGGACCTAGGGTTAGGGTTATGTTGAGGGCTAGGGTTAGAGATCCGGTTAGGGTTACGATTGGACCTAGGGTTAGGGTTATGTTGTGGGCTAGGGTTAGAGATCTGGTTAGGGTTACGATTGGACCTAGGGTTAGGGTTATGTTGAGGGCTAGGGTTAGAGATCCGGTTAGGGTTACGATTGGACCTAGGGTTAGGGTTATGTTGAGGGCTAGGGTTAGAGATCCGGTTAGGGTTACGATTGGACCTAGGGTTAGGTTTATGTTGAGGGCTAGGGTTAGAGATCCGGTTAGGGTTACGATTGGACCTAGGGTTAGGGTTATGTTGAGGGGTAGGGTTAGAGATTCGGTTAGGGTTATGATTGGACCTAGCGTTAGGGTTATGTTGAGGGCTATGGTTAGAGATCCGGTTACGGTTATGATTGGACCTAGGATTAGGGTTATGTTGAGGGTTAGGGTTAGAGAGACGGTTAGGGTTACGATTGGACCTAGGGTTAGCGTTATGTTGAGGGCTATGGTTAGAGATCCGGTCAGGGTTACGATTGGACCTAGGGTTAGAGTTATGTTGTGGGCTAGGGTTAGAGAGACGGTTAGGGTTACGATTGGACCTAGGGTTAAGGTTATGTTGACGGCTAGGGTTAGAGATGCCGTTAGGGTTACGATTGGACCTAGGGTTAGGGTTATGTTGAGGGCTAGGGTTAGAGATCCGGTTAGGGTTACGATTGGACCTAGGGTTAGGGTTATGTTGAGGGCTAGGGTTAGAGATCCGGTTAGGGTTACGATTGGACCTAGGGTTAGGGTTATGTTGAGGGCTAGGGTTAGAGATGCCGTTAGTGTTGCGATTGGACCTAGGGTTAGGGTTATGTTGAGGGTTAGGGTTAGAGATCCGGTTAGGTTTACGATTGGACCTAGGGTTAGGGTTATGTTGAGGGCTAGGGTTAGAGATGCCGTTAGGGTTACGATTGGACCTAGGGTTAGGGTTATGTTGAGGGTTAGGGTTAGAGATCCGGTTAGGGTTACGATTGGACCTAGGGTTAGGGTTATGTTGAGGGCTAGGGTTAGAGATCCGGTTAGGGTTACGATTGGACCTAGGGTTAGGGTTATGTTGAGGGCTAGGGTTAGAGATCCGGTTAGGGTTACGATTGGACCTAGGGTTATTGTTATGTTGAGGGGTAGGGTTAGAGATCCGGTTAGGGTTATGATTGGATCTAGGGTTAGGGTTATGTTGAGGGCTAGGGTTAGAGATCCGGTTACGGTTATGATTGGACCTAGGATTAGGGTTATGTTGAGGGTTAGGGTTAGAGATCCGGTTAGGGTTACGATTGGACCTAGGGTTAGCGTTATTTTGAGGGCTATGGTTAGAGATCCGGTCAGGGTTACGATTGGACCTAGGGTTAGGGTTATGTTGTGGGCTAGGGTTAGAGATCCGGTTAGGGTTACGATTGGACCTAGGGTTAGGGTTATGTTGACGGCTAGGGTTAGAGATGCCGTTAGGGTTATGATTGGACCTAGGGTTAGGGTTATGTTGAGGGCTAGGGTTAGAGATCCGGTTAGGGTTACGATTGGACCTAGGGTTAGGGTTATGTTGAGTGCTAGGGTTAGAGATCCGGTCAGGGTTACGATTGGACCTAGGGTTAGGGTTATGTTGTGGGCTAGGGTTAGAGAGACGGTTAGGGTTACGATTGGACCTAGGGTTAGGGTTATGTTGACGGCTAGGGTTAGACATGCCGTTAGGGTTACGATTGGACCTAGGGTTAGGGTTATGTTGAGGGCTAGGGTTAGAGATCCGGTTAGGGTTACGATTGGACCTAGGGTTAGGGTTATGTTGAGGGCTAGGGTTAGAGATCCGGTTAGGGTTACGATTGGACCTAGGGTTAGGGTTATGTTGACGGCTAGGGTTAGAGATGCCGTTAGGGTTACGATTGGACCTAGGGTTAGGGTTATGTTGAGGGCTAGGGTTAGAGATCCGGTTAGGGTTACGATTGGACCTAGGGTTAGGGTTATGTTGAGGGCTAGGGTTAGAGATCCGGTTAGGGTTACGATTGGACCTAGGGTTAGGGTTATGTTGAGGGCTAGGGTTAGAGATGCCGTTAGTGTTACGATTGGACCTAGGGTTAGGGTTATGTTGAGGGTTAGGGTTAGAGATCCGGTTAGGGTTACGATTGGACCTAGGGTTAGGGTTATGTTGAGGGCTAGGGTTAGAGATGCCGTTAGGGTTACGATTGGACCTAGGGTTAGGGTTATGTTGAGGGTTAGGGTTAGAGATCCGGTCTGGGTTACGATTGGACCTAGGGTTAGGGTTATGTTGAGGGCTAGGGTTAGAGAACCGGTTAGGGTTACGATTGGACCTAGGGTTAGGGTTATGTTGAGGGCTGGGGTTAGAGATCCGGTTAGGGTTACGATTGGACCTAGGGTTAGGGTTATGTTGAGGGGTAGGGTTAGAGATCCGGTTAGGGTTATGATTGGATCTAGGGTTAGGGTTATGTTGAGGGCTAGGGTTAGATATCCGGTTACAGTTATGATTGGACCTAGGATTAGGGTTATGTTGAGGGTTGGGGTTAGAGATCCGGTTAGGGTTACGATTGGACCTAGGGTTAGCGTTATGTTGAGGGCTATGGTTAGAGATCCGGTCAGGGTTACGATTGGACCTAGGGTTAGGGTTATGTTGTGGGCTAGGGTTAGAGAGACGGTTAGGGTTACGATTGGACCTAGGGTTAGGGTTATGTTGACGGCTAGGGTTAGAGATGCCGTTAGGGTTATGATTGGACCTAGGGTTAGGGTTATGTTGAGGGCTAGGGTTAGAGATCCGGTTAGGGTTACGATTGGACCTAGGGTTAGGGTTATGTTGAGGGCTAGGTTTAGAGATCCGGTCAGGGTTACGATTGGACCTAGGGTTAGGGTTATGTTGTGGGCTAGGGTTAGAGAGACGGTTAGGGTTACGATTGGACCTAGGGTTAGGGTTATGTTGACGGATAGGGTTAGAGATGCCGTTAGGGTTACGATTGGACCTAGGGTTAGGGTTATGTTGAGGGCTAGGGTTAGAGATCCGGTTAGGGTTATGATTGGACCTAGGGTTAGGGTTATGTTGAGGGCTAGGGTTAGAGATCCGGTTAGGGTTACGATTGGACCTAGGGTTAGGGTTATGTTGAGGGTTAGGGTTAGAGATCCGGTTAGGGTTACGATTGGACCTAGGGTTAGCGTTATGTTGAGGGCTATGGTTAGAGATCCGGTCAGGGTTACGATTGGACCTAGGGTTAGGGTTATGTTGTGGGCTAGGGTTAGAGAGACGGTTAGGGTTACGATTGGACCTAGGGTTAGGGTTATGTTGACGGCTAGGGTTAGAGATGCCGTTAGGGTTATGATTGGACCTAGGGTTAGGGTTATGTTGAGGGCTAGGGTTAGAGATCCGGTTAGGGTTACGATTGGACCTAGGGTCAGGGTTATGTTGAGGGCTAGGGTTAGAGATCCGGTTAGGGTTACGATTGGACCTAGGGTTAGGGTTATGTTGAGGGCTAGGATTAGAGATGCCGTTAGGGTTACGATTGGACCTAGGGTTAGGGTTATGTTGAGGGTTAGGGTTAGAGATCCGGTTAGGGTTACAATTGGACCTAGGGTTAGGGTTATGTTGAGGGCTAGGGTTAGAGAATCGGTTAGGGTTACGATTGGACCTAGGGATAGGGTTATGTTGAGGGCTAGGGTTAGAGATCCGGTTAGGGTTACGATTGGACCTAGGGTTAGGGTTATGTTGAGGGCTAGGGTTAGAGATCCTGTTAGGGTTACGATTGGACCTAGGGTTAGGGTTATGTTGAGGGCTAGGGTTAGAGATGCCGTTAGGGTTACGATTGGACCTAGGGTTAGGGTTATGTTGTGGGCTAGGGTTAGAGAGACGGTTAGGGTTACGATTGGACCAAGGTTAGGGTTATGTTGAGGGGTAGGGTTAGAGATGCCGTTAGGATTACGATTGGACCTAGGGTTAGGGTTATGTTGAGGGCTAGGGTTAGAGATCCGGTTAGGGTTACGATTGGACCTAGGGTTAGGGTTATGTTGTGGGCTAGGGTTAGAGAGACGGTTAGGGTTACGATTGGACCTAGGGTTAGGGTTATGTTGACGGCTAGGGTTAGAGATGCCGTTAGGGTTATGATTGGACCTAGGGTTAGGGTTATGTTGAGGGCTAGGGTTAGAGATCCGGTTAGGGTTACGATTGGACCTAGGGTTAGGGTTATGTTGAGGGCTAGGGTTAGAGATCCGGTCAGGGTTACGATTGGACCTAGGGTTAGGGTTATGTTGTGGGCTAGGGTTAGAGAGACGGTTAGGGTTACGATTGGACCTAGGGTTAGGGTTATGTTGACGGCTAGGGTTAGACATGCCGTTAGGGTTACGATTGGACCTAGGGTTAGGGTTATGTTGAGGGCTAGGGTTAGAGATCCGGTTAGGGTTACGATTGGACCTAGGGTTAGGGTTATGTTGAGGGCTAGGGTTAGAGATCCGGTTAGGGTTACGATTGGACCTAGGGTTAGGGTTATGTTGACGGCTAGGGTTAGAGATGCCGTTAGGGTTACGATTGGACCTAGGGTTAGGGTTATGTTGAGGGCTAGGGTTAGAGATCCGGTTAGGGTTACGATTGGACCTAGGGTTAGGGTTATGTTGAGGGCTAGGGTTAGAGATCCGGTTAGGGTTACGATTGGACCTAGGGTTAGGGTTATGTTGAGGGCCAGGGTTAGAGATGCCGTTAGTGTTACGATTGGACCTAGGGTTAGGGTTATGTTGAGGGTTAGGGTTAGAGATCCGGTTAGGGTTACGATTGGACCTAGGGTTAGGGTTATGTTGAGGGCTAGGGTTAGAGATGCCGTTAGGGTTACGATTGGACCTAGTGTTAGGGTTATGTTGAGGGTTAGGGTTAGAGATCCGGTCTGGGTTACGATTGGACCTAGGGTTAGGGTTATGTTGAGGGCTAGGGTTAGAGAACCGGTTAGGGTTACGATTGGACCTAGGGTTAGGGTTATGTTGAGGGCTGGGGTTAGAGATCCGGTTAGGGTTACGATTGGACCTAGGGTTAGGGTTATGTTGAGGGGTAGGGTTAGAGATCCGGTTAGGGTTATGATTGGATCTAGGGTTAGGGTTATGTTGAGGGCTAGGGTTAGATATCCGGTTACAGTTATGATTGGACCTAGGATTAGGGTTATGTTGAGGGTTAGGGTTAGAGATCCGGTTAGGGTTACGATTGGACCTAGGGTTAGCGTTATGTTGAGGGCTATGGTTAGAGATCCGGTCAGGGTTACGATTGGACCTAGGGTTAGGGTTATGTTGTGGGCTAGGGTTAGAGAGACGGTTAGGGTTACGATTGGACCTAGGGTTAGGGTTATGTTGACGGCTAGGGTTAGAGATGCCGTTAGGGTTATGATTGGACCTAGGGTTAGGGTTATGTTGAGGACTAGGGTTAGAGATCCGGTTAGGGTTACGATTGGACCTAGGGTTAGGGTTATGTTGAGGGCTAGGTTTAGAGATCCGGTCAGGGTTACGATTGGACCTAGGGTTAGGGTTATGTTGTGGGCTAGGGTTAGAGAGACGGTTAGGGTTACGATTGGACCTAGGGTTAGGGTTATGTTGACGGATAGGGTTAGAGATGCCGTTAGGGTTACGATTGGACCTAGGGTTAGGGTTATGTTGAGGGCTAGGGTTAGAGATCCGGTTAGGGTTATGATTGGACCTAGGGTTAGGGTTATGTTGAGGGCTAGGGTTAGAGATCCGGTTAGGGTTACGATTGGACCTAGGGTTAGGGTTATGTTGAGGGTTAGGGTTAGAGATCCGGTTAGGGTTACGATTGGACCTAGGGTTAGCGTTATGTTGAGGGCTATGGTTAGAGATCCGGTCAGGGTTACGATTGGACCTAGGGTTAGGGTTATGTTGTGGGCTAGGGTTAGAGAGACGGTTAGGGTTACGATTGGACCTAGGGTTAGGGTTATGTTGACGGCTAGGGTTAGAGATGCCGTTAGGGTTATGATTGGACCTAGGGTTAGGGTTATGTTGAGGGCTAGGGTTAGAGATCCGGTTAGGGTTACGATTGGACCTAGGGTCAGGGTTATGTTGAGGGCTAGGGTTAGAGATCCGGTTAGGGTTACGATTGGACCTAGGGTTAGGGTTATGTTGAGGGCTAGGATTAGAGATGCCGTTAGGGTTACGATTGGACCTAGGGTTAGGGTTATGTTGAGGGTTAGGGTTAGAGATCCGGTTAGGGTTACAATTGGACCTAGGGTTAGGGTTATGTTGAGGGCTAGGGTTAGAGAATCGGTTAGGGTTACGATTGGACCTAGGGATAGGGTTATGTTGAGGGCTAGGGTTAGAGATCCGGTTAGGGTTACGATTGGACCTAGGGTTAGGGTTATGTTGAGGGCTAGGGTTAGAGATCCTGTTAGGGTTACGATTGGACCTAGGGTTAGGGTTATGTTGAGGGCTAGGGTTAGAGATGCCGTTAGGGTTACGATTGGACCTAGGGTTAGGGTTATGTTGTGGGCTAGGGTTAGAGAGACGGTTAGGGTTACGATTGGACCAAGGTTAGGGTTATGTTGAGGGGTAGGGTTAGAGATGCCGTTAGGATTACGATTGGACCTAGGGTTAGGGTTATGTTGAGGGCTAGGGTTAGAGATCCGGTTAGGGTTACGATTGGACCTAGGTTTAGGGTTATGTTGAGGGCTAGGGTTAGAGATCTGGTTAGGGTTAAGATTGGACCTAGGGTTAGGGTTATGTTGAGGGCTAGGGTTAGAGATCCGGTTAGGGTTACGATTGGACCTAGGGTTAGGGTTATGTTGAGGGCTAGGGTTAGAGATCCGGTTAGGGTTACAATTGGACCTAGGGTTAGGGTTATGTTGAGGGGTAGGGTTAGAGATTCGGTTAGGGTTATGATTGGACCTAGCGTTAGGGTTATGTTGAGGGCTATGGTTAGAGATCCGGTTACGGTTATGATTGGACCTAGGATTAGGGTTATGTTGAGGGTTAGGGTTAGAGAGACGGTTAGGGTTACGATTGGACCTAGGGTTAGCATTATGTTGAGGTCTATGGTTAGAGATCCGGTCAGAGTTACGATTGGACCTAGGGTTAGGGTTATGTTGTGGGCTAGGGTTAGAGAGACGGTTAGGGTTACGATTGGACCTAGGGTTAGGGTTATGTTGACGGCTAGGGTTAGAGATGCCGTTAGGGTTACGATTGGACCTAGGGTTAGGGTTATGTTGAGGGCTAGGGTTAGAGATCCGGTTAGGGTTACGATTGAACCTAGGGTTAGGGTTATGTTGAGGGCTAGGGTTAGAGATCCGGTTAGGGTTACGATTGGACCTAGGGTTAGGGTTATGTTGAGGGCTAGGGTTAGAGATGCCGTTAGTGTTACGATTGGACCTAGGGTTAGGGTTATGTTGAGGGTTAGGGTTAGAGATCCGGTTAGGGTTACGATTGGACCTAGGGTTAGGGTTATGTTGAGGGCTAGGGTTAGAGATGCCGTTAGGGTTACGATTGGACCTAGGGTTAGGGTTATGTTGAGGGTTAGGGTTAGAGATCCGGTCTGGGTTACGATTGGACCCAGGGTTAGGGTTATGTTGAGGGCTAGGGTTAGAGATCCGGTTAGGGTTACGATTGGACCTAGGGTTAGTGTTATGTTGAGGGCTAGGGTTAGAGATCCGGTTAGGGTTACGATTGGACCTAGGGTTAGGGTTATGTTGAGGGGTAGGGTTAGAGATCCGGTTAGGGTTATGATTGGATCTAGGGTTAGGGTTATGTTGAGGGCTAGGGTTAGAGATCCGGTTACAGTTATGATTGGACCTAGGATTAGGGTTATGTTGAGGGTTAGGGTTAGAGATCCGGTTAGGGTTACGATTGGACCTAGGGTTAGCGTTATGTTGAGGGCTATGGTTAGAGATCCGGTCAGGGTTACGATTGGACCTAGGGTTAGGGTTATGTTGTGGGCTAGGGTTAGAGAGACGGTTAGGGTTACGATTGGACCTAGGGTTAGGGTTATGTTGACGGCTAGGGTTAGAGATGCCGTTAGGGTTATGATTGGACCTAGGGTTAGGGTTATGTTGAGGGCTAGGGTTAGAGATCCGGTTAGGGTTACTATTGGACCTAGGGTTTGGGTTATGTTGAGGGCTAGGGTTAGAGATCCGGTCAGGGTTACGATTGGACCTAGGGTTAGGGTTATGTTGTGGGCTAGGGTTAGAGAGACGGTTAGGGTTACGATTGGACCTAGGGTTAGGGTTATGTTGACGGATAGGGTTAGAGATGCCGTTAGGGTTACGATTGGACCTAGGGTTAGGGTTATGTTGAGGGCTAGGGTTAGAGATCCGGTTAGGGTTACGATTGGACCTAGGGTTAGGGTTATGTTGAGGGCTAGGGTTAGAGAGACGGTTAGGGTTACGATTGGACCTAGGGTTAGGGTTATGTTGACGGCTAGGGTTAGAGATGCCGTTAGGGTTACGATTGGACCTAGGGTTAGGGTTATGTTGAGGGCTAGGGTTAGAGATCCGGTTAGGGTTACGATTGGACCTAGGGTTAGGGTTATGTTGAGGGCTAGGGTTAGAGATGCCGTTAGGGTTACGATTGGACCTAGGGTTAGGGTTATGTTGAGGGCTAGGGTTAGAGATCCGGTTAGGGTTACGATTGGACCTAGGGTTAGGGTTATGTTGAGGGCTATGGTTAGAGATCCGGTCAGGGTTACGATTGGACCTAGGGTTAGGTTTATGTTGTGGGCTAGGGTTAGAGAGACGGTTAGGGTTACGATTGGACCTAGGGTTAGGGTTATATTGACGGCTAGGGTTAGAGATGCCGTTAGGGTTACGATTGGACCTAGGGTTAGGGTTATGTTGAGGGCTAGGGTTAGAGATCCGGTTAGGGTTACGATTGGACCTAGGGTTAGGGTTATGTTGAGGGCTAGGGTTAGAGATGCCGTTAGGGTTACGATTGGACCTAGGGTTAGGGTTATGTTGAGGGCTAGGGTTAGAGATCCGGTTAGGGTTACGATTGGACCTAGGGTTAGGGTTATGTTGAGGGCTAGGGTTAGAGATGCCGTTAGGGTTACGATTGGACCTAGGGTTAGGTTTATGTTGAGGGTTAGGGTTAGAGATCCGGTCTAGGTTACGATTGGACCTAGGGTTAGGGTTATGTTGAGGGCTAGGGTTAGAGATCCGGTTAGGGTTACGATTGTACCTAGGGTTAGGGTTATGTTGAGGGCTAGGGTTAGAGATCCGGTTAGGGTTACTATTGGACCTAGGGTTAGGGTTATGTTGAGGGGTAGGGTTAGAGATCCGGTTAGGGTTATGATTGGATCTAGGGTTAGGGTTATGTTGAGGGCTAGGGTTAGAGATCCGGTTACGGTTATGATTGGACCTAGGATTAGGGTTATGTTGAGGGTTAGGGTTAGAGATCCGGTTAGGGTTACGATTGGACCTAGGGGTAGCGTTATGTTGAGGGCTATGGTTAGAGATCCGGTCAGGGTTACGATTGGACCTAGGGTTAGGGTTATGTTGTGGGCTAGGGTTAGAGAGACGGTTAGGGTTACGATTGGACCTAGGGTTAGGGTTATGTTGACGGCTAGGGTTAGAGATGCCGTTAGGGTTATGATTGGACCTAGGGTTAGGGTTATGTTGAGGGCTAGGGTTAGAGATCCGGTTAGGGTTACGATTGGACCTAGGGTTAGGGTTATGTTGAGGGCTAGGGTTAGAGATCCGGTTAGGGTTACGATTGGACCTAGGGTTAGGGTTATGTTGAGGGCTAGGATTAGAGATGCCGTTAGGGTTACGATTGGACCTAGGGTTAGGGTTATGTTGAGGGTTAGGGTTAGAGATCCGGTTAGGGTTACAATTGGACCTAGGGTTAGGGTTATGTTGAGGGCTAGGGTTAGAGATGCTGTTAGGGTTACGATTGGACCTAGGGTTAGGGTTATGTTGTGGGCTAGGGTTAGAGAGACGGTTAGGGTTACGATTGGACCAAGGTTAGGGTTATGTTGAGGGATAGGGTTAGAGATGCAGTTAGGATTACGATTGGACCTAGGGTTAGGGTTATGTTGAGGGCTAGGGTTAGAGATCCGGTTAGGGTTACGATTGGACCTAGGGTTAGGGTTATGTTGAGGGCTAGGGTTAGAGATGCCGTTAGGGTTACGATTGGACCTAGTGTTAGGGTTATGTTGAGGGCTAGGGTTAGAGATGCCGTTAGGGTTACGATTGGACCTAGGGTTAGGGTTATGTTGTGGGCTAGGGTTAGAGAGACGGTTAGGGTTACGATTGGACCTAGGGTTAGGGTTATGTTGAGGGCTAGGGTTAGAGATCCGGTTAGGGTTACGATTGGACCTAGGGTTAGGGTTATGTTGAGGGCTAGGGTTAGAGATCCGGTTAGGGTTACGATTGGACCTAGGGTTAGGTTTATGTTGAGGGCTAGGGTTAGAGATCCGGTTAGGGTTACGATTGGACCTAGGGTTAGGGTTATGTTGAGGGGTAGGGTTAGAGATTCGGTTAGGGTTATGATTGGACCTAGCGTTAGGGTTATGTTGAGGGCTATGGTTAGAGATCCGGTTACGGTTATGATTGGACCTAGGATTAGGGTTATGTTGAGGGTTAGGGTTAGAGAGACGGTTAGGGTTACGATTGGACCTAGGGTTAGCGTTATGTTGAGGGCTATGGTTAGAGATCCGGTCAGGGTTACGATTGGACCTAGGGTTAGAGTTATGTTGTGGGCTAGGGTTAGAGAGACGGTTAGGGTTACGATTGGACCTAGGGTTAGGGTTATGTTGACGGCTAGGGTTAGAGATGCCGTTAGGGTTACGATTGGACCTAGGGTTAGGGTTATGTTGAGGGCTAGGGTTAGAGATCCGGTTAGGGTTACGATTGGACCTAGGGTTAGGGTTATGTTGAGGGCTAGGGTTAGAGATCCGGTTAGGGTTACGATTGGACCTAGGGTTAGGGTTATGTTGAGGGCTAGGGTTAGAGATGCCGTTAGTGTTGCGATTGGACCTAGGGTTAGGGTTATGTTGAGGGTTAGGGTTAGAGATCCGGTTAGGTTTACGATTGGACCTAGGGTTAGGGTTATGTTGAGGGCTAGGGTTAGAGATGCCGTTAGGGTTACGATTGGACCTAGGGTTAGGGTTATGTTGAGGGTTAGGGTTAGAGATCCGGTTAGGGTTACGATTGGACCTAGGGTTAGGGTTATGTTGAGGGCTAGGGTTAGAGATCCGGTTAGGGTTACGATTGGACCTAGGGTTAGGGTTATGTTGAGGGCTAGGGTTAGAGATCCGGTTAGGGTTACGATTGGACCTAGGGTTATTGTTATGTTGAGGGGTAGGGTTAGAGATCCGGTTAGGGTTATGATTGGATCTAGGGTTAGGGTTATGTTGAGGGCTAGGGTTAGAGATCCGGTTACGGTTATGATTGGACCTAGGATTAGGGTTATGTTGAGGGTTAGGGTTAGAGATCCGGTTAGGGTTACGATTGGACCTAGGGTTAGCGTTATTTTGAGGGCTATGGTTAGAGATCCGGTCAGGGTTACGATTGGACCTAGGGTTAGGGTTATGTTGTGGGCTAGGGTTAGAGAGACGGTTAGGGTTACGATTGGACCTAGGGTTAGGGTTATGTTGACGGCTAGGGTTAGAGATGCCGTTAGGGTTATGATTGGACCTAGGGTTAGGGTTATGTTGAGGGCTAGGGTTAGAGATCCGGTTAGGGTTACGATTGGACCTAGGGTTAGGGTTATGTTGAGGGCTAGGGTTAGAGATCCGGTCAGGGTTACGATTGGACCTAGGGTTAGGGTTATGTTGTGGGCTAGGGTTAGAGAGACGGTTAGGGTTACGATTGGACCTAGGGTTAGGGTTATGTTGACGGCTAGGGTTAGACATGCCGTTAGGGTTACGATTGGACCTAGGGTTAGGGTTATGTTGAGGGCTAGGGTTAGAGATCCGGTTAGGGTTACGATTGGACCTAGGGTTAGGGTTATGTTGAGGGCTAGGGTTAGAGATCCGGTTAGGGTTACGATTGGACCTAGGGTTAGGGTTATGTTGAGGGCTAGGTTTAGAGATGCCGTTAGGGTTACGATTGGACCTAGCGTTAGGGTTATGTTGAGGGTTAGGGTTAGAGATCCGGTCAGGGTTACGATTGGACCTAGGGTTAGGGTTATGTTGTGGGCTAGGGTTAGAGAGACGGTTAGGGTTACGATTGGACCTAGGGTTAGGGTTATGTTGAGGGCTAGGGTTAGAGATGCCGTTAGGGTTACGATTGGACCTAGGGTTAGGGTTATGTTGAGGGTTAGGGTTAGAGATCCGGTCTGGGTTACGATTGAACCTAGGGTTAGGGTTATGTTGAGGGCTAGGGTTAGAGATCCGGTTAGGGTTACGATTGGACCTAGGGTTAGGGTTATGTTGAGGGCTAGGGTTAGAGATCCGGTTAGGGTTTTGATTGGACCTAGGGTTAGGGTTATGTTGAGGGGTAGGGTTAGAGATCCGGTTAGGGTTATGATTGGATCTAGGGTTAGGGTTATGTTGAGGGCTAGGGTTAGAGATCCGGTTACGGTTATGATTGGACCTAGGATTAGGGTTATGTTGAGGGTTAGGGTTAGAGATCCGGTTAGGGTTACGATTGGACCTAGTGTTAGCGTTATGTTGAGGGCTATGGTTAGAGATCCGTTCAGGGTTACGATTGGACCTAGGGTTAGTGTTATGTTGTGGGCTAGGGTTAGAGATCCGGTCAGGGTTACGATTGGACCTAGGGTTAGGGTTATGTTGTGGGCTAGGGTTAGAGAGACGGTTAGGGTTACGATTGGACCTAGGGTTAGGGTTATGTTGACGGCTAGGGTTAGACATGCCGTTAGGGTTACGATTGGACCTAGGGTTAGGGTTATGTTGAGGGCTAGGGTTAGAGATCCGGTTAGGTTTACGATTGGACCTAGGGTTAGGGTTATGTTGAGGGCTAGGGTTAGAGATCCGGTTAGGGTTACGATTGGACCTAGGGTTAGGGTTATGTTGAGGGCTAGGTTTAGAGATGCCGTTAGGGTTACGATTGGACCTAGCGTTAGGGTTATGTTGAGGGTTAGGGTTAGAGATCCGGTCAGGGTTACGATTGGACCTAGGGTTAGGGTTATGTTCTGGGCTAGGGTTAGAGAGACGGTTAGGGTTACGATTGGACCTAGGGTTAGGGTTATGTTGAGGGCTAGGGTTAGAGAAGCCGTTAGGGTTACGATTGGACCTAGGGTTAGGGTTATGTTGAGGGTTAGGGTTAGAGATCCGGTCTGGGTTACGATTGGACCTAGGGTTAGGGTTATGTTGAGGGCTAGGGTTAGAGATCCGGTTAGGGTTACGATTGGACCTAGGGTTAGGGTTATGTTGAGGGCTAGGGTTAGAGAGACGGTTAGGGTTACGATTGGACCTAGCGTTAGGGTTATGTTGAGGGCTAGGGTTAGAGATCCGGTTAGGGTTATGATTGGATCTAGGGTTAGGGTTATGTTGAGGGCTAGGGTTAGAGATCCGGTTACGGTTATGATTGGACCTAGGATTAGGGTTATGTTGAGGGTTAGGGTTAGAGATCCGGTTAGGGTTACGATTGGACCTAGGGTTAGCGTTATGTTGAGGGCTATGGTTAGAGATCCGTTCAGGGTTACGATTGGACCTAGGGTTAGTGTTATGTTGTGGGCTAGGGTTAGAGATCCGGTCAGGGTTACGATTGGACCTAGGGTTAGGTTTATGTTGTGGGCTAGGGTTAGAGAGACGGTTAGGGTTACGATTGGACCTAGGGTTAGGGTTATGTTGACGGCTAGGGTTAAAGATGCCGTTAGGGTTACGATTGGACCTAGGGTTAGGGTTATGTTGAGGGCTAGGCTTAGAGATCCGGTCAGGGTTACGATAGGACCTAGGGTTAGGTTTATGTTGTGGGCTAGGGTTAGAGAGACGGTTAGGGTTACAATTGGACCTAGGGTTAGGGTTATGTTCAGGGCTAGGGTTAGAGATCCGGTTAAGGTTACGATTGGACCTAGGGTTAGGTTTATGTTGTGGGCTAGGGTTAGAGAGACGGTTAGGGTTACGATTGGACCTAGGGTTAGGGTTATATTGACGGCTAGGGTTAGAGAGACGGTTAGGGTTACGATTGGACCAAGGTTAGGGTTATGTTGAGGGGTAGGGTTAGAGATGCCGTTAGGGTTTCGATTGGACCTAGGGTTAGGGTTATGTTGTGGGCTAGGGTTAGAGAGACGGTTAGGGTTACGATTGGACCAAGGTTAGGGTTATGTTGAGGGGTAGGGTTAGAGATGCCGTTAGGATTACGATTGGACCTAGGGTTAGGGTTATGTTGAGGGCTAGGGTTAGAGATCCGGTTAGGGTTACGATTGGACCTAGGGTTAGGGTTATGTTTAGGGCTAGGGTTAGAGATGCCGTTAGGGTTACGATTGGACCTAGGGTTAGGGTTATGTTGAGGGCTAGGGTTAGAGATCCGTTAGGGTTACGATTGGACATAGGGTTAGGGTTATGTTGTGGGCTAGGGTTAGAGAGACGGTTAGGGTTACGATTGGACCAAGGTTAGGGTTATGTTGAGGGGTAGGGTTAGAGATGCCGTTAGGATTACGATTGGACCTAGGGTTAGGGTTATGTTGAGGGCTAGGGTTAGAGATCCGGTTAGGGTTACGATTGGACCTAGGTTTAGTGTTATGTTGAGGGCTAGGGTTAGAGATCTGGTTAGGGTTACGATTGGACCTAGGGTTAGGGTTATGTTGAGGGCTAGGGTTAGAGATCCGGTTAGGGTTACGATTGGACCTAGGGTTAGGGTTATGTTGAGGGGTAGGGTTAGAGATTCGGTTAGGGTTATGATTGGACCTAGCGTTAGGGTTATGTTGAGGGCTAGGGTTAGAGATGCCGTTAGGGTTACGATTGGACCTAGGGTTAGGGTTATGTTGAGGGCTAGGGTTAGAGATGCCGTTAGGGTTACGATTGGACCTAGGGTTAGGGTTATGTTGTGGGCTAGGGTTAGAGAGACGGTTAGGGTTACGATTGGACCAAGGTTAGGGTTATGTTGAGGGGTAGGGTTAGAGATGCCGTTAGGATTACGATTGGACCTAGGGTTAGGGTTATGTTGAGGGCTAGGGTTAGAGATCCGGTTAGGGTTACGATTGGACCTAGGTTTAGGGTTATGTTGAGGGCTAGGGTTAGAGATCTGGTTAGGGTTACGATTGGACCTAGGGATAGGGTTATGTTGAGGGCTAGGGTTAGAGATCCGGTTAGGGTTACGATTGGACCTAGGGTTAGGGTTATGTTGAGGGCTAGGGTTAGAGATCCGGTTAGGGTTACAATTGGACCTAGGGTTAGGGTTATGTTGAGGGGTAGGGTTAGAGATTCGGTTAGGGTTATGATTGGACCTAGCGTTAGGGTTATGTTGAGGGATTTGGTTAGAGATCCGGTTACGGTTATGATTGGACCTAGGATTAGGGTTATGTTGAGGGTTAGGGTTAGAGAGACGGTTAGGGTTACGATTGGACCTAGGGTTAGCATTATGTTGAGGGCTATGGTTAGAGATCCGGTCAGAGTTACGATTGGACCTAGGGTTAGGGTTATGTTGTGGGCTAGGGTTAGAGAGACGGTTAGGGTTACGATTGGACCTAGGGTTAGGGTTATGTTGACGGCTAGGGTTAGAGATGCCGTTAGGGTTACGATTGGACCTAGGGTTAGGGTTATGTTGAGGGCTAGGGTTAGAGATCCGGTTAGGGTTACGATTGGACCTAGGGTTAGGGTTATGTTGAGGGCTAGGGTTAGAGATCCGGTTAGGGTTACGATTGGACCTAGGGTTAGGGTTATGTTGAGGGCTAGGGTTAGAGATGCCGTTAGTGTTACGATTGGACCTAGGGTTAGGGTTATGTTGAGGGTTAGGGTTAGAGATCCGGTTAGGGTTACGATTGGACCTAGGGTTAGGGTTATGTTGAGGGCTAGGGTTAGAGATGCCGTTAGGGTTACGATTGGACCTAGGGTTAGGGTTATGTTGAGGGTTAGGGTTAGAGATCCGGTCTGGGTTACGATTGGACCTAGGGTTAGGGTTATGTTGAGGGCTAGGGTTAGAGATCCGGTTAGGGTTACGATTGGACCTAGGGTTAGGGTTATGTTGAGGGCTAGGGTTAGAGATCCGGTTAGGGTTACGATTGGACCTAGGGTTAGGGTTATGTTGAGGGGTAGGGTTAGAGATCCGGTTAGGGTTATGATTGGATCTAGGGTTAGGGTTATGTTGTGGGCTAGGGTTAGAGAGACGGTTAGGGTTACGATTGGACCTAGGGTTAGGGTTATGTTGACGGATAGGGTTAGAGATGCCGTTAGGGTTACGATTGGACCTAGGGTTAGGGTTATGTTGAGGGCTAGGGTTAGAGATCCGGTTAGGGTTACGATTGGACCTAGGGTTAGGGTTATGTTGAGGGTTAGGGTTAGAGATCCGGTTAGGGTTACGATTGGACCTAGGGTTAGCGTTATGTTGAGGGCTATGGTTAGAGATCCGGTCAGGGTTACGATTGGACCTAGGGTCAGGGTTATGTTGAGGGCTAGGGTTAGAGATCCGGTTAGGGTTACGATTGGACCTAGGGTTAGGGTTATATTGACGGCTAGGGTTAGAGAGACGGTTAGGGTTACGATTGGACCAAGGTTAGGGTTATGTTGAGGGGTAGGGTTAGAGATGCCGTTAGGGTTTCGATTGGACCTAGGGTTAGGGTTATGTTGTGGGCTAGGGTTAGAGAGACGGTTAGGGTTACGATTGGACCAAGGTTAGGGTTATGTTGAGGGGTAGGGTTAGAGATGCCGTTAGGATTACGATTGGACCTAGGGTTAGGGTTATGTTGAGGGCTAGGGTTAGAGATGCCGTTAGGGTTACGATTGGACCTAGGGTTAGGGTTATGTTGTGGGCTAGGGTTAGAGAGACGGTTAGGGTTACGATTGGAGCAAGGTTAGGGTTATGTTGAGGGGTAGGGTTAGAGATGCCGTTAGGATTACGATTGGACCTAGGGTTAGGGTTATGTTGAGGGCTAGGGTTAGAGATGCCGTTAGGGTTACGATTGGACATAGGGTTAGGGTTATGTTGTGGGCTAGGGTTAGAGAGACGGTTAGGGTTACGATTGGACCTAGGGTTAGGGTTATGTTGAGGGTTAGCGTTACAGATCCGGTTAGGGTTACGATTGGACCTAGGGTTAGGGTTATGTTGAGGGCTAGGGTTAGAGATCCGGTTAGGGTTACGATTGGACCTAGGGTTAGGGTTATGTTGAGGGCTAGGGTTAGAGATCCGGTTAGGGTTACGATTGGACCTAGGTTTAGTGTTATGTTGAGGGCTAGGGTTAGAGATCTGGTTAGGGTTACGATTGGACCTAGGGTTAGGGTTATGTTGAGGGCTAGGGTTAGAGATCCGGTTAGGGTTACGATTGGACCTAGGGTTAGGGTTATGTTGAGGGCTAGGGTTAGAGATCCGGTTAGGGTTACGATTGGACCTAGGGTTAGGGTTATGTTGAGGGCTAGGGTTAGAGATCCGGTTAGGGTTACGATTGGACCTAGGGTTAGGGTTATGTTGAGGGCTAGGGTTAGAGATGCCGTTAGGGTTACGATTGGACCTAGGGTTAGGGTTATGTTGAGGGGTAGGGTTAGAGATGCCGTTAGGATTACGATTGGACCTAGGGTTAGGGTTATGTTGAGGGCTAGGGTTAGAGATCCGGTTAGGGTTACGATTGGACCTAGGGTTAGGGTTATGTTGAGGGCTAGGGTTAGAGATCCTGTTAGGGTTACGATTGGACCTAGGGTTAGGGTTATGTTGAGGGCTAGGGTTAGAGATCCGGTTAGGGTTACGATTGGACCTAGGGTTAGGGTTATGTTGAGGGCTAGGGTTAGAGATCCTGTTAGGGTTACGATTGGACCTAGGGTTAGGGTTATGTTGTGGGCTAGGGTTAGAGAGACGGTTAGGGTTACGATTGGACCAAGGTTAGGGTTATGTTGAGGGGTAGGGTTAGAGATGCCGTTAGGATTACGATTGGACCTAGGGTTAGGGTTATGTTGAGGGCTAGGGTTAGAGATCCGGTTAGGGTTACGATTGGACCTAGGGTTAGGGTTATGTTGAGGGCTAGGGTTAGAGATGCCGTTAGGGTTACGATTGGACCTAGGGTTAGGGTTATGTTGAGGGCTAGGGTTAGAGATCCGGTTAGGGTTACGATTGGACCTAGGGTTAGGGTTATGTTGAGGGCTAGGGTTAGAGATCCGGTTAGGGTTACAATTGGACCTAGCGTTAGGGTTATGTTGAGGGGTAGGGTTAGAGATTCGGTTAGGGTTATGATTGGACCTAGCGTTAGGGTTATGTTGAGGGCTATGGTTAGAGATCCGGTTACGGTTATGATTGGACCTAGGATTAGGGTTATGTTGAGGGTTAGGGTTAGAGAGACGGTTAGGGTTACGATTGGACCTAGGGTTAGCATTATGTTGAGGGCTATGGTTAGAGATCCGGTCAGAGTTACGATTGGACCTAGGGTTAGGGTTATGTTGTGGGCTAGGGTTAGAGAGACGGTTAGGGTTACGATTGGACCTAGGGTTAGGGTTATGTTGACGGCTAGGGTTAGAGATGCCGTTAGGGTTACGATTGGACCTAGGGTTAGGGTTATGTTGAGGGCTAGGGTTAGAGATCCGGTTAGGGTTACGATTGGACCTAGGGTTAGGGTTATGTTGAGGGCTAGGGTTAGAGATCCAGTTAGGGTTACGATTGGACCTAGGGTTAGGGTTATGTTTAGGGCTAGGGTTAGAGATGCCGTTAGTGTTACGATTGGACCTAGGGTTAGGGTTATGTTGAGGGTTAGGGTTAGAGATCCGGTTAGGGTTACGATTGGACCTAGGGTTAGGGTTATGTTGAGGGCTAGGGTTAGAGATGCCGTTAGGGTTACGATTGGACCTAGGGTTAGGGTTATGTTGAAGGTTAGGGTTAGAGATCCGGTCTGGGTTACGATTGGACCTAGGGTTAGGGTTATGTTGAGGGCTAGGGTTAGAGATCCGGTTAGGGTTACGATTGGACCTAGGGTTAGGGTTATGTTGAGGGCTAGGGTTAGAGATCCGGTTAGGGTTACGATTGGACCTAGGGTTAGGGTTATGTTGAGGGGTAGGGTTAGAGATCCGGTTAGGGTTATGATTGGATCTAGGGTTAGGGTTATGTTGAGGGCTAGGGTTAGAGATCCGGTTACAGTTATGATTGGACCTAGGATTAGGGTTATGTTGAGGGTTAGGGTTAGAGATCCGGTTAGGGTTACGATTGGACCTAGGGTTAGCGTTATGTTGAGGGCTATGGTTAGAGATCCGGTCAGGGTTACGATTGGACCTAGGGTTAGGGTTATGTTGTGGGCTAGGGTTAGAGAGACGGTTAGGGTTACGATTGGACCTAGGGTTAGGGTTATGTTGACGGCTAGGGTTAGAGATGCCGTTAGGGTTATGATTGGACCTAGGGTTAGGGTTATGTTGAGGGCTCGGGTTAGAGATCCGGTTAGGGTTACGATTGGACCTAGGGTTAGGGTTATGTTGAGGGCTAGGTTTAGAGATCCAGTCAGGGTTACGATTGGACCTAGGGTTAGGGTTATGTTGTGGGCTAGGGTTAGAGAGACGGTTAGGGTTACGATTGGACCTAGGGTTAGGGTTATGTTGACGGATAGGGTTAGAGATGCCGTTAGGGTTACGATTGGACCTAGGGTTAGGGTTATGTTGAGGGCTAGGGTTAGAGATCCGGTTAGGGTTACGATTGGACCTAGGGTTAGGGTTATGTTGAGGGCTAGGGTTAGAGATCCGGTTAGGGTTACGATTGGACCTAGGGTTAGGGTTATGTTGAGGGTTAGGGTTAGAGATCCGGTTAGGGTTACGATTGGACCTAGGGTTAGCGTTATGTTGAGGGCTATGGTTAGAGATCCGGTCAGGGTTACGATTGGACCTAGGGTTAGGGTTATGTTGTGGGCTAGGGTTAGAGAGACGGTTAGGGTTACGATTGGACCTAGGGTTAGGGTTATGTTGACGGCTAGGGTTAGAGATGCCGTTAGGGTTATGATTGGACCTAGGGTTAGGGTTATGTTGAGGGCTAGGGTTAGAGATCCGGTTAGGGTTACGATTGGACCTAGGGTCAGGGTTATGTTGAGGGCTAGGGTTAGAGATCCGGTTAGGGTTACGATTGGACCTAGGGTTAGGGTTATGTTGAGGGCTAGGATTAGAGATGCCGTTAGGGTTACGATTGGACCTAGGGTTAGGGTTATGTTGAGGGTTAGGGTTAGAGATCCGGTTAGGGTTACAATTGGACCTAGGGTTAGGGTTATGTTGAGGGCTAGGGTTAGAGAATCGGTTAGGGTTACGATTGGACCTAGGGATAGGGTTATGTTGAGGGCTAGGGTTAGAGATCCGGTTAGGGTTACGATTGGACCTAGGGTTAGGGTTATGTTGAGGGCTAGGGTTAGAGATCCTGTTAGGGTTACGATTGGACCTAGGGTTAGGGTTATGTTGAGGGCTAGGGTTAGAGATGCCGTTAGGGTTACGATTGGACCTAGGGTTAGGGTTATGTTGTGGGCTAGGGTTAGAGAGACGGTTAGGGTTACGATTGGACCAAGGTTAGGGTTATGTTGAGGGGTAGGGTTAGAGATCCGGTTAGGGTTACGATTGGACCTAGGGTTAGGGTTATGTTGAGGGCTAGGGTTAGAGAATCGGTTAGGGTTACGATTGGACCTAGGGTTAGGGTTATGTTGAGGGCTAGGGTTAGAGATCCGGTTAGGGTTACGATTGGACCTAGGGTTAGGGTTATGTTGAGGGCTAGGGTTAGAGATGCCGTTAGGGTTACGATTGGACCTAGGGTTAGGGTTATGTTGAGGGCTAGGGTTAGAGATGCCGTTAGGGTTACGATTGGACCTAGGGTTAGGGTTATGTTGTGGGCTAGGGTTAGAGAGACGGTTAGGGTTACGATTGGACCAAGGTTAGGGTTATGTTGAGGGGTAGGGTTAGAGATGCCGTTAGGATTACGATTGGACCTAGGGTTAGGGTTATGTTGAGGGCTAGGGTTAGAGATGCCGTTAGGGTTACGATTGGACATAGGGTTAGGGTTATGTTGTGGGCTAGGGTTAGAGAGACGGTTAGGGTTACGATTGGACCTAGGGTTAGGGTTATGTTGAGGGTTAGCGTTACAGATCCGGTTAGGGTTACGATTGGACCTAGGGTTAGGGTTATGTTGAGGGCTAGGGTTAGAGATCCGGTTAGGGTTACGATTGGACCTAGGGTTAGGGTTATGTTGAGGGCTAGGGTTAGAGATCCGGTTAGGGTTACGATTGGACCTAGGTTTAGTGTTATGTTGAGGGCTAGGGTTAGAGATCTGGTTAGGGTTACGATTGGACCTAGGGTTAGGGTTATGTTGAGGGCTAGGGTTAGAGATCCGGTTAGGGTTACGATTGGACCTAGGGTTAGGGTTATGTTGAGGGCTAGGGTTAGAGATCCGGTTAGGGTTACGATTGGACCTAGGGTTAGGGTTATGTTGAGGGCTAGGGTTAGAGATCCGGTTAGGGTTACGATTGGACCTAGGGTTAGGGTTATGTTGAGGGCTAGGGTTAGAGATGCCGTTAGGGTTACGATTGGACCTAGGGTTAGGGTTATGTTGAGGGCTAGGGTTAGAGATGCCGTTAGGGTTACGATTGGACCTAGGGTTAGGGTTATGTTGAGGGCTAGGGTTAGAGATCCGGTTAGGGTTACGATTGGACCTAGGGTTAGGGTTATGTTGAGGGCTAGGGTTAGAGATCCTGTTAGGGTTACGATTGGACCTAGGGTTAGGGTTATGTTGAGGGCTAGGGTTAGAGATCCGGTTAGGGTTACGATTGGACCTAGGGTTAGGGTTATGTTGAGGGCTAGGGTTAGAGATCCTGTTAGGGTTACGATTGGACCTAGGGTTAGGGTTATGTTGTGGGCTAGGGTTAGAGAGACGGTTAGGGTTACGATTGGACCAAGGTTAGGGTTATGTTGAGGGGTAGGGTTAGAGATGCCGTTAGGATTACGATTGGACCTAGGGTTAGGGTTATGTTGAGGGCTAGGGTTAGAGATCCGGTTAGGGTTACGATTGGACCTAGGGTTAGGGTTATGTTGAGGGCTAGGGTTAGAGATGCCGTTAGGGTTACGATTGGACCTAGGGTTAGGGTTATGTTGAGGGCTAGGGTTAGAGATCCGGTTAGGGTTACGATTGGACCTAGGGTTAGGGTTATGTTGAGGGCTAGGGTTAGAGATCCGGTTAGGGTTACAATTGGACCTAGCGTTAGGGTTATGTTGAGGGGTAGGGTTAGAGATTCGGTTAGGGTTATGATTGGACCTAGCGTTAGGGTTATGTTGAGGGCTATGGTTAGAGATCCGGTTACGGTTATGATTGGACCTAGGATTAGGGTTATGTTGAGGGTTAGGGTTAGAGAGACGGTTAGGGTTACGATTGGACCTAGGGTTAGCATTATGTTGAGGGCTATGGTTAGAGATCCGGTCAGAGTTACGATTGGACCTAGGGTTAGGGTTATGTTGTGGGCTAGGGTTAGAGAGACGGTTAGGGTTACGATTGGACCTAGGGTTAGGGTTATGTTGACGGCTAGGGTTAGAGATGCCGTTAGGGTTACGATTGGACCTAGGGTTAGGGTTATGTTGAGGGCTAGGGTTAGAGATCCGGTTAGGGTTACGATTGGACCTAGGGTTAGGGTTATGTTGAGGGCTAGGGTTAGAGATCCAGTTAGGGTTACGATTGGACCTAGGGTTAGGGTTATGTTTAGGGCTAGGGTTAGAGATGCCGTTAGTGTTACGATTGGACCTAGGGTTAGGGTTATGTTGAGGGTTAGGGTTAGAGATCCGGTTAGGGTTACGATTGGACCTAGGGTTAGGGTTATATTGAGGGCTAGGGTTAGAGATGCCGTTAGGGTTACGATTGGACCTAGGGTTAGGGTTATGTTGAAGGTTAGGGTTAGAGATCCGGTCTGGGTTACGATTGGACCTAGGGTTAGGGTTATGTTGAGGGCTAGGGTTAGAGATCCGGTTAGGGTTACGATTGGACCTAGGGTTAGGGTTATGTTGAGGGCTAGGGTTAGAGATCCGGTTAGGGTTACGATTGGACCTAGGGTTAGGGTTATGTTGAGGGGTAGGGTTAGAGATCCGGTTAGGGTTATGATTGGATCTAGGGTTAGGGTTATGTTGAGGGCTAGGGTTAGAGATCCGGTTACAGTTATGATTGGACCTAGGATTAGGGTTATGTTGAGGGTTAGGGTTAGAGATCCGGTTAGGGTTACGATTGGACCTAGGGTTAGCGTTATGTTGAGGGCTATGGTTAGAGATCCGGTCAGGGTTACGATTGGACCTAGGGTTAGGGTTATGTTGTGGGCTAGGGTTAGAGAGACGGTTAGGGTTACGATTGGACCTAGGGTTAGGGTTATGTTGACGGCTAGGGTTAGAGATGCCGTTAGGGTTATGATTGGACCTAGGGTTAGGGTTATGTTGAGGGCTCGGGTTAGAGATCCGGTTAGGGTTACGATTGGACCTAGGGTTAGGGTTATGTTGAGGGCTAGGTTTAGAGATCCAGTCAGGGTTACGATTGGACCTAGGGTTAGGGTTATGTTGTGGGCTAGGGTTAGAGAGACGGTTAGGGTTACGATTGGACCTAGGGTTAGGGTTATGTTGACGGATAGGGTTAGAGATGCCGTTAGGGTTACGATTGGACCTAGGGTTAGGGTTATGTTGAGGGCTAGGGTTAGAGATCCGGTTAGGGTTACGATTGGACCTAGGGTTAGGGTTATGTTGAGGGCTAGGGTTAGAGATCCGGTTAGGGTTACGATTGGACCTAGGGTTAGGGTTATGTTGAGGGTTAGGGTTAGAGATCCGGTTAGGGTTACGATTGGACCTAGGGTTAGCGTTATGTTGAGGGCTATGGTTAGAGATCCGGTCAGGGTTACGATTGGACCTAGGGTTAGGGTTATGTTGTGGGCTAGGGTTAGAGAGACGGTTAGGGTTACGATTGGACCTAGGGTTAGGGTTATGTTGACGGCTAGGGTTAGAGATGCCGTTAGGGTTATGATTGGACCTAGGGTTAGGGTTATGTTGAGGGCTAGGGTTAGAGATCCGGTTAGGGTTACGATTGGACCTAGGGTCAGGGTTATGTTGAGGGCTAGGGTTAGAGATCCGGTTAGGGTTACGATTGGACCTAGGGTTAGGGTTATGTTGAGGGCTAGGATTAGAGATGCCGTTAGGGTTACGATTGGACCTAGGGTTAGGGTTATGTTGAGGGTTAGGGTTAGAGATCCGGTTAGGGTTACAATTGGACCTAGGGTTAGGGTTATGTTGAGGGCTAGGGTTAGAGAATCGGTTAGGGTTACGATTGGACCTAGGGATAGGGTTATGTTGAGGGCTAGGGTTAGAGATCCGGTTAGGGTTACGATTGGACCTAGGGTTAGGGTTATGTTGAGGGCTAGGGTTAGAGATCCTGTTAGGGTTACGATTGGACCTAGGGTTAGGGTTATGTTGAGGGCTAGGGTTAGAGATGCCGTTAGGGTTACGATTGGACCTAGGGTTAGGGTTATGTTGTGGGCTAGGGTTAGAGAGACGGTTAGGGTTACGATTGGACCAAGGTTAGGGTTATGTTGAGGGGTAGGGTTAGAGATCCGGTTAGGGTTACGATTGGACCTAGGGTTAGGGTTATGTTGAGGGCTAGGGTTAGAGAATCGGTTAGGGTTACGATTGGACCTAGGGTTAGGGTTATGTTGAGGGCTAGGGTTAGAGATCCGGTTAGGGTTACGATTGGACCTAGGGTTAGGGTTATGTTGAGGGCTAGGGTTAGAGATGCCGTTAGGGTTACGATTGGACCTAGGGTTAGGGTTATGTTGAGGGCTAGGGTTAGAGATGCCGTTAGGGTTACGATTGGACCTAGGGTTAGGGTTATGTTGTGGGCTAGGGTTAGAGAGACGGTTAGGGTTACGATTGGACCAAGGTTAGGGTTATGTTGAGGGGTAGGGTTAGAGATGCCGTTAGGATTACGATTGGACCTAGGGTTAGGGTTATGTTGAGGGCTAGGGTTAGAGATGCCGTTAGGGTTACGATTGGACATAGGGTTAGGGTTATGTTGTGGGCTAGGGTTAGAGAGACGGTTAGGGTTACGATTGGACCTAGGGTTAGGGTTATGTTGAGGGTTAGCGTTACAGATCCGGTTAGGGTTACGATTGGACCTAGGGTTAGGGTTATGTTGAGGGCTAGGGTTAGAGATCCGGTTAGGGTTACGATTGGACCTAGGGTTAGGGTTATGTTGAGGGCTAGGGTTAGAGATCCGGTTAGGGTTACGATTGGACCTAGGTTTAGTGTTATGTTGAGGGCTAGGGTTAGAGATCTGGTTAGGGTTACGATTGGACCTAGGGTTAGGGTTATGTTGAGGGCTAGGGTTAGAGATCCGGTTAGGGTTACGATTGGACCTAGGGTTAGGGTTATGTTGAGGGCTAGGGTTAGAGATCCGGTTAGGGTTACGATTGGACCTAGGGTTAGGGTTATGTTGAGGGCTAGGGTTAGAGATCCGGTTAGGGTTACGATTGGACCTAGGGTTAGGGTTATGTTGAGGGCTAGGGTTAGAGATGCCGTTAGGGTTACGATTGGACCTAGGGTTAGGGTTATGTTGAGGGCTAGGGTTAGAGATGCCGTTAGGGTTACGATTGGACCTAGGGTTAGGGTTATGTTGAGGGCTAGGGTTAGAGATCCGGTTAGGGTTACGATTGGACCTAGGGTTAGGGTTATGTTGAGGGCTAGGGTTAGAGATCCTGTTAGGGTTACGATTGGACCTAGGGTTAGGGTTATGTTGAGGGCTAGGGTTAGAGATCCGGTTAGGGTTACGATTGGACCTAGGGTTAGGGTTATGTTGAGGGCTAGGGTTAGAGATCCTGTTAGGGTTACGATTGGACCTAGGGTTAGGGTTATGTTGTGGGCTAGGGTTAGAGAGACGGTTAGGGTTACGATTGGACCAAGGTTAGGGTTATGTTGAGGGGTAGGGTTAGAGATGCCGTTAGGATTACGATTGGACCTAGGGTTAGGGTTATGTTGAGGGCTAGGGTTAGAGATCCGGTTAGGGTTACGATTGGACCTAGGGTTAGGGTTATGTTGAGGGCTAGGGTTAGAGATGCCGTTAGGGTTACGATTGGACCTAGGGTTAGGGTTATGTTGAGGGCTAGGGTTAGAGATCCGGTTAGGGTTACGATTGGACCTAGGGTTAGGGTTATGTTGAGGGCTAGGGTTAGAGATCCGGTTAGGGTTACAATTGGACCTAGCGTTAGGGTTATGTTGAGGGGTAGGGTTAGAGATTCGGTTAGGGTTATGATTGGACCTAGCGTTAGGGTTATGTTGAGGGCTATGGTTAGAGATCCGGTTACGGTTATGATTGGACCTAGGATTAGGGTTATGTTGAGGGTTAGGGTTAGAGAGACGGTTAGGGTTACGATTGGACCTAGGGTTAGCATTATGTTGAGGGCTATGGTTAGAGATCCGGTCAGAGTTACGATTGGACCTAGGGTTAGGGTTATGTTGTGGGCTAGGGTTAGAGAGACGGTTAGGGTTACGATTGGACCTAGGGTTAGGGTTATGTTGACGGCTAGGGTTAGAGATGCCGTTAGGGTTACGATTGGACCTAGGGTTAGGGTTATGTTGAGGGCTAGGGTTAGAGATCCGGTTAGGGTTACGATTGGACCTAGGGTTAGGGTTATGTTGAGGGCTAGGGTTAGAGATCCAGTTAGGGTTACGATTGGACCTAGGGTTAGGGTTATGTTTAGGGCTAGGGTTAGAGATGCCGTTAGTGTTACGATTGGACCTAGGGTTAGGGTTATGTTGAGGGTTAGGGTTAGAGATCCGGTTAGGGTTACGATTGGACCTAGGGTTAGGGTTATGTTGAGGGCTAGGGTTAGAGATGCCGTTAGGGTTACGATTGGACCTAGGGTTAGGGTTATGTTGAAGGTTAGGGTTAGAGATCCGGTCTGGGTTACGATTGGACCTAGGGTTAGGGTTATGTTGAGGGCTAGGGTTAGAGATCCGGTTAGGGTTACGATTGGACCTAGGGTTAGGGTTATGTTGAGGGCTAGGGTTAGAGATCCGGTTAGGGTTACGATTGGACCTAGGGTTAGGGTTATGTTGAGGGGTAGGGTTAGAGATCCGGTTAGGGTTATGATTGGATCTAGGGTTAGGGTTATGTTGAGGGCTAGGGTTAGAGATCCGGTTACAGTTATGATTGGACCTAGGATTAGGGTTATGTTGAGGGTTAGGGTTAGAGATCCGGTTAGGGTTACGATTGGACCTAGGGTTAGCGTTATGTTGAGGGCTATGGTTAGAGATCCGGTCAGGGTTACGATTGGACCTAGGGTTAGGGTTATGTTGTGGGCTAGGGTTAGAGAGACGGTTAGGGTTACGATTGGACCTAGGGTTAGGGTTATGTTGACGGCTAGGGTTAGAGATGCCGTTAGGGTTATGATTGGACCTAGGGTTAGGGTTATGTTGAGGGCTCGGGTTAGAGATCCGGTTAGGGTTACGATTGGACCTAGGGTTAGGGTTATGTTGAGGGCTAGGTTTAGAGATCCAGTCAGGGTTACGATTGGACCTAGGGTTAGGGTTATGTTGTGGGCTAGGGTTAGAGAGACGGTTAGGGTTACGATTGGACCTAGGGTTAGGGTTATGTTGACGGATAGGGTTAGAGATGCCGTTAGGGTTACGATTGGACCTAGGGTTAGGGTTATGTTGAGGGCTAGGGTTAGAGATCCGGTTAGGGTTACGATTGGACCTAGGGTTAGGGTTATGTTGAGGGCTAGGGTTAGAGATCCGGTTAGGGTTACGATTGGACCTAGGGTTAGGGTTATGTTGAGGGTTAGGGTTAGAGATCCGGTTAGGGTTACGATTGGACCTAGGGTTAGCGTTATGTTGAGGGCTATGGTTAGAGATCCGGTCAGGGTTACGATTGGACCTAGGGTTAGGGTTATGTTGTGGGCTAGGGTTAGAGAGACGGTTAGGGTTACGATTGGACCTAGGGTTAGGGTTATGTTGACGGCTAGGGTTAGAGATGCCGTTAGGGTTATGATTGGACCTAGGGTTAGGGTTATGTTGAGGGCTAGGGTTAGAGATCCGGTTAGGGTTACGATTGGACCTAGGGTCAGGGTTATGTTGAGGGCTAGGGTTAGAGATCCGGTTAGGGTTACGATTGGACCTAGGGTTAGGGTTATGTTGAGGGCTAGGATTAGAGATGCCGTTAGGGTTACGATTGGACCTAGGGTTAGGGTTATGTTGAGGGTTAGGGTTAGAGATCCGGTTAGGGTTACAATTGGACCTAGGGTTAGGGTTATGTTGAGGGCTAGGGTTAGAGAATCGGTTAGGGTTACGATTGGACCTAGGGATAGGGTTATGTTGAGGGCTAGGGTTAGAGATCCGGTTAGGGTTACGATTGGACCTAGGGTTAGGGTTATGTTGAGGGCTAGGGTTAGAGATCCTGTTAGGGTTACGATTGGACCTAGGGTTAGGGTTATGTTGAGGGCTAGGGTTAGAGATGCCGTTAGGGTTACGATTGGACCTAGGGTTAGGGTTATGTTGTGGGCTAGGGTTAGAGAGACGGTTAGGGTTACGATTGGACCAAGGTTAGGGTTATGTTGAGGGGTAGGGTTAGAGATCCGGTTAGGGTTACGATTGGACCTAGGGTTAGGGTTATGTTGAGGGCTAGGGTTAGAGAATCGGTTAGGGTTACGATTGGACCTAGGGTTAGGGTTATGTTGAGGGCTAGGGTTAGAGATCCGGTTAGGGTTACGATTGGACCTAGGGTTAGGGTTATGTTGAGGGCTAGGGTTAGAGATGCCGTTAGGGTTACGATTGGACCTAGGGTTAGGGTTATGTTGAGGGCTAGGGTTAGAGATGCCGTTAGGGTTACGATTGGACCTAGGGTTAGGGTTATGTTGTGGGCTAGGGTTAGAGAGACGGTTAGGGTTACGATTGGACCAAGGTTAGGGTTATGTTGAGGGGTAGGGTTAGAGATGCCGTTAGGATTACGATTGGACCTAGGGTTAGGGTTATGTTGAGGGCTAGGGTTAGAGATGCCGTTAGGGTTACGATTGGACATAGGGTTAGGGTTATGTTGTGGGCTAGGGTTAGAGAGACGGTTAGGGTTACGATTGGACCTAGGGTTAGGGTTATGTTGAGGGTTAGCGTTACAGATCCGGTTAGGGTTACGATTGGACCTAGGGTTAGGGTTATGTTGAGGGCTAGGGTTAGAGATCCGGTTAGGGTTACGATTGGACCTAGGGTTAGGGTTATGTTGAGGGCTAGGGTTAGAGATCCGGTTAGGGTTACGATTGGACCTAGGTTTAGTGTTATGTTGAGGGCTAGGGTTAGAGATCTGGTTAGGGTTACGATTGGACCTAGGGTTAGGGTTATGTTGAGGGCTAGGGTTAGAGATCCGGTTAGGGTTACGATTGGACCTAGGGTTAGGGTTATGTTGAGGGCTAGGGTTAGAGATCCGGTTAGGGTTACGATTGGACCTAGGGTTAGGGTTATGTTGAGAGCTAGGGTTAGAGATCCGGTTAGGGTTACGATTGGACCTAGGGTTAGGGTTATGTTGAGGGCTAGGGTTAGAGATGCCGTTAGGGTTACGATTGGACCTAGGGTTAGGGTTATGTTGAGGGCTAGGGTTAGAGATGCCGTTAGGGTTACGATTGGACCTAGGGTTAGGGTTATGTTGTGGGCTAGGGTTAGAGAGACGGTTAGGGTTACGATTGGACCAAGGTTAGGGTTATGTTGAGGGGTAGGGTTAGAGATGCCGTTAGGATTACGATTGGACCTAGGGTTAGGGTTATGTTGAGGGCTAGGGTTAGAGATGCCGTTAGGGTTACGATTGGACATAGGGTTAGGGTTATGTTGTGGGCTAGGGTTAGAGAGACGGTTAGGGTTACGATTGGACCTAGGGTTAGGGTTATGTTGAGGGTTAGCGTTACAGATCCGGTTAGGGTTACGATTGGACCTAGGGTTAGGGTTATGTTGAGGGCTAGGGTTAGAGATCCGGTTAGGGTTACGATTGGACCTAGGGTTAGGGTTATGTTGAGGGCTAGGGTTAGAGATCCGGTTAGGGTTACGATTGGACCTAGGTTTAGTGTTATGTTGAGGGCTAGGGTTAGAGATCCGGTCAGGGTTACGATTGGACCTAGGGTTAGGGTTATGTTGAGGGCTAGGGTTAGAGATCCGGTTAGGGTTACGATTGGACCTAGGGTTAGGGTTATGTTGAGGGCTAGGGTTAGAGATCCGGTTAGGGTTACGATTGGACCTAGGGTTAGGGTTATGTTGAGGGTTAGGGTTAGAGATCCGGTTAGGGTTACGATTGGACCTAGGGTTAGCGTTATGTTGAGGGCTATGGTTAGAGATCCGGTCAGGGTTACGATTGGACCTAGGGTTAGGGTTATGTTGTGGGCTAGGTTTAGAGAGACGGTTAGGGTTACGATTGGACCTAGGGTTAGGGTTATGTTGACGGCTAGGGTTAGAGATGCCGTTAGGGTTATGATTGGACCTAGGGTTAGGGTTATGTTGAGGGCTAGGGTTAGAGATCCGGTTAGGGTTACGATTGGACCTAGGGTCAGGGTTATGTTGAGGGCTAGGGTTAGAGATCCGGTTAGGGTTACGATTGGACCTAGGGTTAGGGTTATGTTGAGGGCTAGGATTAGAGATGCCGTTAGGGTTACGATTGGACCTAGGGTTAGGGTTATGTTGAGGGTTAGGGTTAGAGATCCGGTTAGGGTTACAATTGGACCTAGGGTTAGGGTTATGTTGAGGGCTAGGGTTAGAGAATCGGTTAGGGTTACGATTGGACCTAGGGATAGGGTTATGTTGAGGGCTAGGGTTAGAGATCCGGTTAGGGTTACGATTGGACCTAGGGTTAGGGTTATGTTGAGGGCTAGGGTTAGAGATCCTGTTATGGTTACGATTGGACCTAGGGTTAGGGTTATGTTGAGGGCTAGGGTTAGAGATCCGGTTAGGGTTACGATTGGACCTAGGGTTAGGGTTATGTTGAGGGCTAGGGTTAGAGATCCTGTTAGGGTTACGATTGGACCTAGGGTTAGGGTTATGTTGAGGGCTAGGGTTAGAGATCCGGATAGGGTTACGATTGGACCTAGGGTTAGGGTTATGTTGAGGGCTAGGGTTAGAGATCCTGTTAGGGTTACGATTGGACCTAGGGTTAGGGTTATGTTGTGGGCTAGGGTTAGAGAGACGGTTAGGGTTACGATTGGACCAAGGTTAGGGTTATGTTGAGGGGTAGGGTTAGAGATGCCGTTAGGATTACGATTGGACCTAGGGTTAGGGTTATGTTGAGGGCTAGGGTTAGAGATCCGGTTAGGGTTACGATTGGACCTAGGGTTAGGGTTATGTTGAGGGCTAGGGTTAGAGATGCCGTTAGGGTTACGATTGGACCTAGGGTTAGGGTTATGTTGAGGGCTAGGGTTAGAGATCCGGTTAGGGTTACGATTGGACCTAGGGTTAGGGTTATGTTGAGGGCTAGGGTTAGAGATCCGTTTAGGGTTACAATTGGACCTAGGGTTAGGGTTATGTTGAGGGGTAGGGTTAGAGATTCGGTTAGGGTTATGATTGGACCTAGCGTTAGGGTTATGTTGAGGGCTATGGTTAGAGATCCGGTTACGGTTATGATTGGACCTAGGATTAGGGTTATGTTGAGGGTTAGGGTTAGAGAGACGGTTAGGGTTACGATTGGACCTAGGGTTAGCATTATGTTGAGGGCTATGGTTAGAGATCCGGTCAGAGTTACGATTGGACCTAGGGTTAGGGTTATGTTGTGGGCTAGGGTTAGAGAGACGGTTAGGGTTACGATTGGACCTAGGGTTAGGGTTATGTTGACGGCTAGGGTTAGAGATGCCGTTAGGGTTACGATTGGACCTAGGGTTAGGGTTATGTTGAGGGCTAGGGTTAGAGATCCGGTTAGGGTTACGATTGGACCTAGGGTTAGGGTTATGTTGAGGGCTAGGGTTAGAGATCCAGTTAGGGTTACGATTGGACCTAGGGTTAGGGTTATGTTGAGGGCTAGGGTTAGAGATCCAGTTAGGGTTACGATTGGACCTAGGGTTAGGGTTATGTTGAGGGCTAGGGTTAGAGATGCCGTTAGGGTTACGATTGGACCTAGGGTTAGGGTTATGTTGTGGGCTAGGGTTAGAGAGACGGTTAGGGTTACGATTGGACCAAGGTTAGGGTTATGTTGAGGGGTAGGGTTAGAGATGCCGTTAGGATTACGATTGGACCTAGGGTTAGGGTTATGTTGAGGGCTAGGGTTAGAGATGCCGTTAGGGTTACGATTGGACATAGGGTTAGGGTTATGTTGTGGGCTAGGGTTAGAGAGACGGTTAGGGTTACGATTGGACCTAGGGTTAGGGTTATGTTGAGGGTTAGCGTTACAGATCCGGTTAGGGTTACGATTGGACCTAGGGTTAGGGTTATGTTGAGGGCTAGGGTTAGAGATCCGGTTAGGGTTACGATTGGACCTAGGGTTAGGGTTATGTTGAGGGCTAGGGTTAGAGATCCGGTTAGGGTTACGATTGGACCTAGGTTTAGTGTTATGTTGAGGGCTAGGGTTAGAGATCTGGTTAGGGTTACGATTGGACCTAGGGTTAGGGTTATGTTGAGGGCTAGGGTTAGAGATCCGGTTAGGGTTACGATTGGACCTAGGGTTAGGGTTATGTTGAGGGCTAGGGTTAGAGATCCGGTTAGGGTTACGATTGGACCTAGGGTTAGGGTTATGTTGAGGGCTAGGGTTAGAGATCCGGTTAGGGTTACGATTGGACCTAGGGTTAGGGTTATGTTGAGGGCTAGGGTTAGAGATGCCGTTAGGGTTACGATTGGACCTAGGGTTAGGGTTATGTTGAGGGCTAGGGTTAGAGATGCCGTTAGGGTTACGATTGGACCTAGGGTTAGGGTTATGTTGTGGGCTAGGGTTAGAGAGACGGTTAGGGTTACGATTGGACCAAGGTTAGGGTTATGTTGAGGGGTAGGGTTAGAGATGCCGTTAGGATTACGATTGGACCTAGGGTTAGGGTTATGTTGAGGGCTAGGGTTAGAGATGCCGTTAGGGTTACGATTGGACATAGGGTTAGGGTTATGTTGTGGGCTAGGGTTAGAGAGACGGTTAGGGTTACGATTGGACCTAGGGTTAGGGTTATGTTGAGGGTTAGCGTTACAGATCCGGTTAGGGTTACGATTGGACCTAGGGTTAGGGTTATGTTGAGGGCTAGGGTTAGAGATCCGGTTAGGGTTACGATTGGACCTAGGGTTAGGGTTATGTTGAGGGCTAGGGTTAGAGATCCGGTTAGGGTTACGATTGGACCTAGGTTTAGTGTTATGTTGAGGGCTAGGGTTAGAGATCCGGTCAGGGTTACGATTGGACCTAGGGTTAGGGTTATGTTGAGGGCTAGGGTTAGAGATCCGGTTAGGGTTACGATTGGACCTAGGGTTAGGGTTATGTTGAGGGCTAGGGTTAGAGATCCGGTTAGGGTTACGATTGGACCTAGGGTTAGGGTTATGTTGAGGGTTAGGGTTAGAGATCCGGTTAGGGTTACGATTGGACCTAGGGTTAGCGTTATGTTGAGGGCTATGGTTAGAGATCCGGTCAGGGTTACGATTGGACCTAGGGTTAGGGTTATGTTGTGGGCTAGGTTTAGAGAGACGGTTAGGGTTACGATTGGACCTAGGGTTAGGGTTATGTTGACGGCTAGGGTTAGAGATGCCGTTAGGGTTATGATTGGACCTAGGGTTAGGGTTATGTTGAGGGCTAGGGTTAGAGATCCGGTTAGGGTTACGATTGGACCTAGGGTCAGGGTTATGTTGAGGGCTAGGGTTAGAGATCCGGTTAGGGTTACGATTGGACCTAGGGTTAGGGTTATGTTGAGGGCTAGGATTAGAGATGCCGTTAGGGTTACGATTGGACCTAGGGTTAGGGTTATGTTGAGGGTTAGGGTTAGAGATCCGGTTAGGGTTACAATTGGACCTAGGGTTAGGGTTATGTTGAGGGCTAGGGTTAGAGAATCGGTTAGGGTTACGATTGGACCTAGGGATAGGGTTATGTTGAGGGCTAGGGTTAGAGATCCGGTTAGGGTTACGATTGGACCTAGGGTTAGGGTTATGTTGAGGGCTAGGGTTAGAGATCCTGTTAGGGTTACGATTGGACCTAGGGTTAGGGTTATGTTGAGGGCTAGGGTTAGAGATCCGGTTAGGGTTACGATTGGACCTAGGGTTAGGGTTATGTTGAGGGCTAGGGTTAGAGATCCTGTTAGGGTTACGATTGGACCTAGGGTTAGGGTTATGTTGAGGGCTAGGGTTAGAGATCCGGATAGGGTTACGATTGGACCTAGGGTTAGGGTTATGTTGAGGGCTAGGGTTAGAGATCCTGTTAGGGTTACGATTGGACCTAGGGTTAGGGTTATGTTGTGGGCTAGGGTTAGAGAGACGGTTAGGGTTACGATTGGACCAAGGTTAGGGTTATGTTGAGGGGTAGGGTTAGAGATGCCGTTAGGATTACGATTGGACCTAGGGTTAGGGTTATGTTGAGGGCTAGGGTTAGAGATCCGGTTAGGGTTACGATTGGACCTAGGGTTAGGGTTATGTTGAGGGCTAGGGTTAGAGATGCCGTTAGGGTTACGATTGGACCTAGGGTTAGGGTTATGTTGAGGGCTAGGGTTAGAGATCCGGTTAGGGTTACGATTGGACCTAGGGTTAGGGTTATGTTGAGGGCTAGGGTTAGAGATCCGTTTAGGGTTACAATTGGACCTAGGGTTAGGGTTATGTTGAGGGGTAGGGTTAGAGATTCGGTTAGGGTTATGATTGGACCTAGCGTTAGGGTTATGTTGAGGGCTATGGTTAGAGATCCGGTTACGGTTATGATTGGACCTAGGATTAGGGTTATGTTGAGGGTTAGGGTTAGAGAGACGGTTAGGGTTACGATTGGACCTAGGGTTAGCATTATGTTGAGGGCTATGGTTAGAGATCCGGTCAGAGTTACGATTGGACCTAGGGTTAGGGTTATGTTGTGGGCTAGGGTTAGAGAGACGGTTAGGGTTACGATTGGACCTAGGGTTAGGGTTATGTTGACGGCTAGGGTTAGAGATGCCGTTAGGGTTACGATTGGACCTAGGGTTAGGGTTATGTTGAGGGCTAGGGTTAGAGATCCGGTTAGGGTTACGATTGGACCTAGGGTTAGGGTTATGTTGAGGGCTAGGGTTAGAGATCCAGTTAGGGTTACGATTGGACCTAGGGTTAGGGTTATGTTGAGGGCTAGGGTTAGAGATGCCGTTAGTGTTACGATTGGACCTAGGGTTAGGGTTATGTTGAGGGTTAGGGTTAGAGATCCGGTTAGGGTTACGATTGGACCTAGGGTTAGGGTTATGTTGAGGGCTAGGGTTAGAGATGCCGTTAGGGTTACGATTGGACCTAGGGTTAGGGTTATGTTGAAGGTTAGGGTTAGAGATCCGGTCTGGGTTACGATTGGACCTAGGGTTAGGGTTATGTTGAGGGCTAGGGTTAGAGATCCGGTTAGGGTTACGATTGGACCTAGGGTTAGGGTTATGTTGAGGGCTAGGGTTAGAGATCCGGTTAGGGTTACGATTGGACCTAGGGTCAGGGTTATGTTGAGGGCTAGGGTTAGAGATCCGGTTAGGGTTACGATTGGACCTAGGGTTAGGGTTATGTTGAGGGCTAGGATTAGAGATGCCGTTAGGGTTACGATTGGACCTAGGGTTAGGGTTATGTTGAGGGTTAGGGTTAGAGATCCGGTTAGGGTTACAATTGGACCTAGGGTTAGGGTTATGTTGAGGGCTAGGGTTAGAGAATCGGTTAGGGTTACGATTGGACCTAGGGATAGGGTTATGTTGAGGGCTAGGGTTAGAGATCCGGTTAGGGTTACGATTGGACCTAGGGTTAGGGTTATGTTGAGGGCTAGGGTTAGAGATCCTGTTAGGGTTACGATTGGACCTAGGGTTAGGGTTATGTTGAGGGCTAGGGTTAGAGATCCGGTTAGGGTTACGATTGGACCTAGGGTTAGGGTTATGTTGAGGGCTAGGGTTAGAGATCCTGTTAGGGTTACGATTGGACCTAGGGTTAGGGTTATGTTGAGGGCTAGGGTTAGAGATCCGGTTAGGGTTACGATTGGACCTAGGGTTAGGGTTATGTTGAGGGCTAGGGTTAGAGATCCTGTTAGGGTTACGATTGGACCTAGGGTTAGGGTTATGTTGTGGGCTAGGGTTAGAGAGACGGTTAGGGTTACGATTGGACCAAGGTTAGGGTTATGTTGAGGGGTAGGGTTAGAGATGCCGTTAGGATTACGATTGGACCTAGGGTTAGGGTTATGTTGAGGGCTAGGGTTAGAGATCCGGTTAGGGTTACGATTGGACCTAGGGTTAGGGTTATGTTGAGGGCTAGGGTTAGAGATGCCGTTAGGGTTACGATTGGACCTAGGGTTAGGGTTATGTTGAGGGCTAGGGTTAGAGATCCGGTTAGGGTTACGATTGGACCTAGGGTTAGGGTTATGTTGAGGGCTAGGGTTAGAGATCCGGTTAGGGTTACAATTGGACCTAGGGTTAGGGTTATGTTGAGGGGTAGGGTTAGAGATCCGGTTAGGGTTATGATTGGACCTAGCGTTAGGGTTATGTTGAGGGCTATGGTTAGAGATCCGGTTACGGTTATGATTGGACCTAGGATTAGGGTTATGTTGAGGGTTAGGGTTAGAGAGACGGTTAGGGTTACGATTGGACCTAGGGTTAGCATTATGTTGAGGGCTATGGTTAGAGATCCGGTCAGAGTTACGATTGGACCTAGGGTTAGGGTTATGTTGTGGGCTAGGGTTAGAGAGACGGTTAGGGTTACGATTGGACCTAGGGTTAGGGTTATGTTGACGGCTAGGGTTAGAGATGCCGTTAGGGTTACGATTGGACCTAGGGTTAGGGTTATGTTGAGGGCTAGGGTTAGAGATCCGGTTAGGGTTACGATTGGACCTAGGGTTAGGGTTATGTTGAGGGCTAGGGTTAGAGATCCAGTTAGGGTTACGATTGGACCTAGGGTTAGGGTTATGTTTAGGGCTAGGGTTAGAGATGCCGTTAGTGTTACGATTGGACCTAGGGTTAGGGTTATGTTGAGGGTTAGGGTTAGAGATCCGGTTAGGGTTACGATTGGACCTAGGGTTAGGGTTATGTTGAGGGCTAGGGTTAGAGATGCCGTTAGGGTTACGATTGGACCTAGGGTTAGGGTTATGTTGAAGGTTAGGGTTAGAGATCCGGTCTGGGTTACGATTGGACCTAGGGTTAGGGTTATGTTGAGGGCTAGGGTTAGAGATCCGGTTAGGGTTACGATTGGACCTAGGGTTAGGGTTATGTTGAGGGCTAGGGTTAGAGATCCGGTTAGGGTTACGATTGGACCTAGGGTTAGGGTTATGTTGAGGGGTAGGGTTAGAGATCCGGTTAGGGTTACGATTGGATCTAGGGTTAGGGTTATGTTGAGGGCTAGGGTTAGAGATCCGGTTACAGTTATGATTGGACCTAGGATTAGGGTTATGTTGAGGGCTAGGGTTAGAGATCCGGTTAGGGTTACGATTGGACCTAGGGTTAGCGTTATGTTGAGGGCTATGGTTAGAGATCCGGTCAGGGTTACGATTGGACCTAGGGTTAGGGTTATGTTGTGGGCTAGGGTTAGAGAGACGGTTAGGGTTACGATTGGACCTAGGGTTAGGGTTATGTTGACGGCTAGGGTTAGAGATGCCGTTAGGGTTACGATTGGACCTAGGGTTAGGGTTATGTTGAGGGCTCGGGTTAGAGATCCGGTTAGGGTTACGATTGGACCTAGGGTTAGGGTTATGTTGAGGGCTAGGTTTAGAGATCCAGTCAGGGTTACGATTGGACCTAGGGTTAGGGTTATGTTGTGGGCTAGGGTTAGAGAGACGGTTAGGGTTACGATTGGACCTAGGGTTAGGGTTATGTTGACGGATAGGGTTAGAGATGCCGTTAGGGTTACGATTGGACCTAGGGTTAGGGTTATGTTGAGGGCTAGGGTTAGAGATCCGGTTAGGGTTACGATTGGACCTAGGGTTAGGGTTATGTTGAGGGCTAGGGTTAGAGATCCGGTCAGGGTTACGATTGGACCTAGGGTTAGGGTTATGTTGAGGGTTAGGGTTAGAGATCCGGTTAGGGTTACGATTGGACCTAGGGTTAGCGTTATGTTGAGGGCTATGGTTAGAGATCCGGTCAGGGTTACGATTGGACCTAGGGTTAGGGTTATGTTGTGGGCTAGGGTTAGAGAGACGGTTAGGGTTACGATTGGACCTAGGGTTAGGGTTATGTTGACGGCTAGGGTTAGAGATGCCGTTAGGGTTATGATTGGACCTAGGGTTAGGGTTATGTTGAGGGCTAGGGTTAGAGATCCGGTTAGGGTTACGATTGGACCTAGGGTCAGGGTTATGTTGAGGGCTAGGGTTAGAGATCCGGTTAGGGTTACGATTGGACCTAGGGTTAGGGTTATGTTGAGGGCTAGGATTAGAGATGCCGTTAGGGTTACGATTGGACCTAGGGTTAGGGTTATGTTGAGGGTTAGGGTTAGAGATCCGGTCAGGGTTACAATTGGACCTAGGGTTAGGGTTATGTTGAGGGCTAGGGTTAGAGAGACGGTTAGGGTTACGATTGGACCTAGGGATAGGGTTATGTTGAGGGCTAGGGTTAGAGATCCGGTTAGGGTTACGATTGGACCTAGGGTTAGGGTTATGTTGAGGGCTAGGGTTAGAGATCCTGTTAGGGTTACGATTGGACCTAGGGTTAGGGTTATGTTGAGGGCTAGGGTTAGAGATGCCGTTAGGGTTACGATTGGACCTAGGGTTAGGGTTATGTTGTGGGCTAGGGTTAGAGAGACGGTTAGGGTTACGATTGGACCAAGGTTAGGGTTATGTTGAGGGGTAGGGTTAGAGATCCGGTTAGGGTTACGATTGGACCTAGGGTTAGGGTTATGTTGAGGGCTAGGGTTAGAGATCCGGTTAGGGTTACGATTGGACCTAGGGTTAGGGTTATGTTGAGGGCTAGGGTTAGAGATCCGGTTAGGGTTACGATTGGACCTAGGGTTAGGGTTATGTTGAGGGCTAGGGTTAGAGATGCCGTTAGGGTTACGATTGGACCTAGGGTTAGGGTTATGTTGAGGGCTAGGGTTAGAGATGCCGTTAGGGTTACGATTGGACCTAGGGTTAGGGTTATGTTGTGGGCTAGGGTTAGAGAGACGGTTAGGGTTACGATTGGACCAAGGTTAGGGTTATGTTGAGGGGTAGGGTTAGAGATGCCGTTAGGATTACGATTGGACCTAGGGTTAGGGTTATGTTGAGGGCTAGGGTTAGAGATGCCGTTAGGGTTACGATTGGACATAGGGTTAGGGTTATGTTGTGGGCTAGGGTTAGAGAGACGGTTAGGGTTACGATTGGACCTAGGGTTAGGGTTATGTTGAGGGTTAGCGTTACAGATCCGGTTAGGGTTACGATTGGACCTAGGGTTAGGGTTATGTTGAGGGCTAGGGTTAGAGATCCTGTTAGGGTTACGATTGGACCTAGGGTTAGGGTTATGTTGAGGGCTAGGGTTAGAGATCCGGTTAGGGTTACGATTGGACCTAGGTTTAGTGTTATGTTGAGGGCTAGGGTTAGAGATCCTGTTAGGGTTACGATTGGACCTAGGGTTAGGGTTATGTTGAGGGCTAGGGTTAGAGATCCGGTTAGGGTTACGATTGGACCTAGGGTTAGGGTTATGTTGAGGGCTAGGGTTAGAGATCCGGTTAGGGTTACGATTGGACCTAGGGTTAGGGTTATGTTGAGGGCTAGGGTTAGAGATCCGGTTAGGGTTACGATTGGACCTAGGGTTAGGGTTATGTTGAGGGCTAGGGTTAGAGATGCCGTTAGGGTTACGATTGGACCTAGGGTTAGGGTTATGTTGAGGGCTAGGGTTAGAGATGCCGTTAGGGTTACGATTGGACCTAGGGTTAGGGTTATGTTGTGGGCTAGGGTTAGAGAGACGGTTAGGGTTACGATTGGACCAAGGTTAGGGTTATGTTGAGGGGTAGGGTTAGAGATGCCGTTAGGATTACGATTGGACCTAGGGTTAGGGTTATGTTGAGGGCTAGGGTTAGAGATGCCGTTAGGGTTACGATTGGACATAGGGTTAGGGTTATGTTGTGGGCTAGGGTTAGAGAGACGGTTAGGGTTACGATTGGACCTAGGGTTAGGGTTATGTTGAGGGTTAGCGTTACAGATCCGGTTAGGGTTACGATTGGACCTAGGGTTAGGGTTATGTTGAGGGCTAGGGTTAGAGATCCGGTTAGGGTTACGATTGGACCTAGGGTTAGGGTTATGTTGAGGGCTAGGGTTAGAGATCCGGTTAGGGTTACGATTGGACCTAGGTTTAGTGTTATGTTGAGGGCTAGGGTTAGAGATCTGGTTAGGGTTACGATTGGACCTAGGGTCAGGGTTATGTTGAGGGCTAGGGTTAGAGATCCGGTTAGGGTTACGATTGGACCTAGGGTCAGGGTTATGTTGAGGGCTAGGGTTAGAGATCCGGTTAGGGTTACGATTGGACCTAGGGTCAGGGTTATGTTGAGGGCTAGGGTTAGAGATCCGGTTAGGGTTACGATTGGACCTAGGGTTAGGGTTATGTTGAGGGCTAGGATTAGAGATGCCGTTAGGGTTACGATTGGACCTAGGGTTAGGGTTATGTTGAGGGTTAGGGTTAGAGATCCGGTTAGGGTTACAATTGGACCTAGGGTTAGGGTTATGTTGAGGGCTAGGGTTAGAGAATCGGTTAGGGTTACGATTGGACCTAGGGATAGGGTTATGTTGAGGGCTAGGGTTAGAGATCCGGTTAGGGTTACGATTGGACCTAGGGTTAGGGTTATGTTGAGGGCTAGGGTTAGAGATCCTGTTAGGGTTACGATTGGACCTAGGGTTAGGGTTATGTTGAGGGCTAGGGTTAGAGATGCCGTTAGGGTTACGATTGGACCTAGGGTTAGGGTTATGTTGTGGGCTAGGGTTAGAGAGACGGTTAGGGTTACGATTGGACCAAGGTTAGGGTTATGTTGAGGGGTAGGGTTAGAGATCCGGTTAGGGTTACGATTGGACCTAGGGTTAGGGTTATGTTGAGGGCTAGGGTTAGAGATCCGGTTAGGGTTACGATTGGACCTAGGGTTAGTGTTATGTTGAGGGCTAGGGTTAGAGATCCGGTTAGGGTTACGATTGGACCTAGGGTTAGGGTTATGTTGAGGGCTAGGGTTAGAGATGCCGTTAGGGTTACGATTGGACCTAGGGTTAGGGTTATGTTGAGGGCTAGGGTTAGAGATCCGGTTAGGGTTACGATTGGACCTAGGGTTAGGGTTATGTTGAGGGCTAGGGTTAGAGATGCCGTTAGGGTTACGATTGGACCTAGGGTTAGGGTTATGTTGAGGGCTAGGGTTAGAGATGCCGTTAGGGTTACGATTGGACCTAGGGTTAGGGTTATGTTGTGGGCTAGGGTTAGAGAGACGGTTAGGGTTACGATTGGACCAAGGTTAGGGTTATGTTGAGGGGTAGGGTTAGAGATGCCGTTAGGATTACGATTGGACCTAGGGTTAGGGTTATGTTGAGGGCTAGGGTTAGAGATGCCGTTAGGGTTACGATTGGACATAGGGTTAGGGTTATGTTGTGGGCTAGGGTTAGAGAGACGGTTAGGGTTACGATTGGACCTAGGGTTAGGGTTATGTTGAGGGTTAGCGTTACAGATCCGGTTAGGGTTACGATTGGACCTAGGGTTAGGGTTATGTTGAGGGCTAGGGTTAGAGATCCGGTTAGGGTTACGATTGGACCTAGGGTTAGGGTTATGTTGAGGGCTAGGGTTAGAGATCCGGTTAGGGTTACGATTGGACCTAGGTATAGTGTTATGTTGAGGGCTAGGGTTAGAGATCTGGTTAGGGTTACGATTGGACCTAGGGTTAGGGTTATGTTGAGGGCTAGGGTTAGAGATCCGGTTAGGGTTACGATTGGACCTAGGGTTAGGGTTATGTTGAGGGGTAGGGTTAGAGATTCGGTTAGGGTTATGATTGGACCTAGCGTTAGGGTTATGTTGAGGGCTAGGGTTAGAGATGCCGTTAGGGTTACGATTGGACCTAGGGTTAGGGTTATGTTGAGGGCTAGGGTTAGAGATGCCGTTAGGGTTACGATTGGACCTAGGGTTAGGGTTATGTTGTGGGCTAGGGTTAGAGATCCGGTTAGGGTTACGATTGGACCTAGGGTTAGGGTTATGTTGAGGGCTAGGGTTAGAGATGCCGTTAGGATTACGATTGGACCTAGGGTTAGGGTTATGTTGAGGGCTAGGGTTAGAGATCCGGTTAGGGTTACGATTGGACCTAGGTTTAGGGTTATGTTGAGGGCTAGGGTTAGAGATCTGGTTAGGGTTACGATTGGACCTAGGGTTAGGGTTATGTTGAGGGCTAGGGTTAGAGATCCGGTTAGGGTTACGATTGGACCTAGGGTTAGGGTTATGTTGAGGGCTAGGGTTAGAGATCCGGTTAGGGTTACAATTGGACCTAGGGTTAGGGTTATGTTGAGGGGTAGGGTTAGAGATTCGGTTAGGGTTATGATTGGACCTAGCGTTAGGGTTATGTTGAGGGCTATGGTTAGAAATCCGGTTACGGTTATGATTGGACCTAGGATTAGGGTTATGTTGAGGGTTAGGGTTAGAGAGACGGTTAGGGTTACGATTGGACCTAGGGTTAGCATTATGTTGAGGGCTATGGTTAGAGATCCGGTCAGAGTTACGATTGGACCTAGGGTTAGGGTTATGTTGTGGGCTAGGGTTAGAGAGACGGTTAGGGTTACGATTGGACCTAGGGTTAGGGTTATGTTGACGGCTAGGGTTAGAGTTGCCGTTAGGGTTACGATTGGACCTAGGGTTAGGGTTATGTTGAGGGCTAGGGTTAGAGATCCGGTTAGGGTTACGATTGGACCTAGGGTTAGGGTTATGTTGAGGGCTAGGGTTAGAGATCCGGTTAGGGTTACGATTGGACCTAGGGTTAGGGTTATGTTGAGGGCTAGGGTTAGAGATGCCGTTAGTGTTACGATTGGACCTAGGGTTAGGGTTATGTTGAGGGTTAGGGTTAGAGATCCGGTTAGGGTTACGATTGGACCTAGGGTTAGGGTTATGTTGAGGGCTAGGGTTAGAGATGCCGTTAGGGTTACGATTGGACCTAGGGTTGGGGTTATGTTGAGGGTTAGGGTTAGAGATCCGGTCTGGGTTACGATTGGACCTAGGGTTAGTGTTATGTTGAGGGCTAGGGTTAGAGAACCGGTTAGGGTTACGATTGGACCTAGGGTTAGGGTTATGTTGTTGGCTAGGGTTAGAGAGACGGTTAGGGTTACGATTGGACCTAGGGTTAGGGTTATGTTGTGGGCTAGGGTTAGAGAGACGGTTAGGGTTACGATTGGACCTAGGGTTAGGGTTATGTTGACGGCTAGGGTTAGGGATGCCGTTAGGGTTATGATTGGACCTAGGGTTAGGGTTATGTTGAGGGCTAGGGTTAGAGATCCGGTTAGGGTTACGATTGGACCTAGGGTTAGGGTTATGTTGAGGGCTAGGTTTAGAGATCCGGTCAGGGTTACGATTGGACCTAGGGTTAGGGTTATGTTGTGGGCTAGGGTTAGAGAGACGGTTAGGGTTACGATTGGACCTAGGGTTAGGGTTATGTTTACGGATAGGGTTAGAGATGCCGTTAGGGTTACGATTGGACCTAGGGTTAGGGTTATGTTGAGGGCTAGGGTTAGAGATCCGGTTAGGGTTATGATTGGACCTAGGGTTAGGGTTATGTTGAGGGCTAGGGTTAGAGATCCGGTTAGGGTTACGATTGGACCTAGGGTTAGGGTTATGTTGAGGGTTAGGGTTAGAGATCCGGTTAGGGTTACGATTGGACCTAGGGTTAGCGTTATGTTGAGGGCTATGGTTAGAGATCCGGTCAGGGTTACGATTGGACCTAGGGTTAGGGTTATGTTGTGGGCTAGGGTTAGAGAGACGGTTAGGGTTACGATTGGACCTAGGGTTAGGGTTATGTTGACGGCTAGGGTTAGAGATGCCGTTAGGGTTATGATTGGACCTAGGGTTAGGGTTATGTTGAGGGCTAGGGTTAGAGATCCGGTTAGGGTTACGATTGGACCTAGGGTCAGGGTTATGTTGAGGGCTAGGGTTAGAGATCCGGTTAGGGTTACGATTGGACCTAGGGTTAGGGTTATGTTGAGGGCTAGGATTAGAGATGCCGTTAGGGTTACGATTGGACCTAGGGTTAGGGTTATGTTGAGGGTTAGGGTTAGAGATCCGGTTAGGGTTACAATTGGACCTAGGGTTAGGGTTATGTTGAGGGCTAGGGTTAGAGAATCGGTTAGGGTTACGATTGGACCTAGGGATAGGGTTATGTTGAGGGCTAGGGTTAGAGATCCGGTTAGGGTTACGATTGGACCTAGGGTTAGGGTTATGTTGAGGGCTAGGGTTAGAGATCCTGTTAGGGTTACGATTGGACCTAGGGTTAGGGTTATGTTGAGGGCTAGGGTTAGAGATGCCGTTAGGGTTACGATTGGACCTAGGGTTAGGGTTATGTTGTGGGCTAGGGTTAGAGATCCGGTTAGGGTTACGATTGGACCTAGGGTTAGGGTTATGTTGAGGGCTAGGGTTAGAGATGCCGTTAGGGTTACGATTGGACCTAGGGTTAGGGTTATGTTGAGGGCTAGGGTTAGAGATGCCGTTAGGGTTACGATTGGACCTAGGGTTAGGGTTATGTTGTGGGCTAGGGTTAGAGAGACGGTTAGGGTTACGATTGGACCAAGGTTAGGGTTATGTTGAGGGGTAGGGTTAGAGATGCCGTTAGGATTACGATTGGACCTAGGGTTAGGGTTATGTTGAGGGCTAGGGTTAGAGATCCGGTTAGGGTTACGATTGGACCTAGGTTTAGGGTTATGTTGAGGGCTAGGGTTAGAGATCTGGTTAGGGTTAAGATTGGACCTAGGGTTAGGGTTATGTTGAGGGCTAGGGTTAGAGATCCGGTTAGGGTTACGATTGGACCTAGGGTTAGGGTTATGTTGAGGGCTAGGGTTAGAGATCCGGTTAGGGTTACAATTGGACCTAGGTTTAGGGTTATGTTGAGGGGTAGGGTTAGAGATTCGGTTAGGGTTACGATTGGACCTAGGGTTAGGGTTATGTTGAGGGCTAGGATTAGAGATGCCGTTAGGGTTACGATTAGACCTAGGGTTAGGGTTATGTTGAGGGTTAGGGTTAGAGATCCGGTTAGGGTTACAATTGGACCTAGGGTTAGGGTTATGTTGAGGGCTAGGGTTAGAGAATCGGTTAGGGTTACGATTGGACCTAGGGTTAGGGTTATGTTGAGGGCTAGGGTTAGAGATCCGGTTAGGGTTACGATTGGACGTAGGGTTAGGGTTATGTTGAGGGCTAGGGTTAGAGATCCTGTTAGGGTTACGATTGGACCTAGGGTTAGGTTTATGTTGTGGGCTAGGGTTAGAGAGACGGTTAGGGTTACGATTGGAACTAGGGTTAGGGTTATATTGACGGCTAGGGTTAGAGATGCCGTTAGGGTTACGATTGGACCTAGGGTTAGGGTTATGTTGAGGGCTAGGGTTAGAGATCCGGTTAGGGTTACGATTGGACCTAGAGTTAGGGTTAGGTTGAGGGCTAGGGTTAGAGATGCCGTTAGGGTTACGATTGGACCTAGGGTTAGGGTTATGTTGTGGGCTAGGGTTAGAGAGACGGTTAGGGTTACGATTGGACCAAGGTTAGGGTTATGTTGAGGGGTAGGGTTAGAGATGCCGTTAGGATTACGATTGGACCTAGGGTTAGGGTTATGTTGAGGGCTAGGGTTAGAGATCTGGTTAGGGTTACGATTGGACCTAGGGTTAGGGTTATGTTGAGGGCTAGGGTTAGAGATCTGGTTAGGGTTACGATTGGACCTAGGGTTAGGGTTATGTTGAGGGCTAGGGTTAGAGATCCGGTTAGGGTTACGATTGGACCTAGGGTTAGGGTTATGTTGAGGGCTAGGGTTAGAGATCCGGTTAGGGTTACAATTGGACCTAGGGTTAGGGTTATGTTGAGGGGTAGGGTTAGAGATTCGGTTAGGGTTATGATTGGACCTAGCGTTAGGGTTATGTTGAGGGCTATGGTTAGAGATCCGGTTACGGTTATGATTGGACCTAGGATTAGGGTTATGTTGAGGGTTAGGGTTAGAGAGACGGTTAGGGTTACGATTGGACCTAGGGTTAGCATTATGTTGAGGGCTATGGTTAGAGATCCGGTCAGAGTTACGATTGGACCTAGGGTTAGGGTTACGTTGTGGGCTAGGGTTAGAGAGACGGTTAGGGTTACGATTGGACATAGGGTTAGGGTTATGTTGAGGGCTAGGGTTAGAGATCCGGTTAGGGTTACGATTGGACCTAGGGTTAGGGTTATGTTGAGGGCTAGGGTTAGAGATCCGGTTAGGGTTACGATTGGACCTAGGGTTAGGGTTATGTTGAGGGCTAGGGTTAGAGATGCCGTTAGTGTTACGATTGGACCTAGGGTTAGGGTTATGTTGAGGGTTAGGGTTAGAGATCCGGTTAGGGTTACGATTGGACCTAGGGTTAGGGTTATGTTGAGGGCTAGGGTTAGAGATGCCGTTAGGGTTACGATTGGACCTAGGGTTAGGGTTATGTTGAGGGTTAGGGTTAGAGATCCGGTCTGGGTTACGATTGGACCTAGGGTTAGGGTTATGTTGAGGGCTAGGGTTAGAGATCCGGTTAGGGTTACGATTGGACCTAGGGTTAGGGTTATGTTGATGGCTAGGGTTAGAGATCCGGTTAGGGTTACGATTGGACCTAGGGTTAGGGTTATGTTGAGGGGTAGGGTTAGAGATCCGGTTAGGGTTATGATTGGATCTAGGGTTAGGGTTATGTTGAGGGCTAGGGTTAGAGATCCGGTTACGGTTATGATTGGACCTAGGATTAGGGTTATGTTGAGGGTTAGGGTTAGAGATCCGGTTAGGGTTACGATTGGACCTAGGGTTAGCGTTATGTTGAGGGCTATGGTTAGAGATCCGGTCAGGGTTACGATTGGACCTAGGGTTAGGGTTATGTTGTGGGCTAGGGTTAGAGAGACGGTTAGGGTTACGATTGGACCTAGGGTTAGGGTTATGTTGACGGCTAGGGTTAGAGATGCCGTTAGGGTTATGATTGGACCTAGGGTTAGGGTTATGTTGAGGGGTAGGGTTAGAGATCCGGTTAGGGTTACGATTGGACCTAGGGTTAGGGTTATGTTGAGGGCTAGGGTTAGAGATCCGGTTAGGGTTACGATTGGACCTAGGGTTAGGGTTATGTTGAGGGCTAGGATTAGAGATGCCGTTAGGGTTACGATTAGACCTAGGGTTAGGGTTATGTTGAGGGCTAGGATTAGAGATGCCGTTAGGGTTACGATTAGACCTAGGGTTAGGGTTATGTTGAGGGCTAGGATTAGAGATGCCGTTAGGGTTACGATTAGACCTAGGGTTAGGGTTATGTTGAGGGTTAGGGTTAGAGATCCGGTTAGGGTTACAATTGGACCTAGGGTTAGGGTTATGTTGAGGGCTAGGGTTAGAGAATCGGTTAGGGTTACGATTGGACCTAGGGTTAGGGTTATGTTGAGGGCTAGGGTTAGAGATCCGGTTAGGGTTACGATTGGACGTAGGGTTAGGGTTATGTTGAGGGCTAGGGTTAGAGATCCTGTTAGGGTTACGATTGGACCTAGGGTTAGGGTTATGTTGAGGGCTAGGGTTAGAGATGCCGTTAGGGTTACGATTGGACCTAGGGTTAGGGTTATGTTGTGGGCTAGGGTTAGAGAGACGGTTAGGGTTACGATTGGACCAAGGTTAGGGTTATGTTGAGGGGTAGGGTTAGAGATGCCGTTAGGATTACGATTGGACCTAGGGTTAGGGTTATGTTGAGGGCTAGGGTTAGAGATCCGGTTAGGGTTACGATTGGACCTAGGGTTAGGGTTATGTTGAGGGCTAGGGTTAGAGATGCCGTTAGGGTTACGATTGGACCTAGGGTTAGGGTTATGTTGAGGGCTAGGGTTAGAGATCCGGTCAGGGTTACGATAGGACCTAGGGTTAGGTTTATGTTGTGGGCTAGGGTTAGAGAGACGGTTAGGGTTACGATTGGACCTAGGGTTAGGGTTATATTGACGGCTAGGGTTAGAGATGCCGTTAGGGTTACGATTGGACCTAGGGTTAGGTTTATGTTGTGGGCTAGGGTTAGAGAGACGGTTAGGGTTACGATTGGAACTAGGGTTAGGGTTATATTGACGGCTAGGGTTAGAGATGCCGTTAGGGTTACGATTGGACCTAGGGTTAGGGTTATGTTGAGGGCTAGGGTTAGAGATCCGGTTAGGGTTACGATTGGACCTAGAGTTAGGGTTAGGTTGAGGGCTAGGGTTAGAGATGCCGTTAGGGTTACGATTGGACCTAGGGTTAGGGTTATGTTGTGGGCTAGGGTTAGAGAGACGGTTAGGGTTACGATTGGACCAAGGTTAGGGTTATGTTGAGGGGTAGGGTTAGAGATGCCGTTAGGATTACGATTGGACCTAGGGTTAGGGTTATGTTGAGGGCTAGGGTTAGAGATCTGGTTAGGGTTACGATTGGACCTAGGGTTAGGGTTATGTTGAGGGCTAGGGTTAGAGATCTGGTTAGGGTTACGATTGGACCTAGGGTTAGGGTTATGTTGAGGGCTAGGGTTAGAGATCCGGTTACGGTTACGATTGGACCTAGGGTTAGGGTTATGTTGAGGGCTAGGGTTAGAGATCCGGTTAGGGTTACAATTGGACCTAGGGTTAGGGTTATGTTGAGGGGTAGGGTTAGAGATTCGGTTAGGGTTATGATTGGACCTAGCGTTAGGGTTATGTTGAGGGCTATGGTTAGAGATCCGGTTACGGTTATGATTGGACCTAGGATTAGGGTTATGTTGAGGGTTAGGGTTAGAGAGACGGTTAGGGTTACGATTGGACCTAGGGTTAGCATTATGTTGAGGGCTATGGTTAGAGATCCGGTCAGAGTTACGATTGGACCTAGGGTTAGGGTTACGTTGTGGGCTAGGGTTAGAGAGACGGTTAGGGTTACGATTGGACATAGGGTTAGGGTTATGTTGAGGGCTAGGGTTAGAGATCCGGTTAGGGTTACGATTGGACCTAGGGTTAGGGTTATGTTGAGGGCTAGGGTTAGAGTTCCGGTTAGGGTTACGATTGGACCTAGGGTTAGGGTTATGTTGAGGGCTAGGGTTAGAGATGCCGTTAGTGTTACGATTGGACCTAGGGTTAGGGTTATGTTGAGGGTTAGGGTTAGAGATCCGGTTAGGGTTACGATTGGACCTAGGGTTAGGGTTATGTTGAGGGCTAGGGTTAGAGATGCCGTTAGGGTTACGATTGGACCTAGGGTTAGGGTTATGTTGAGGGTTAGGGTTAGAGATCCGGTCTGGGTTACGATTGGACCTAGGGTTAGGGTTATGTTGAGGGCTAGGGTTAGAGATCCGGTTAGGGTTACGATTGGACCTAGGGTTAGGGTTATGTTGATGGCTAGGGTTAGAGATCCGGTTAGGGTTACGATTGGACCTAGGGTTAGGGTTATGTTGAGGGGTAGGGTTAGAGATCCGGTTAGGGTTATGATTGGATCTAGGGTTAGGGTTATGTTGAGGGCTAGGGTTAGAGATCCGGTTACGGTTATGATTGGACCTAGGATTAGGGTTATGTTGAGGGTTAGGGTTAGAGATCCGGTTAGGGTTACGATTGGACCTAGGGTTAGCGTTATGTTGAGGGCTATGGTTAGAGATCCGGTCAGGGTTACGATTGGACCTAGGGTTAGGGTTATGTTGTGGGCTAGGGTTAGAGAGACGGTTAGGGTTACGATTGGACCTAGGGTTAGGGTTATGTTGACGGCTAGGGTTAGAGATGCCGTTAGGGTTATGATTGGACCTAGGGTTAGGGTTATGTTGAGGGCTAGGGTTAGAGATCCGGTTAGGGTTACGATTGGACCTAGGGTTAGGGTTATGTTGAGGGCTAGGGTTAGAGATCCGGTTAGGGTTACGATTGGACCTAGGGTTAGGGTTATGTTGAGGGCTAGGATTAGAGATGCCGTTAGGGTTACGATTAGACCTAGGGTTAGGGTTATGTTGAGGGTTAGGGTTAGAGATCCGGTTAGGGTTACAATTGGACCTAGGGTTAGGGTTATGTAGAGGGCTAGGGTTAGAGAATCGGTTAGGGTTACGATTGGACCTAGGGTTAGGGTTATGTTGAGGGCTAGGGTTAGAGATCCGGTTAGGGTTACGATTGGACGTAGGGTTAGGGTTATGTTGAGGGCTAGGGTTAGAGATCCTGTTAGGGTTACGATTGGACCTAGGGTTAGGGTTATGTTGAGGGCTAGGGTTAGAGATGCCGTTAGGGTTACGATTGGACCTAGGGTTAGGGTTATGTTGTGGGCTAGGGTTAGAGAGACGGTTAGGGTTACGATTGGACCAAGGTTAGGGTTATGTTGAGGGGTAGGGTTAGAGATGCCGTTAGGATTACGATTGGACCTAGGGTTAGGGTTATGTTGAGGGCTAGGGTTAGAGATCCGGTTAGGGTTACGATTGGACCTAGGGTTAGGGTTATGTTGAGGGCTAGGGTTAGAGATGCCGTTAGGGTTACGATTGGACCTAGGGTTAGGGTTATGTTGAGGGCTAGGGTTAGAGATCCGGTCAGGGTTACGATAGGACCTAGGGTTAGGTTTATGTTGTGGGCTAGGGTTAGAGAGACGGTTAGGGTTACGATTGGACCTAGGGTTAGGGTTATATTGACGGCTAGGGTTAGAGATGCCGTTAGGGTTACGATTGGACCTAGGGTTAGGTTTATGTTGTGGGCTAGGGTTAGAGAGACGGTTAGGGTTACGATTGGAACTAGGGTTAGGGTTATATTGACGGCTAGGGTTAGAGATGCCGTTAGGGTTACGATTGGACCTAGGGTTAGGGTTATGTTGAGGGCTAGGGTTAGAGATCCGGTTAGGGTTACGATTGGACCTAGAGTTAGGGTTAGGTTGAGGGCTAGGGTTAGAGATGCCGTTAGGGTTACGATTGGACCTAGGGTTAGGGTTATGTTGTGGGCTAGGGTTAGAGAGACGGTTAGGGTTACGATTGGACCAAGGTTAGGGTTATGTTGAGGGGTAGGGTTAGAGATGCCGTTAGGATTACGATTGGACCTAGGGTTAGGGTTATGTTGAGGGCTAGGGTTAGAGATCTGGTTAGGGTTACGATTGGACCTAGGGTTAGGGTTATGTTGAGGGCTAGGGTTAGAGATCTGGTTAGGGTTACGATTGGACCTAGGGTTAGGGTTATGTTGAGGGCTAGGGTTAGAGATCCGGTTACGGTTACGATTGGACCTAGGGTTAGGGTTATGTTGAGGGCTAGGGTTAGAGATCCGGTTAGGGTTACAATTGGACCTAGGGTTAGGGTTATGTTGAGGGGTAGGGTTAGAGATTCGGTTAGGGTTATGATTGGACCTAGCGTTAGGGTTATGTTGAGGGCTATGGTTAGAGATCCGGTTACGGTTATGATTGGACCTAGGATTAGGGTTATGTTGAGGGTTAGGGTTAGAGAGACGGTTAGGGTTACGATTGGACCTAGGGTTAGCATTATGTTGAGGGCTATGGTTAGAGATCCGGTCAGAGTTACGATTGGACCTAGGGTTAGGGTTACGTTGTGGGCTAGGGTTAGAGAGACGGTTAGGGTTACGATTGGACATAGGGTTAGGGTTATGTTGAGGGCTAGGGTTAGAGATCCGGTTAGGGTTACGATTGGACCTAGGGTTAGGGTTATGTTGAGGGCTAGGGTTAGAGTTCCGGTTAGGGTTACGATTGGACCTAGGGTTAGGGTTATGTTGAGGGCTAGGGTTAGAGATGCCGTTAGTGTTACGATTGGACCTAGGGTTAGGGTTATGTTGAGGGTTAGGGTTAGAGATCCGGTTAGGGTTACGATTGGACCTAGGGTTAGGGTTATGTTGAGGGCTAGGGTTAGAGATGCCGTTAGGGTTACGATTGGACCTAGGGTTAGGGTTATGTTGAGGGTTAGGGTTAGAGATCCGGTCTGGGTTACGATTGGACCTAGGGTTAGGGTTATGTTGAGGGCTAGGGTTAGAGATCCGGTTAGGGTTACGATTGGACCTAGGGTTAGGGTTATGTTGATGGCTAGGGTTAGAGATCCGGTTAGGGTTACGATTGGACCTAGGGTTAGGGTTATGTTGAGGGGTAGGGTTAGAGATCCGGTTAGGGTTATGATTGGATCTAGGGTTAGGGTTATGTTGAGGGCTAGGGTTAGAGATCCGGTTACGGTTATGATTGGACCTAGGATTAGGGTTATGTTGAGGGTTAGGGTTAGAGATCCGGTTAGGGTTACGATTGGACCTAGGGTTAGCGTTATGTTGAGGGCTATGGTTAGAGATCCGGTCAGGGTTACGATTGGACCTAGGGTTAGGGTTATGTTGTGGGCTAGGGTTAGAGAGACGGTTAGGGTTACGATTGGACCTAGGGTTAGGGTTATGTTGACGGCTAGGGTTAGAGATGCCGTTAGGGTTATGATTGGACCTAGGGTTAGGGTTATGTTGAGGGCTAGGGTTAGAGATCCGGTTAGGGTTACGATTGGACCTAGGGTTAGGGTTATGTTGAGGGCTAGGGTTAGAGATCCGGTTAGGGTTACGATTGGACCTAGGGTTAGGGTTATGTTGAGGGCTAGGATTAGAGATGCCGTTAGGGTTACGATTAGACCTAGGGTTAGGGTTATGTTGAGGGTTAGGGTTAGAGATCCGGTTAGGGTTACAATTGGACCTAGGGTTAGGGTTATGTAGAGGGCTAGGGTTAGAGAATCGGTTAGGGTTACGATTGGACCTAGGGTTAGGGTTATGTTGAGGGCTAGGGTTAGAGATCCGGTTAGGGTTACGATTGGACGTAGGGTTAGGGTTATGTTGAGGGCTAGGGTTAGAGATCCTGTTAGGGTTACGATTGGACCTAGGGTTAGGGTTATGTTGAGGGCTAGGGTTAGAGATGCCGTTAGGGTTACGATTGGACCTAGGGTTAGGGTTATGTTGTGGGCTAGGGTTAGAGAGACGGTTAGGGTTACGATTGGACCAAGGTTAGGGTTATGTTGAGGGGTAGGGTTAGAGATGCCGTTAGGATTACGATTGGACCTAGGGTTAGGGTTATGTTGAGGGCTAGGGTTAGAGATCCGGTTAGGGTTACGATTGGACCTAGGGTTAGGGTTATGTTGAGGGCTAGGGTTAGAGATGCCGTTAGGGTTACGATTGGACCTAGGGTTAGGGTTATGTTGAGGGCTAGGGTTAGAGATCCGGTCAGGGTTACGATAGGACCTAGGGTTAGGTTTATGTTGTGGGCTAGGGTTAGAGAGACGGTTAGGGTTACGATTGGACCTAGGGTTAGGGTTATATTGACGGCTAGGGTTAGAGATGCCGTTAGGGTTACGATTGGACCTAGGGTTAGGGTTATGTTCAGGGCTAGGGTTAGAGATCCGGTTAGGGTTACGATTGGACCTAGGGTTAGGTTTATGTTGTGGGCTAGGGTTAGAGAGACGGTTAGGGTTACGATTGGAACTAGGGTTAGGGTTATATTGACGGCTAGGGTTAGAGATGCCGTTAGGTTTACGATTGGACCTAGGGTTAGGGTTATGTTGAGGGCTAGGGTTAGAGATCCGGTTAGGGTTACGATTGGACCTAGAGTTAGGGTTAGGTTGAGGGCTAGGGTTAGAGATGCCGTTAGGGTTACGATTGGACCTAGGGTTAGGGTTATGTTGTGGGCTAGGGTTAGAGAGACGGTTAGGGTTACGATTGGACCAAGGTTAGGGTTATGTTGAGGGGTAGGGTTAGAGATGCCGTTAGGATTACGATTGGACCTAGGGTTAGGGTTATGTTGAGGGCTAGGGTTAGAGATCTGGTTAGGGTTACGATTGGACCTAGGGTTAGGGTTATGTTGAGGGCTAGGGTTAGAGATCTGGTTAGGGTTACGATTGGACCTAGGGTTAGGGTTATGTTGAGGGCTAGGGTTAGAGATCCGGTTAGGGTTACGATTGGACCTAGGGTTAGGGTTATGTTGAGGGCTAGGGTTAGAGATCCGGTTAGGGTTACAATTGGACCTAGGGTTAGGGTTATGTTGAGGGGTAGGGTTAGAGATTCGGTTAGGGTTATGATTGGACCTAGCGTTAGGGTTATGTTGAGGGCTATGGTTAGAGATCCGGTTACGGTTATGATTGGACCTAGGATTAGGGTTATGTTGAGGGTTAGGGTTAGAGAGACGGTTAGGGTTACGATTGGACCTAGGGTTAGCATTATGTTGAGGGCTATGGTTAGAGATCCGGTCAGAGTTACGATTGGACCTAGGGTTAGGGTTACGTTGTGGGCTAGGGTTAGAGAGACGGTTAGGGTTACGATTGGACATAGGGTTAGGGTTATGTTGAGGGCTAGGGTTAGAGATCCGGTTAGGGTTACGATTGGACCTAGGGTTAGGGTTATGTTGAGGGCTAGGGTTAGAGATCCGGTTAGGGTTACGATTGGACCTAGGGTTAGGGTTATGTTGAGGGCTAGGGTTAGAGATGCCGTTAGTGTTACGATTGGACCTAGGGTTAGGGTTATGTTGAGGGTTAGGGTTAGAGATCCGGTTAGGGTTACGATTGGACCTAGGGTTAGGGTTATGTTGAGGGCTAGGGTTAGAGATGCCGTTAGGGTTACGATTGGACCTAGGGTTAGGGTTATGTTGAGGGTTAGGGTTAGAGATCCGGTCTGGGTTACGATTGGACCTAGGGTTAGGGTTATGTTGAGGGCTAGGGTTAGAGATCCGGTTAGGGTTACGATTGGACCTAGGGTTAGGGTTATGTTGATGGCTAGGGTTAGAGATCCGGTTAGGGTTACGATTGGACCTAGGGTTAGGGTTATGTTGAGGGGTAGGGTTAGAGATCCGGTTAGGGTTATGATTGGATCTAGGGTTAGGGTTATGTTGAGGGCTAGGGTTAGAGATCCGGTTACGGTTATGATTGGACCTAGGATTAGGGTTATGTTGAGGGTTAGGGTTAGAGATCCAGTTAGGGTTACGATTGGACCTAGGGTTAGCGTTATGTTGAGGGCTATGGTTAGAGATCCGGTCAGGGTTACGATTGGACCTAGGGTTAGGGTTATGTTGTGGGCTAGGGTTAGAGAGACGGTTAGGGTTACGATTGGACCTAGGGTTAGGGTTATGTTGACGGCTAGGGTTAGAGATCCGGTTAGGGTTACGATTGGACCTAGGGTTAGGGTTATGTTGAGGGCTAGGATTAGAGATGCCGTTAGGGTTACGATTAGACCTAGGGTTAGGGTTATGTTGAGGGTTAGGGTTAGAGATCCGGTTAGGGTTACAATTGGACCTAGGGTTAGGGTTATGTTGAGGGCTAGGGTTAGAGAATCGGTTAGGGTTACGATTGGACCTAGGGTTAGGGTTATGTTGAGGGCTAGGGTTAGAGATCCGGTTAGGGTTACGATTGGACGTAGGGTTAGGGTTATGTTGAGGGCTAGGGTTAGAGATCCTGTTAGGGTTACGATTGGACCTAGGGTTAGGGTTATGTTGAGGGCTAGGGTTAGAGATGCCGTTAGGGTTACGATTGGACCTAGGGTTAGGGTTATGTTGTGGGCTAGGGTTAGAGAGACGGTTAGGGTTACGATTGGACCAAGGTTAGGGTTATGTTGAGGGGTAGGGTTAGAGATGCCGTTAGGATTACGATTGGACCTAGGGTTAGGGTTATGTTGAGGGCTAGGGTTAGAGATCCGGTTAGGGTTACGATTGGACCTAGGGTTAGGGTTATGTTGAGGGCTAGGGTTAGAGATGCCGTTAGGGTTACGATTGGACCTAGGGTTAGGGTTATGTTGAGGGCTAGGGTTAGAGATCCGGTCAGGGTTACGATAGGACCTAGGGTTAGGTTTATGTTGTGGGCTAGGGTTACAGAGACGGTTAGGGTTACGATTGGACCTAGGGTTAGGGTTATATTGACGGCTAGGGTTAGAGATGCCGTTAGGGTTACGATTGGACCTAGGGTTAGGGTTATGTTCAGGGCTAGGGTTAGAGATCCGGTTAGGGTTACGATTGGACCTAGGGTTAGGTTTATGTTGTGGGCTAGGGTTAGAGAGACGGTTAGGGTTACGATTGGAACTAGGGTTAGGGTTATATTGACGGCTAGGGTTAGAGATGCCGTTAGGGTTACGATTGGACCTAGGGTTAGGGTTATGTTGAGGGCTAGGGTTAGAGATGCCGTTAGGGTTACGATTGGACCTAGAGTTAGGGTTAGGTTGAGGGCTAGGGTTAGAGATGCCGTTAGGGTTACGATTGGACCTAGGGTTAGGGTTATGTTGTGGGCTAGGGTTAGAGAGACGGTTAGGGTTACGATTGGACCAAGGTTAGGGTTATGTTGAGGGGTAGGGTTAGAGATGCCGTTAGGATTACGATTGGACCTAGGGTTAGGGTTATGTTGAGGGCTAGGGTTAGAGATCTGGTTAGGGTTACGATTGGACCTAGGGTTAGGGTTATGTTGAGGGCTAGGGTTAGAGATCCGGTTAGGGTTACGATTGGACCTAGGGTTAGGGTTATGTTGAGGGCTAGGGTTAGAGATCCGGTTAGGGTTACAATTGGACCTAGGGTTAGGGTTATGTTGAGGGGTAGGGTTAGAGATTCGGTTAGGGTTATGATTGGACCTAGCGTTAGGGTTATGTTGAGGGCTATGGTTAGAGATCCGGTTAGGGTTATGATTGGACCTAGGATTAGGGTTATGTTGAGGGTTAGGGTTAGAGAGACGGTTAGGGTTACGATTGGACCTAGGGTTAGCATTATGTTGAGGGCTATGGTTAGAGATCCGGTCAGAGTTACGATTGGACCTAGGGTTAGGGTTACGTTGTGGGCTAGGGTTAGAGAGACGGTTAGGGTTACGATTGGACATAGGGTTAGGGTTATGTTGAGGGCTAGGGTTAGAGATCCGGTTAGGGTTACGATTGGACCTAGGGTTAGGGTTATGTTGAGGGCTAGGGTTAGAGATCCGGTTAGGGTTACGAATGGACCTAGGGTTAGGGTTATGTTGAGGGCTAGGGTTAGAGATGCCGTTAGTGTTACGATTGGACCTAGGGTTAGGGTTATGTTGAGGGTTAGGGTTAGAGATCCGGTTAGGGTTACGATTGGACCTAGGGTTAGGGTTATGTTGAGGGCTAGGGTTAGAGATGCCGTTAGGGTTACGATTGGACCTAGGGTTAGGGTTATGTTGAGGGTTAGGGTTAGAGATCCGGTCTGGGTTACGATTGGACCTAGGGTTAGGGTTATGTTGAGAGCTAGGGTTAGAGATCCGGTTAGGGTTACGATTGGACCTAGGGTTAGGGTTATGTTGATGGCTAGGGTTAGAGATCCGGTTAGGGTTACGATTGGACCTAGGGTTAGGGTTATGTTGAGGGGTAGGGTTAGAGATCCGGTTAGGGTTATGATTGGATCTAGGGTTAGGGTTATGTTGAGGGCTAGGGTTAGAGATCCGGTTACGGTTATGATTGGACCTAGGATTAGGGTTATGTTGAGGGTTAGGGTTAGAGATCCGGTTAGGGTTACGATTGGACCTAGGGTTAGCGTTATGTTGAGGGCTATGGTTAGAGATCCGGTCAGGGTTACGATTGGACCTAGGGTTAGGGTTATGTTGTGGGCTAGGGTTAGAGAGACGGTTAGGGTTACGATTGGACCTAGGGTTAGGGTTATGTTGACGGCTAGGGTTAGAGATGCCGTTAGGGTTATGATTGGACCTAGGGTTAGGGTTATGTTGAGGGCTAGGGTTAGAGATCCGGTTAGGGTTACGATTGGACCTAGGGTTAGGGTTATGTTGAGGGCTAGGGTTAGAGATCCGGTTAGGGTTACGATTGGACCTAGGGTTAGGGTTATGTTGAGGGCTAGGATTAGAGATGCCGTTAGGGTTACGATTAGACCTAGGGTTAGGGTTATGTTGAGGGTTAGGGTTAGAGATCCGGTTAGGGTTACAATTGGACCTAGGGTTAGGGTTATGTTGAGGGCTAGGGTTAGAGAATCGGTTAGGGTTACGATTGGACCTAGGGTTAGGGTTATGTTGAGGGCTAGGGTTAGAGATCCGGTTAGGGTTACGATTGGACGTAGGGTTAGGGTTATGTTGAGGGCTAGGGTTAGAGATCCTGTTAGGGTTACGATTGGACCTAGGGTTAGGGTTATGTTGAGGGCTAGGGTTAGAGATGCCGTTAGGGTTACGATTGGACCTAGGGTTAGGGTTATGTTGTGGGCTAGGGTTAGAGAGACGGTTAGGGTTACGATTGGACCAAGGTTAGGGTTATGTTGAGGGGTAGGGTTAGAGATGCCGTTAGGATTACGATTGGACCTAGGGTTAGGGTTATGTTGAGGGCTAGGGTTAGAGATCCGGTTAGGGTTACGATTGGACCTAGGGTTAGGGTTATGTTGAGGGCTAGGGTTAGAGATGCCGTTAGGGTTACGATTGGACCTAGGGTTAGGGTTATGTTGAGGGCTAGGGTTAGAGATCCGGTCAGGGTTACGATAGGACCTAGGGTTAGGTTTATGTTGTGGGCTAGGGTTAGAGAGACGGTTAGGGTTACGATTGGACCTAGGGTTAGGGTTATATTGACGGCTAGGGTTAGAGATGCCGTTAGGGTTACGATTGGACCTAGGGTTAGGGTTATGTTCAGGGCTAGGGTTAGAGATCCGGTTAGGGTTACGATTGGACCTAGGGTTAGGTTTATGTTGTGGGCTAGGGTTAGAGAGACGGTTAGGGTTACGATTGGAACTAGGGTTAGGGTTATATTGACGGCTAGGGTTAGAGATGCCGTTAGGGTTACGATTGGACCTAGGGTTAGGGTTATGTTGAGGGCTAGGGTTAGAGATCCGGTTAGGGTTACGATTGGACCTAGAGTTAGGGTTAGGTTGAGGGCTAGGGTTAGAGATGCCGTTAGGGTTACGATTGGACCTAGGGTTAGGGTTATGTTGTGGGCTAGGGTTAGAGAGACGGTTAGGGTTACGATTGGACCAAGGTTAGGGTTATGTTGAGGGGTAGGGTTAGAGATGCCGTTAGGATTACGATTGGACCTAGGGTTAGGGTTATGTTGAGGGCTAGGGTTAGAGATCTGGTTAGGGTTACGATTGGACCTAGGGTTAGGGTTATGTTGAGGGCTAGGGTTAGAGATCTGGTTAGGGTTACGATTGGACCTAGGGTTAGGGTTATGTTGAGGGCTAGGGTTAGAGATCCGGTTAGGGTTACGATTGGACCTAGGGTTAGGGTTATGTTGAGGGCTAGGGTTAGAGATCCGGTTAGGGTTACAATTGGACCTAGGGTTAGGGTTATGTTGAGGGGTAGGGTTAGAGATTCGGTTAGGGTTATGATTGGACCTAGCGTTAGGGTTATGTTGAGGGCTATGGTTAGAGATCCGGTTACGGTTATGATTGGACCTAGGATTAGGGTTATGTTGAGGGTTAGGGTTAGAGAGACGGTTAGGGTTACGATTGGACCTAGGGTTAGCATTATGTTGAGGGCTATGGTTAGAGATCCGGTCAGAGTTACGATTGGACCTAGGGTTAGGGTTACGTTGTGGGCTAGGGTTAGAGAGACGGTTAGGGTTACGATTGGACATAGGGTTAGGGTTATGTTGAGGGCTAGGGTTAGAGATCCGGTTAGGGTTACGATTGGACCTAGGGTTAGGGTTATGTTGAGGGCTAGGGTTAGAGATCCGGTTAGGGTTACGATTGGACCTAGGGTTAGGGTTATGTTGAGGGCTAGGGTTAGAGATGCCGTTAGTGTTACGATTGGACCTAGGGTTAGGGTTATGTTGAGGGTTAGGGTTAGAGATCCGGTTAGGGTTACGATTGGACCTAGGGTTAGGGTTATGTTGAGGGCTAGGGTTAGAGATGCCGTTAGGGTTACGATTGGACCTAGGGTTAGGGTTATGTTGAGGGTTAGGGTTAGAGATCCGGTCTGGGTTACGATTGGACCTAGGGTTAGGGTTATGTTTTGGGCTAGGGTTAGAGATCCGGTTAGGGTTACGATTGGACCTAGGGTTAGGGTTATGTTGATGGCTAGGGTTAGAGAGACGGTTAGGGTTACGATTGGACCTAGGGTTAGGGTTATGTTGACGGCTAGGGTTAGAGATGCCGTTAGGGTTATGATTGGACCTAGGGTTAGGGTTATGTTGAGGGCTAGGGTTAGAGATCCGGTTAGGGTTACGATTGGACCTAGGGTTAGGGTTATGTTGAGGGCTAGGGTTAGAGATCCGGTTAGGGTTACGATTGGACCTAGGGTTAGGGTTATGTTGAGGGCTAGGGTTAGAGATGCCGTTAGGGTTACGATTAGACCTAGGGTTAGGGTTATGTTGAGGGTTAGGGTTAGAGATCCGGTTAGGGTTACGATTGGACCTAGGGTTAGGGTTATGTTGAGGGCTAGGGTTAGAGAATCGGTTAGGGTTACGATTGGACCTAGGGTTAGGGTTATGTTGAGGGCTAGGGTTAGAGATCCGGTTAGGGTTACGATTGGACGTAGGGTTAGGGTTATGTTGAGGGCTAGGGTTAGAGATCCTGTTAGGGTTACGATTGGACCTAGGGTTAGGGTTATGTTGAGGGCTAGGGTTAGAGATGCCGTTAGGGTTACGATTGGACCTAGGGTTAGGGTTATGTTGTGGGCTAGGGTTAGAGAGACGGTTAGGGTTACGATTGGACCAAGGTTAGGGTTATGTTGAGGGGTAGGGTTAGAGATGCCGTTAGGATTACGATTGGACCTAGGGTTAGGGTTATGTTGAGGGCTAGGGTTAGAGATCCGGTTAGGGTTACGATTGGACCTAGGGTTAGGGTTATGTTGAGGGCTAGGGTTAGAGATGCCGTTAGGGTTACGATTGGACCTAGGGTTAGGGTTATGTTGAGGGCTAGGGTTAGAGATCCGGTCAGGGTTACGATAGGACCTAGGGTTAGGTTTATGTTGTGGGCTAGGGTTAGAGAGACGGTTAGGGTTACGATTGGACCTAGGGTTAGGGTTATATTGACGGCTAGGGTTAGAGATGCCGTTAGGGTTACGATTGGACCTAGGGTTAGGGTTATGTTCAGGGCTAGGGTTAGAGATCCGGTTAGGGTTACGATTGGACCTAGGGTTAGGTTTATGTTGTGGGCTAGGGTTAGAGAGACGGTTAGGGTTACGATTGGAACTAGGGTTAGGGTTATATTGACGGCTAGGGTTAGAGATGCCGTTAGGGTTACGATTGGACCTAGGGTTAGGGTTATGTTGAGGGCTAGGGTTAGAGATCCGGTTAGGGTTACGATTGGACCTAGAGTTAGGGTTAGGTTGAGGGCTAGGGTTAGAGATGCCGTTAGGGTTACGATTGGACCTAGGGTTAGGGTTATGTTGAGGGTTAGGGTTAGAGATCCGGTTAGGGTTACGATTGGACCTAGGGTTAGGGTTATGTTGAGGGCTAGGGTTAGAGATGCCGTTAGGGTTACGATTGAACCTAGGGTTAGGGTTATGTTGAGGGTTAGGGTTAGAGATCCGGTCTGGGTTACGATTGGACCTAGGGTTAGGGTTATGTTGAGGGCTAGGGTTAGAAATCCGGTTAGGGTTACGATTGGACCTAGGGTTAGGGTTATGTTCAGGGCTAGGGTTAGAGATCCGGTTAGGGTTACGATTGGACCTAGGGTTAGGGTTATGTTGAGGGGTAGGGTTAGAGATCCGGTTAGGGTTATGATTGGATCTAGGGTTAGGGTTATGTTGAGGGCTAGGGTTAGAGATCCGGTTACGGTTATGATTGGACCTAGGATTAGGGTTATGTTGAGGGTTAGGGTTAGAGATCCGGTTAGGGTTACGATTGGACCTAGGGTTAGCGTTATGTTGAGGGCTATGGTTAGAGATCCGGTCAGGGTTACGATTGGACCTAGGGTTAGGGTTATGTTGTGGGCTAGGGTTAGAAAGACGGTTAGGGTTACGATTGGACCTAGGGTTAGGGTTATGTTGACGGCTAGGGTTAGAGATGCCGTTAGGGTTATGATTGGACCTAGGGTTAGGGTTATGTTGAGGGCTAGGGTTAGAGATCCGGTTAGGGTTACGATTTGACCTAGGGTTAGGGTTATGTTGAGGGCTAGGGTTAGAGATCCGGTTAGGGTTACGATTGGACCTAGGGTTAGGGTTATGTTGAGGGCTAGGATTAGAGATGCCGTTAGGGTTACGATTGGACCTAGGGTTAGGGTTATGTTGAAGGTTAGGGTTAGAGATCCGGTTAGGGTTACAATTGGACCTAGGGTTAGGGTTATGTTGAGGGCTAGGGTTAGAGAATCGGTTAGGGTTACGATTGGACCTAGGGTTAGGGTTATGTTGAGGGCTAGGGTTAGAGATCCGGTTAGGGTTACGATTGGACCTAGGGTTAGGGTTATGTTGAGGGCTAGGGTTAGAGATCCTGTTAGGGTTACGATTGGACCTAGGGTTAGGGTTATGTTGAGGGCTAGGGTTAGTGATGCCGTTAGGGTTACGATTGGACCTAGGGTTAGGGTTATGTTGTGGGCTAGGGTTAGAGAGACGGTTAGGGTTACGATTGGACCAAGGTTAGGGTTATGTTGAGGGGTAGGGTTAGAGATGCCGTTAGGATTACGATTGGACCTAGGGTTAGGGTTATGTTGAGGGCTAGGGTTAGAGATGCCGTTAGGGTTACGATTGGACCTAGGGTTAGGGTTATGTTGAGGGCTAGGGTTAGAGATGCCGTTAGGGTTACGATTGGACCTAGGGTTAGGGTTATGTTGTGGGCTAGGGTTAGAGAGACGGTTAGGGTTACGATTGGACCAAGGTTAGGGTTATGTTGAGGGGTAGGGTTAGAGATGCCGTTAGGATTACGATTGGACCTAGGGTTAGGGTTATGTTGAGGGCTAGGGTTAGAGATCTGGTTAGGGTTACGATTGGACCTAGGGTTAGGGTTATGTTGAGGGCTAGGGTTAGAGATCTGGTTAGGGTTACGATTGGACCTAGGGTTAGGGTTATGTTGAGGGCTAGGGTTAGAGATCCGGTTAGGGTTACGATTGGACCTAGGGTTAGGGTTATGTTGAGGGCTAGGGTTAGAGATCCGGTTAGGGTTACAATTGGACCTAGGGTTAGGGTTATGTTGAGGGGTAGGGTTAGAGATTCGGTTAGGGTTATGATTGGACCTAGCGTTAGGGTTATGTTGAGGGCTATGGTTAGAGATCCGGTTACGGTTATGATTGGACCTAGGATTAGGGTTATGTTGAGGGTTAGGGTTAGAGAGACGGTTAGGGTTACGATTGGACCTAGGGTTAGCATTATGTTGAGGGCTATGGTTAGAGATCCGGTCAGAGTTACGATTGGACCTAGGGTTAGGGTTACGTTGTGGGCTAGGGTTAGAGAGACGGTTAGGGTTACGATTGGACATAGGGTTAGGGTTATGTTGAGGGCTAGGGTTAGAGATCCGGTTAGGGTTACGATTGGACCTAGGGTTAGGGTTATGTTGAGGGCTAGGGTTAGAGATCCGGTTAGGGTTACGATTGGACCTAGGGTTAGGGTTATGTTGAGGGCTAGGGTTAGAGATGCCGTTAGTGTTACGATTGGACCTAGGGTTAGGGTTATGTTGAGGGTTAGGGTTAGAGATCCGGTTAGGGTTACGATTGGACCTAGGGTTAGGGTTATGTTGAGGGCTAGGGTTAGAGATCCGGTCAGGGTTACGATAGGACCTAGGGTTATGTTTATGTTGTGGGCTAGGGTTAGAGAGACGGTTAGGGTTACGATTGGACCTAGGGTTAGGGTTATATTGACGGCTAGGGTTAGAGATGCCGTTAGGGTTACGATTGGACCTAGGGTTAGGGTTATGTTCAGGGCTAGGGTTAGAGATCCGGTTAGGGTTACGATTGGACCTAGGGTTAGGTTTATGTTGTGGGCTAGGGTTAGAGAGACGGTTAGGGTTACGATTGGAACTAGGGTTAGGGTTATATTGACGGCTAGGGTTAGAGATGCCGTTAGGGTTACGATTGGACCTAGGGTTAGGGTTATGTTGAGGGCTAGGGTTAGAGATCCGGTTAGGGTTACGATTGGACCTAGAGTTAGGGTTAGGTTGAGGGCTAGGGTTAGAGATGCCGTTAGGGTTACGATTGGACCTAGGGTTAGGGTTATGTTGAGGGTTAGGGTTAGAGATCCGGTTAGGGTTACGATTGGACCTAGGGTTAGGGTTATGTTGAGGGCTAGGGTTAGAGATGCCGTTAGGGTTACGATTGAACCTAGGGTTAGGGTTATGTTGAGGGTTAGGGTTAGAGATCCGGTCTGGGTTACGATTGGACCTAGGGTTAGGGTTATGTTGAGGGCTAGGGTTAGAGATCCGGTTAGGGTTACGATTGGACCTAGGGTTAGGGTTATGTTCAGGGCTAGGGTTAGAGATCCGGTTAGGGTTACGATTGGACCTAGGGTTAGGGTTATGTTGAGGGGTAGGGTTAGAGATCCGGTTAGGGTTATGATTGGATCTAGGGTTAGGGTTATGTTGAGGGCTAGGGTTAGAGATCCGGTTACGGTTATGATTGGACCTAGGATTAGGGTTATGTTGAGGGTTAGGGTTAGAGATCCGGTTAGGGTTACGATTGGACCTAGGGTTAGCGTTATGTTGAGGGCTATGGTTAGAGATCCGGTCAGGGTTACGATTGGACCTAGGGTTAGGGTTATGTTGTGGGCTAGGGTTAGAAAGACGGTTAGGGATACGATTGGACCTAGGGTTAGGGTTATGTTGACGGCTAGGGTTAGAGATGCCGTTAGGGTTATGATTGGACCTAGGGTTAGGGTTATGTTGAGGGCTAGGGTTAGAGATCCGGTTAGGGTTACGATTTGACCTAGGGTTAGGGTTATGTTGAGGGCTAGGGTTAGAGATCCGGTTAGGGTTACGATTGGACCTAGGGTTAGGGTTATGTTGAGGGCTAGGATTAGAGATGCCGTTAGGGTTACGATTGGACCTAGGGTTAGGGTTATGTTGAAGGTTAGGGTTAGAGATCCGGTTAGGGTTACAATTGGACCTAGGGTTAGGGTTATGTTGAGGGCTAGGGTTAGAGAATCGGTTAGGGTTACGATTGGACCTAGGGTTAGGGTTATGTTGAGGGCTAGGGTTAGAGATCCGGTTAGGGTTACGATTGGACCTAGGGTTAGGGTTATGTTGAGGGCTAGGGTTAGAGATCCTGTTAGGGTTACGATTGGACCTAGGGTTAGGGTTATGTTGAGGGCTAGGGTTAGAGATGCCGTTAGGGTTACGATTGGACCTAGGGTTAGGGTTATGTTGTGGGCTAGGGTTAGAGAGACGGTTAGGGTTACGATTGGACCAAGGTTAGGGTTATGTTGAGGGGTAGGGTTAGAGATGCCGTTAGGATTACGATTGGACCTAGGGTTAGGGTTATGTTGAGGGCTAGGGTTAGAGATGCCGTTAGGGTTACGATTGGACCTAGGGTTAGGGTTATGTTGAGGGCTAGGGTTAGAGATGCCGTTAGGGTTACGATTGGACCTAGGGTTAGGGTTATGTTGTGGGCTAGGGTTAGAGAGACGGTTAGGGTTACGATTGGACCAAGGTTAGGGTTATGTTGAGGGGTAGGGTTAGAGATGCCGTTAGGATTACGATTGGACCTAGGGTTAGGGTTATGTTGAGGGCTAGGGTTAGAGATCTGGTTAGGGTTACGATTGGACCTAGGGTTAGGGTTATGTTGAGGGCTAGGGTTAGAGATCTGGTTAGGGTTACGATTGGACCTAGGGTTAGGGTTATGTTGAGGGCTAGGGTTAGAGATCCAGTTAGGGTTACGATTGGACCTAGGGTTAGGGTTATGTTGAGGGCTAGGGTTAGAGATCCGGTTAGGGTTACAATTGGACCTAGGGTTAGGGTTATGTTGAGGGGTAGGGTTAGAGATTCGGTTAGGGTTATGATTGGACCTAGCGTTAGGGTTATGTTGAGGGCTATGGTTAGAGATCCGGTTACGGTTATGATTGGACCTAGGATTAGGGTTATGTTGAGGGTTAGGGTTAGAGAGACGGTTAGGGTTACGATTGGACCTAGGGTTAGCATTATGTTGAGGGCTATGGTTAGAGATCCGGTCAGAGTTACGATTGGACCTAGGGTTAGGGTTACGTTGTGGGCTAGGGTTAGAGAGACGGTTAGGGTTACGATTGGACATAGGGTTAGGGTTATGTTGAGGGCTAGGGTTAGAGATCCGGTTAGGGTTACGATTGGACCTAGGGTTAGGGTTATGTTGAGGGCTAGGGTTAGAGATCCGGTTAGGGTTACGATTGGACCTAGGGTTAGGGTTATGTTGAGGGCTAGGGTTAGAGATGCCGTTAGTGTTACGATTGGACCTAGGGTTAGGGTTATGTTGAGGGTTAGGGTTAGAGATCCGGTTAGGGTTACGATTGGACCTAGGGTTAGGGTTATGTTGAGGGCTAGGGTTAGAGATGCCGTTAGGGTTACGATTGGACCTAGGGTTAGGGTTATGTTGAGGGTTAGGGTTAGAGATCCGGTCTGGGTTACGATTGGACCTAGGGTTAGGGTTATGTTGAGGGCTAGGGTTAGAGATCCGGTTAGGGTTACGATTGGACCTAGGGTTAGGGTTATGTTGATGGCTAGGGTTAGAGATCCGGTTAGGGTTACGATTGGACCTAGGGTTAGGGTTATGTTGAGGGGTAGGGTTAGAGATCCGGTTAGGGTTATGATTGGATCTAGGGTTAGGGTTATGTTGAGGGCTAGGGTTAGAGATCCGGTTACGGTTATGATTGGACCTAGGATTAGGGTTATGTTGAGGGTTAGGGTTAGAGATCCGGTTAGGGTTACGATTGGACCTAGGGTTAGCGTTATGTTGAGGGCTATGGTTAGAGATCCGGTCAGGGTTACGATTGGACCTAGGGTTAGGGTTATGTTGTGGGCTAGGGTTAGAAAGACGGTTAGGGTTACGATTGGACCTAGGGTTAGGGTTATGTTGACGGCTAGGGTTAGAGATGCCGTTAGGGTTATGATTGGACCTAGGGTTAGGGTTATGTTGAGGGCTAGGGTTAGAGATCCGGTTAGGGTTACGATTTGACCTAGGGTTAGGGTTATGTTGAGGGCTAGGGTTAGAGATCCGGTTAGGGTTACGATTGGACCTAGGGTTAGGGTTATGTTGAGGGCTAGGATTAGAGATGCCGTTAGGGTTACGATTGGACCTAGGGTTAGGGTTATGTTGAAGGTTAGGGTTAGAGATCCGGTTAGGGTTACAATTGGACCTAGGGTTAGGGTTATGTTGAGGGCTAGGGTTAGAGAATCGGTTAGGGTTACGATTGGACCTAGGGTTAGGGTTATGTTGAGGGCTAGGGTTAGAGATCCGGTTAGGGTTACGATTGGACCTAGGGTTAGGGTTATGTTGAGGGCTAGGGTTAGAGATCCTGTTAGGGTTACGATTGGACCTAGGGTTAGGGTTATGTTGAGGGCTAGGGTTAGAGATGCCGTTAGGGTTACGATTGGACCTAGGGTTAGGGTTATGTTGTGGGCTAGGGTTAGAGAGACGGTTAGGGTTACGATTGGACCAAGGTTAGGGTTATGTTGAGGGGTAGGGTTAGAGATGCCGTTAGGATTACGATTGGACCTAGGGTTAGGGTTATGTTGAGGGCTAGGGTTAGAGATGCCGTTAGGGTTACGATTGGACCTAGGGTTAGGGTTATGTTGAGGGCTAGGGTTAGAGATGCCGTTAGGGTTACGATTGGACCTAGGGTTAGGGTTATGTTGTGGGCTAGGGTTAGAGAGACGGTTAGGGTTACGATTGGACCAAGGTTAGGGTTATGTTGAGGGTTAGGGTTAGAGATGCCGTTAGGATTACGATTGGACCTAGGGTTAGGGTTATGTTGAGGGCTAGGGTTAGAGATCTGGTTAGGGTTACGATTGGACCTAGGGTTAGGGTTATGTTGAGGGCTAGGGTTAGAGATCTGGTTAGGGTTACGATTGGACCTAGGGTTAGGGTTATGTTGAGGGCTAGGGTTAGAGATCCGGTTAGGGTTACGATTGGACCTAGGGTTAGGGTTATGTTGAGGGCTAGGGTTAGAGATCCGGTTAGGGTTACAATTGGACCTAGGGTTAGGGTTATGTTGAGGGGTAGGGTTAGAGATTCGGTTAGGGTTATGATTGGACCTAGCGTTAGGGTTATGTTGAGGGCTATGGTTAGAGATCCGGTTACGGTTATGATTGGACCTAGGATTAGGGTTATGTTGAGGGTTAGGGTTAGAGAGACGGTTAGGGTTACGATTGGACCTAGGGTTAGCATTATGTTGAGGGCTATGGTTAGAGATCCGGTCAGAGTTACGATTGGACCTAGGGTTAGGGTTACGTTGTGGGCTAGGGTTAGAGAGACGGTTAGGGTTACGATTGGACATAGGGTTAGGGTTATGTTGAGGGCTAGGGTTAGAGATCCGGTTAGGGTTACGATTGGACCTAGGGTTAGGGTTATGTTGAGGGCTAGGGTTAGAGATGCCGTTAGTGTTACGATTGGACCTAGGGTTAGGGTTATGTTGAGGGTTAGGGTTAGAGATCCGGTTAGGGTTACGATTGGACCTAGGGTTAGGGTTATGTTGAGGGCTAGGGTTAGAGATCCGGTCAGGGTTACGATAGGACCTAGGGTTAGGTTTATGTTGTGGGCTAGGGTTAGAGAGACGGTTAGGGTTACGATTGGACCTAGGGTTAGGGTTATATTGACGGCTAGGGTTAGAGATGCCGTTAGGGTTACGATTGGACCTAGGGTTAGGGTTATGTTCAGGGCTAGGGTTAGAGATCCGGTTAGGGTTACGATTGGACCTAGGGTTAGGTTTATGTTGTGGGCTAGGGTTAGAGAGACGGTTAGGGTTACGATTGGAACTAGGGTTAGGGTTATATTGACGGCTAGGGTTAGAGATGCCGTTAGGGTTACGATTGGACCTAGGGTTAGGGTTATGTTGAGGGCTAGGGTTAGAGATCCGGTTAGGGTTACGATTGGACCTAGAGTTAGGGTTAGGTTGAGGGCTAGGGTTAGAGATGCCGTTAGGGTTACGATTGGACCTAGGGTTAGGGTTATGTTGAGGGTTAGGGTTAGAGATCCGGTTAGGGTTACGATTGGACCTAGGGTTAGGGTTATGTTGAGGGCTAGGGTTAGAGATGCCGTTAGGGTTACGATTGAACCTAGGGTTAGGGTTATGTTGAGGGTTAGGGTTAGAGATCCGGTCTGGGTTACGATTGGACCTAGGGTTAGGGTTATGTTGAGGGCTAGGGTTAGAGATCCGGTTAGGGTTACGATTGGACCTAGGGTTAGGGTTATGTTCAGGGCTAGGGTTAGAGATCCGGTTAGGGTTACGATTGGACCTAGGGTTAGGGTTATGTTGAGGGGTAGGGTTAGAGATCCGGTTAGGGTTATGATTGGATCTAGGGTTAGGGTTATGTTGAGGGCTAGGGTTAGAGATCCGGTTACGGTTATGATTGGACCTAGGATTAGGGTTATGTTGAGGGTTAGGGTTAGAGATCCGGTTAGGGTTACGATTGGACCTAGGGTTAGCGTTATGTTGAGGGCTATGGTTAGAGATCCGGTCAGGGTTACGATTGGACCTAGGGTTATGGTTATGTTGTGGGCTAGGGTTAGAAAGACGGTTAGGGTTACGATTGGACCTAGGGTTAGGGTTATGTTGACGGCTAGGGTTAGAGATGCCGTTAGGGTTATGATTGGACCTAGGGTTAGGGTTATGTAGAGGGCTAGGGTTAGAGATCCGGTTAGGGTTACGATTTGACCTAGGGTTAGGGTTATGTTGAGGGCTAGGGTTAGAGATCCGGTTAGGGTTACGATTGGACCTAGGGTTAGGGTTATGTTGAGGGCTAGGATTAGAGATGCCGTTAGGGTTACGATTGGACCTAGGGTTAGGGTTATGTTGAAGGTTAGGGTTAGAGATCCGGTTAGGGTTACAATTGGACCTAGGGTTAGGGTTATGTTGAGGGCTAGGGTTAGAGAATCGGTTAGGGTTACGATTGGACCTAGGGTTAGGGTTATGTTGAGGGCTAGGGTTAGAGATCCGGTTAGGGTTACGATTGGACCTAGGGTTAGGGTTATGTTGAGGGCTAGGGTTAGAGATCCTGTTAGGGTTACGATTGGACCTAGGGTTAGGGTTATGTTGAGGGCTAGGGTTAGAGATGCCGTTAGGGTTACGATTGGACCTAGGGTTAGGGTTATGTTGTGGGCTAGGGTTAGAGAGACGGTTAGGGTTACGATTGGACCAAGGTTAGGGTTATGTTGAGGGGTAGGGTTAGAGATGCCGTTAGGATTACGATTGGACCTAGGGTTAGGGTTATGTTGAGGGCTAGGGTTAGAGATGCCGTTAGGGTTACGATTGGACCTAGGGTTAGGGTTATGTTGAGGGCTCGGGTTAGAGATGCCGTTAGGGTTACGATTGGACCTAGGGTTAGGGTTATGTTGTGGGCTAGGGTTAGAGAGACGGTTAGGGTTACGATTGGACCAAGGTTAGGGTTATGTTGAGGGGTAGGGTTAGAGATGCCGTTAGGATTACGATTGGACCTAGGGTTAGGGTTATGTTGAGGGCTAGGGTTAGAGATCTGGTTACGGTTACGATTGGACCTAGGGTTAGGGTTATGTTGAGGGCTAGGGTTAGAGATCTGGTTAGGGTTACGATTGGACCTAGGGTTAGGGTTATGTTGAGGGCTAGGGTTAGAGATCCGGTTAGGGTTACAATTGGACCTAGGGTTAGGGTTATGTTGAGGGGTAGGGTTAGAGATTCGGTTAGGGTTATGATTGGACCTAGCGTTAGGGTTATGTTGAGGGCTATGGTTAGAGATCCGGTTACGGTTATGATTGGACCTAGGATTAGGGTTATGTTGAGGGTTAGGGTTAGAGAGACGGTTAGGGTTACGATTGGACCTAGGGTTAGCATTATGTTGAGGGCTATGGTTAGAGATCCGGTCAGAGTTACGATTGGACCTAGGGTTAGGGTTACGTTGTGGGCTAGGGTTAGAGAGACGGTTAGGGTTACGATTGGACATAGGGTTAGGGTTATGTTGAGGGCTAGGGTTAGAGATCCGGTTAGGGTTACGATTGGACCTAGGGTTAGGGTTATGTTGAGGGCTAGGGTTAGAGATCCGGTTAGGGTTACGATTGGACCTAGGGTTAGGGTTATGTTGAGGGCTAGGGTTAGAGATGCCGTTAGTGTTACGATTGGACCTAGGGTTAGGGTTATGTTGAGGGTTAGGGTTAGAGATCCGGTTAGGGTTACGATTGGACCTAGGGTTAGGGTTATGTTGAGGGCTAGGGTTAGAGATGCCGTTAGGGTTACGATTGGACCTAGGGTTAGGGTTATGTTGAGGGTTAGGGTTAGAGATCCGGTCTGGGTTACGATTGGACCTAGGGTTAGGGTTATGTTGAGGGCTAGGGTTAGAGATCCGGTTAGGGTTACGATTGGACCTAGGGTTAGGGTTATGTTGATGGCTAGGGTTAGAGATCCGGTTAGGGTTACGATTGGACCTAGGGTTAGGGTTATGTTGAGGGGTAGGGTTAGAGATCCGGTTAGGGTTATGATTGGATCTATGGTTAGGGTTATGTTGAGGGCTAGGGTTAGAGATCCGGTTACGGTTATGATTGGACCTAGGATTAGGGTTATGTTGAGGGTTAGGGTTAGAGATCCGGTTAGGGTTACGATTGGACCTAGGGTTAGCGTTATGTTGAGGGCTATGGTTAGAGATCCGGTCAGGGTTACGATTGGACCTAGGGTTAGGGTTATGTTGTGGGCTAGGGTTAGAGAGACGGTTAGGGTTACGATTGGACCTAGGGTTAGGGTTATGTTGACGGCTAGGGTTAGAGATGCCGTTAGGGTTATGATTGGACCTAGGGTTAGGGTTATGTTGAGGGCTAGGGTTAGAGATCCGGTTAGGGTTACGATTGGACCTAGGGTTAGGGTTATGTTGAGGGCTAGGGTTAGAGATCCGGTCAGGGTTACGATTGGACCTAGGGTTAGGGTTATGTTGTGGGCTAGGGTTAGAGAGACGGTTAGGGTTACGATTGGACCTAGGGTTAGGGTTATGTTGACGGATAGGGTTAGAGATGCCGTTAGGGTTACGATTGGACCTAGGGTTAGGGTTATGTTGAGGGCTAGGGTTAGAGATCCGGTTAGGGTTACGATTGGACCTAGGGTTAGGGTTATGTTGAGGGCTAGGGTTAGAGATCCGGTTAGGGTTACGATTGGACCTAGGGTTAGGGTTATGTTGAGGGTTAGGGTTAGAGATCCGGTTAGGGTTACGATTGGACCTAGGGTTAGCGTTATGTTGAGGGCTATGGTTAGAGATCCGGTCAGGGTTACGATTGGACCTAGGGTTAGGGTTATGTTGTGGGCTAGGGTTAGAGAGACGGTTAGGGTTACGATTGGACCTAGGGTTAGGGTTATGTTGACGGCTAGGGTTAGAGATGCCGTTAGGGTTATGATTGGACCTAGGGTTAGGGTTATGTTGAGGGCTAGGGTTAGAGATCCGGTTAGGGTTACGATTGGACCTAGGGTTAGGGTTATGTTGAGGGCTAGGGTTAGAGATCCGGTTAGGGTTACGATTGGACCTAGGGTTAGGGTTATGTTGAGGGCTAGGATTAGAGATGCCGTTAGGGTTACGATTAGACCTAGGGTTAGGGTTATGTTGAGGGTTAGGGTTAGAGATCCGGTTAGGGTTACAATTGGACCTAGGGTTAGGGTTATGTTGAGGGCTAGGGTTAGAGAATCGGTTAGGGTTACGATTGGACCTAGGGTTAGGGTTATGTTGAGGGCTAGGGTTAGAGATCCGGTTAGGGTTACGATTGGACGTAGGGTTAGGGTTATGTTGAGGGCTAGGGTTAGAGATCCTGTTAGGGTTACGATTGGACCTAGGGTTAGGGTTATGTTGAGGGCTAGGGTTAGAGATCCGGTTAGGGTTACGATTGGACCTAGGGTTAGGGTTATGTTGAGGGCTAGGGTTAGAGATCCGGTTAGGGTTACAATTGGACCTAGGGTTAGGGTTATGTTGAGGGGTAGGGTTAGAGATTCGGTTAGGGTTATGATTGGACCTAGCGTTAGGGTTATGTTGAGGGCTATGGTTAGAGATCCGGTTACGGTTATGATTGGACCTAGGATTAGGGTTATGTTGAGGGTTAGGGTTAGAGAGACGGTTAGGGTTACGATTGGACCTAGGGTTAGCATTATGTTGAGGGCTATGGTTAGAGATCCGGTCAGAGTTACGATTGGACCTAGGGTTAGGGTTACGTTGTGGGCTAGGGTTAGAGAGACGGTTAGGGTTACGATTGGACATAGGGTTAGGGTTATGTTGAGGGCTAGGGTTAGAGATCCGGTTAGGGTTACGATTGGACCTAGGGTTAGGGTTATGTTGAGGGCTAGGGTTAGAGATCCGGTTAGGGTTACGATTGGACCTAGGGTTAGGGTTATGTTGAGGGCTAGGGTTAGAGATGCCGTTAGTGTTACGATTGGACCTAGGGTTAGGGTTATGTTGAGGGTTAGGGTTAGAGATCCGGTTAGGGTTACGATTGGACCTAGGGTTAGGGTTATGTTGAGGGCTAGGGTTAGAGATGCCGTTAGGGTTACGATTGGACCTAGGGTTAGGGTTATGTTGAGGGTTAGGGTTAGAGATCCGGTCTGGGTTACGATTGGACCTAGGGTTAGGGTTATGTTGAGGGCTAGGGTTAGAGATCCGGTTAGGGTTACGATTGGACCTAGGGTTAGGGTTATGTTGATGGCTAGGGTTAGAGATCCGGTTAGGGTTACGATTGGACCTAGGGTTAGGGTTATGTTGAGGGGTAGGGTTAGAGATCCGGTTAGGGTTATGATTGGATCTAGGGTTAGGGTTATGTTGAGGGCTAGGGTTAGAGATCCGGTTACGGTTATGATTGGACCTAGGATTAGGGTTATGTTGAGGGTTAGGGTTAGAGATCCGGTTAGGGTTACGATTGGACCTAGGGTTAGCGTTATGTTGAGGGCTATGGTTAGAGATCCGGTCAGGGTTACGATTGGACCTAGGGTTAGGGTTATGTTGTGGGCTAGGGTTAGAGAGACGGTTAGGGTTACGATTGGACCTAGGGTTAGGGTTATGTTGACGGCTAGGGTTAGAGATGCCGTTAGGGTTATGATTGGACCTAGGGTTAGGGTTATGTTGAGGGCTAGGGTTAGAGATCCGGTTAGGGTTACGATTGGACCTAGGGTTAGGGTTATGTTGAGGGCTAGGGTTAGAGATCCGGTCAGGGTTACGATTGGACCTAGGGTTAGGGTTATGTTGTGGGCTAGGGTTAGAGAGACGGTTAGGGTTACGATTGGACCTAGGGTTAGGGTTATGTTGACGGATAGGGTTAGAGATGCCGTTAGGGTTACGATTGGACCTAGGGTTAGGGTTATGTTGAGGGCTAGGGTTAGAGATCCGGTTAGGGTTACGATTGGACCTAGGGTTAGGGTTATGTTGAGGGCTAGGGTTAGAGATGCCGTTAGTGTTACGATTGGACCTAGGGTTAGGGTTATGTTGAGGGTTAGGGTTAGAGATCCGGTTAGGGTTACGATTGGACCTAGGGTTAGGGTTATGTTGAGGGCTAGGGTTAGAGATGCCGTTAGGGTTACGATTGGACCTAGGGTTAGGGTTATGTTGAGGGTTAGGGTTAGAGATCCGGTCTGGGTTACGATTGGACCTAGGGTTAGGGTTATGTTGAGGGCTAGGGTTAGAGATCCGGTTAGTGTTACGATTGGACCTAGGGTTAGGGTTATGTTGATGGCTAGGGTTAGAGATCCGGTTAGGGTTACGATTGGACCTAGGGTTAGGGTTATGTTGAGGGGTAGGGTTAGAGATCCGGTTAGGGTTATGATTGGATCTAGGGTTAGGGTTATGTTGAGGGCTAGGGTTAGAGATCCGGTTACGGTTATGATTGGACCTAGGATTAGGGTTATGTTGAGGGTTAGGGTTAGAGATCCGGTTAGGGTTACGATTGGACCTAGGGTTAGCGTTATGTTGAGGGCTATGGTTAGAGATCCGGTCAGGGTTACGATTGGACCTAGGGTTAGGGTTATGTTGTGGGCTAGGGTTAGAGAGACGGTTAGGGTTACGATTGGACCTAGGGTTAGGGTTATGTTGACGGCTAGGGTTAGAGATGCCGTTAGGGTTATGATTGGACCTAGGGTTAGGGTTATGTTGAGGGCTAGGGTTAGAGATCCGGTTAGGGTTACGATTGGACCTAGGGTTAGGGTTATGTTGAGGGCTAGGGTTAGAGATCCGGTCAGGGTTACGATTGGACCTAGGGTTAGGGTTATGTTGTGGGCTAGGGTTAGAGAGACGGTTAGGGTTACGATTGGACCTAGGGTTAGGGTTATGTTGACGGATAGGGTTAGAGATGCCGTTAGGGTTACGATTGGACCTAGGGTTAGGGTTATGTTGAGGGCTAGGGTTAGAGATCCGGTTAGGGTTACGATTGGACCTAGGGTTAGGGTTATGTTGAGGGCTAGGGTTAGAGATCCGGTTAGGGTTACGATTGGACCTAGGGTTAGGGTTATGTTGAGGGTTAGGGTTAGAGATCCGGTTAGGGTTACGATTGGACCTAGGGTTAGCGTTATGTTGAGGGCTATGGTTAGAGATCCGGTCAGGGTTACGATTGGACCTAGGGTTAGGGTTATGTTGTGGGCTAGGGTTAGAGAGACGGTTAGGGTTACGATTGGACCTAGGGTTAGGGTTATGTTGACGGCTAGGGTTAGAGATGCCGTTAGGGTTATGATTGGACCTAGGGTTAGGGTTATGTTGAGGGCTAGGGTTAGAGATCCGGTTAGGGTTACGATTGGACCTAGGGTTAGGGTTATGTTGAGGGCTAGGGTTAGAGATCCGGTTAGGGTTACGATTGGACCTAGGGTTAGGGTTATGTTGAGGGCTAGGATTAGAGATGCCGTTAGGGTTACGATTAGACCTAGGGTTAGGGTTATGTTGAGGGTTAGGGTTAGAGATCCGGTTAGGGTTACAATTGGACCTAGGGTTAGGGTTATGTTGAGGGCTAGGGTTAGAGAATCGGTTAGGGTTACGATTGGACCTAGGGTTAGGGTTATGTTGAGGGCTAGGGTTAGAGATCCGGTTAGGGTTACGATTGGACGTAGGGTTAGGGTTATGTTGAGGGCTAGGGTTAGAGATCCTGTTAGGGTTACGATTGGACCTAGGGTTAGGGTTATGTTGAGGGCTAGGGTTAGAGATCCGGTTAGGGTTACGATTGGACCTAGGGTTAGGGTTATGTTGAGGGCTAGGATTAGAGATGCCGTTAGGGTTACGATTAGACCTAGGGTTAGGGTTATGTTGAGGGTTAGGGTTAGAGATCCGGTTAGGGTTACAATTGGACCTAGGGTTAGGGTTATGTTGAGGGCTAGGGTTAGAGAATCGGTTAGGGTTACGATTGGACCTAGGGTTAGGGTTATGTTGTGGGCTAGGGTTAGAGAGACGGTTAGGGTTACGATTGGACCAAGGTTAGGGTTATGTTGAGGGGTAGGGTTAGAGATGCCGTTAGGATTACGATTGGACCTAGGGTTAGGGTTATGTTGAGGGCTAGGGTTAGAGATCCGGTTAGGGTTACGATTGGACCTAGGGTTAGGGTTATGTTGAGGGCTAGGGTTAGAGATGCCGTTAGGGTTACGATTGGACCTAGGGTTAGGGTTATGTTGAGGGCTAGGGTTAGAGATGCCGTTAGGGTTACGATTGGACCTAGGGTTAGGGTTATGTTGTGGGCTAGGGTTAGAGAGACGGTTAGGGTTACGATTGGACCAAGGTTAGGGTTATGTTGAGGTGTAGGGTTAGAGATGCCGTTAGGATTACGATTGGACCTAGGGTTAGGGTTATGTTGAGGGCTAGGGTTAGAGATCCGGTTAGGGTTACGATTGGACCCAGGTTTCGGGTTATGTTGAGGGCTAGGGTTAGAGATCTGGTTAGGGTTACGATTGGACCTAGGGTTAGGGTTATGTTGAGGGCTAGGGTTAGAGATCCGGTTAGGGTTACGATTGGACCTAGGGTTAGGGTTATGTTGAGGGCTAGGGTTAGAGATCCGGTTAGGGTTACGATTGGACCTAGGGTTAGGGTTATGTTGAGGGCTAGGGTTAGAGATCCGGTTAGGGTTACAATTGGAACTAGGGTTAGGGTTATGTTGAGGGGTAGGGTTAGAGATTCGGTTAGGGTTATGATTGGACCTAGCGTTAGGGTTATGTTGAGGGCTATGGTTAGAGATCCGGTTACGGTTATGATTGGACCTAGGATTAGGGTTATGTTGAGGGTTAGGGTTAGAGAGACGGTTAGGGTTACGATTGGACCTAGGGTTAGCATTATGTTGAGGGCTATGGTTAGAGATCCGGTCAGAGTTACGATTGGACCTAGGGTTAGGGTTATGTTGTGGGCTAGGGTTAGAGAGACGGTTAGGGTTACGATTGGACCTAGGGTTAGGGTTATGTTGACGGCTAGGGTTAGAGATGCCGTTAGGGTTACGATTGGACCTAGGGTTAGGGTTATGTTGAGGGCTAGGGTTAGAGATCCGGTTAGGGTTACGATTGGACCTAGGGTTAGGGTTATGTTGAGGGCTAGGGTTAGAGATCCGGTTAGGGTTACGATTGGACCTAGGGTTAGGGTTATGTTGAGGGCTAGGGTTAGAGATGCCGTTAGTGTTACGATTGGACCTAGGGTTAGGGTTATGTTGAGGGTTAGGGTTAGAGATCCGGTTAGGGTTACGATTGGACCTAGGGTTAGGGTTATGTTGAGGGCTAGGGTTAGAGATGCCGTTAGGGTTACGATTGGACCTAGGGTTAGGGTTATGTTGAGGGTTAGGGTTAGAGATCCGGTCTGGGTTACGATTGGACCTAGGGTTAGGGTTATGTTGAGGGCTAGGGTTAGAGATCCGGGTAGGGTTACGATTGGACCTAGGGTTAGGGTTATGTTGAGGGCTAGGGTTAGAGATCCGGTTAGGGTTACGATTGGACCTAGGGTTAGGGTTATGTTGAGGGGTAGGGTTAGAGATCCGGTTAGGGTTATGATTGGATCTAGGGTTAGGGTTATGTTGAGGGCTAGGGTTAGAGATCCGGTTAGGGTTACGATTGGACCTAGGGTTAGGGTTATGTTGAGGGCTAGGGTTAGAGATCCGGTCAGGGTTACGATTGGACCTAGGGTTAGGGTTATGTTGTGGGCTAGGGTTAGAGAGACGGTTAGGGTTACGATTGGACCTAGCGTTAGGGTTATGTTTTCGGCTAGGGTTAGAGATGCCGTTAGGGTTACGATTGGACCTAGGGTTAGGGTTATGTTGAGGGCTAGGTTTAGAGATGCCGTTAGGGTTACGATTGGACCTAGGGTTAGGGTTATGTTGAGGGCTAGGGTTAGAGATCCGGTTAGGGTTACGATTGGACCTAGGGTTAGGGTTATGTTGAGGGCTAGGGTTAGAGATGCCGTTAGGGTTACGATTGGACCTAGCGTTAGGGTTATGTTGAGGGTTAGGGTTAGAGATCCGGTTAGGGTTACGATTGGACCTAGGGTTAGGGTTATGTTGAGGGCTAGGGTTAGAGATGCCGTTAGGGTTACGATTGGACCTAGGGTTAGGGTTATGTTGAGGGTTAGGGTTAGAGATCCGGTCTGGGTTACGATTGGACCTAGGGTTAGGGTTATGTTGAGGGCTAGGGTTAGAGATCCGGTTAGGGTTTCGATTGGACCTAGGGTTAGGGTTATGTTGAGGGCTAGGGTTAGAGATCCGGTTAGGGTTACGATTGGACCTAGGGTTAGGGTTATGTTGAGGGGTAGGGTTAGAGATCCGGTTAGGGTTATGATTGGATCTAGGGTTAGGGTTATGTTGAGGGCTAGGGTTAGAGATCCGGTTACGGTTATGATTGGACCTAGGATTAGGGTTATGTTGAGGGTTAGGGTTAGAGATCCGGTTAGGGTTACGATTGGACCTAGGGTTAGCGTTATGTTGAGGGCTATGGTTAGAGATCCGTTCAGGGTTACGATTGGACCTAGGGTTAGGGTTATGTTGTGGGCTAGGGTTAGAGAGACGGTTAGGGTTACGATTGGACCTAGGGTTAGGGTTATGTTGACGGCTAGGGTTAGAGATGCCGTTAGGGTTACGATTGGACCTAGGGTTAGGGTTATGTTGAGGGCTAGGGTTAGAGATCTGGTTAGGGTTACGATTGGACCTAGGGTTAGGGTTATGTTGAGGGCTATGGTTAGAGATCCGGTCAGGGTTACGATTGGACCCAGGGTTAGGTTTATGTTGTGGGCTAGGGTTAGAGAGACGGTTAGGGTTACGATTGGACCTAGGGTTAGGGTTATGTTGACGGCTAGGGTTAGAGATGCTGTTAGGGTTACGATTGGACCTAGGGTTAGGGTTATGTTGAGGGCTAGGGTTAGAGATCCGGTCAGGGTTACGATAGGACCTAGGGTTAGGTTTATGTTGTGGGCTAGGGTTAGAGAGACGGTTAGGGTTACGATTGGACCTAGGGTTAGGGTTATATTGACGGCTAGGGTTAGAGATGCCGTTAGGGTTACGATTGGACCTAGGGTTAGGGTTATGTTGAGGGCTAGGGTTAGAGATCCGGTTAGGGTTTCGATTGGACCTAGGGTTAGGGTTATGTTGAGGGCTAGGGTTAGAGATCCGGTTAGGGTTACGATTGGACCTAGGGTTAGGGTTATGTTGAGGGGTAGGGTTAGAGATCCGGTTAGGGTTATGATTGGATCTAGGGTTAGGGTTATGTTGAGGGCTAGGGTTAGAGATCCGGTTAGGGTTACGATTGGACCTAGGGTTAGGGTTATGTTGAGGGCTAGGGTTAGAGATCCGGTCAGGGTTACGATTGGACCTAGGGTTAGGGTTATGTTGTGGGCTAGGGTTAGAGAGACGGTTAGGGTTACGATTGGACCTAGCGTTAGGGTTATGTTTTCGGCTAGGGTTAGAGATGCCGTTAGGGTTACGATTGGACCTAGGGTTAGGGTTATGTTGAGGGCTAGGTTTAGAGATGCCGTTAGGGTTACGATTGGACCTAGGGTTAGGGTTATGTTGAGGGCTAGGGTTAGAGATCCGGTTAGGGTTACGATTGGACCTAGGGTTAGGGTTATGTTGAGGGCTAGGGTTAGAGATGCCGTTAGGGTTACGATTGGACCTAGCGTTAGGGTTATGTTGAGGGTTAGGGTTAGAGATCCGGTTAGGGTTACGATTGGACCTAGGGTTAGGGTTATGTTGAGGGCTAGGGTTAGAGATGCCGTTAGGGTTACGATTGGACCTAGGGTTAGGGTTATGTTGAGGGTTAGGGTTAGAGATCCGGTCTGGGTTACGATTGGACCTAGGGTTAGGGTTATGTTGAGGGCTAGGGTTAGAGATCCGGTTAGGGTTTCGATTGGACCTAGGGTTAGGGTTATGTTGAGGGCTAGGGTTAGAGATCCGGTTAGGGTTACGATTGGACCTAGGGTTAGGGTTATGTTGAGGGGTAGGGTTAGAGATCCGGTTAGGGTTATGATTGGATCTAGGGTTAGGGTTATGTTGAGGGCTAGGGTTAGAGATCCGGTTACGGTTATGATTGGACCTAGGATTAGGGTTATGTTGAGGGTTAGGGTTAGAGATCCGGTTAGGGTTACGATTGGACCTAGGGTTAGCGTTATGTTGAGGGCTATGGTTAGAGATCCGTTCAGGGTTACGATTGGACCTAGGGTTAGGGTTATGTTGTGGGCTAGGGTTAGAGAGACGGTTAGGGTTACGATTGGACCTAGGGTTAGGGTTATGTTGACGGCTAGGGTTAGAGATGCCGTTAGGGTTACGATTGGACCTAGGGTTAGGGTTATGTTGAGGGCTAGGGTTAGAGATCTGGTTAGGGTTACGATTGGACCTAGGGTTAGGGTTATGTTGAGGGCTATGGTTAGAGATCCGGTCAGGGTTACGATTGGACCCAGGGTTAGGTTTATGTTGTGGGCTAGGGTTAGAGAGACGGTTAGGGTTACGATTGGACCTAGGGTTAGGGTTATGTTGACGGCTAGGTTTAGAGATGCCGTTAGGGTTACGATTGGACCTAGGGTTAGGGTTATGTTGAGGGCTAGGGTTAGAGATCCGGTCAGGGTTACGATAGGACCTAGGGTTAGGTTTATGTTGTGGGCTAGGGTTAGAGAGACGGTTAGGGTTACGATTGGACCTAGGGTTAGGGTTATATTGACGGCTAGGGTTAGAGATGCCGTTAGGGTTACGATTGGACCTAGGGTTAGGGTTATGTTGAGGGCTAGGGTTAGAGATGCCGTTAGGGTTACGATTGGACCTAGCGTTAGGGTTATGTTGAGGGTTAGGGTTAGAGATCCGGTTAGGGTTACGATTGGACCTAGGGTTAGGGTTATGTTGAGGGCTAGGGTTAGAGATGCCGTTAGGGTTACGATTGGACCTAGGGTTAGGGTTATGTTGAGGGTTAGGGTTAGAGATCCGGTCTGGGTTATGATTGGACCTAGGGTTAGGGTTATGTTGAGGGCTAGGGTTAGAGATCCGGTTAGGGTTACGATTGGACCTAGGGTTAGGGTTATGTTGAGGGCTAGGGTTAGAGATCCGGTTAGGGTTACGATTGGACCTAGGGTTAAGGTTATGTTGAGGGGTAGGGTTAGAGATCCGGTTAGGGTTATGATTGGATCTAGGGTTAGGGTTATGTTGAGGGCTAGGGTTAGAGATCCGGTTACGGTTATGATTGGACCTAGGATTAGGGTTATGTTGAGGGTTAGGGTTAGAGATCCGGTTAGGGTTACGATTGGACCTAGGGTTAGCGTTATGTTGAGGGCTATGGTTAGAGATCCGTTCAGGGTTACGATTGGACCTAGGGTTAGGGTTATGTTGTGGGCTAGGGTTAGAGAGACGGTTAGGGTTACGATTGGACCTAGGGTTAGGGTTATGTTGACGGCTAGGGTTAGAGATGCCGTTAGGGTTATGATTGGACCTAGGGTTAGGGTTATGTTGAGGGCTAGGGTTAGAGATCCGGTTAGGGTTACGATTGGACCTAGGGTTAGGGTTATGTTGAGGGCTATGGTTAGAGATCCGGTCAGGGTTACGATTGGACCTAGGGTTAGGTTTATGTTGTGGGCTAGGGTTAGAGAGACGGTTAGGGTTACGATTGGACCTAGGGTTAGGGTTATGTTGACGGCTAGGGTTAGAGATGCCGTTAGGGTTACGATTGGACCTAGGGTTAGGGTTATGTTGAGGGCTAGGGTTAGAGATCCGGTCAGGGTTACGATAGGACCTAGGGTTAGGTTTATGTTGTGGGCTAGGGTTAGAGAGACGGTTAGGGTTACGATTGGACCTAGGGTTAGGGTTATATTGACGGCTAGGGTTAGAGATGCCGTTAGGGTTACGATTGGACCTAGGGTTAGGGTTATGTTCAGGGCTAGGGTTAGAGATCCGGTTAGGGTTACGATTGGACCTAGGGTTAGGTTTATGTTGTGGGCTAGGGTTAGAGAGACGGTTAGGGTTACGATTGGACCTAGGGTTAAGGTTATATTGACGGCTAGGGTTAGAGATGCCGTTAGGGTTACGATTGGACCTAGGGTTAGGGTTATGTTGAGGGCTAGGGTTAGAGATGCCGTTAGGGTTACGATTGGACCTAGGGTTAGGGTTATGTTGAGGGCTAGGGTTAGAGATCCGGTTAGGGTTACGATTGGACCTAGGGTTAGGGTTATGTTGAGGGCTAGGGTTAGAGATGCCGTTAGGGTTAGGATTGGACCTAGCGTTAGGGTTATGTTGAGGGTTAGGGTTAGACATCCGGTTAGGGTTACGATTGGACCTAGGGTTAGGGTTATGTTGAGGGCTAGGGTTAGAGATGCCGTTAGGGTTACGATTGGACCTAGGGTTAGGGTTATGTTGAGGGCTAGGGTTAGAGATCTGGTTAGGGTTACGATTGGACCTAGGGTTAGGGTTATGTTGAGGGCTATGGTTAGAGATCCGGTCAGGGTTACGATTGGACCCAGGGTTAGGTTTATGTTGTGGGCTAGGGTTAGAGAGACGGTTAGGGTTACGATTGGACCTAGGGTTAGTGTTATGTTGACGGCTAGGGTTAGAGATGCCGTTAGGGTTACGATTGGACCTAGGGTTAGGGTTATGTTGAGGGCTAGGGTTAGAGATCCGGTCAGGGTTACGATAGGACCTAGGGTTAGGTTTATGTTGTGGGCTAGGGTTAGAGAGACGGTTAGGGTTACGATTGGACCTAGGGTTAGGGTTATATTGACGGCTAGGGTTAGAGATGCCGTTAGGGTTACGATTGGACCTAGGGTTAGGGTTATGTTGAGGGCTAGGGTTAGAGATGCCGTTAGGGTTACGATTGGACCTAGCGTTAGGGTTATGTTGAGGGTTAGGGTTAGAGATCCGGTTAGGGTTACGATTGGACCTAGGGTTAGGGTTATGTTGAGGGCTAGGGTTAGAGATGCCGTTAGGGTTACGATTGGACCTAGGGTTAGGGTTATGTTGAGGGTTAGGGTTAGAGATCCGGTCTGGGTTACGATTGGACCTAGGGTTAGGGTTATGTTGAGACCTAGGGTTAGAGATCCGGTTAGGGTTACGATTGGACCTAGGGTTAGGGTTATGTTGAGGGCTAGGGTTAGAGATCCGGTTAGGGTTACGATTGGACCTAGGGTTAAGGTTATGTTGAGGGGTAGGGTTAGAGATCCGGTTAGGGTTATGATTGGATCTAGGGTTAGGGTTATGTTGAGGGCTAGGGTTAGAGATCCGGTTACGGTTATGATTGGACCTAGGATTAGGGTTATGTTGAGGGTTAGGGTTAGAGATCCGGTTAGGGTTACGATTGGACCTAGGGTTAGCGTTATGTTGAGGGCTATGGTTAGAGATCCGTTCAGGGTTACGATTGGACCTAGGGTTAGGGTTATGTTGTGGGCTAGGGTTAGAGAGACGGTTAGGGTTACGATTGGACCTAGGGTTAGGGTTATGTTGACGGCTAGGGTTAGAGATGCCGTTAGGGTTACGATTGGACCTAGGGTTAGGGTTATGTTGAGGGCTAGGGTTAGAGATCCGGTTAGGGTTACGATTGGACCTAGGGTTAGGGTTATGTTGAGGGCTAGGGTTAGAGATCCGGTTAGGGTTACGATTGGACCTAGGGTTAGGGTTATGTTGAGGGCTAGGGTTAGAGATGCCGTTAGTGTTACGATTGGACCTAGGGTTAGGGTTATGTTGAGGGTTAGGGTTAGAGATCCGGTTAGGGTTACGATTGGACCTAGGGTTAGGGTTATGTTGAGGGCTAGGGTTAGAGATGCCGTTAGGGTTACGATTGGACCTAGGGTTAGGGTTATGTTGAGGGTTAGGGTTAGAGATCCGGTCTGGGTTACGATTGGACCTAGGGTTAGGGTTATGTTGAGGGCTAGGGTTAGAGATCCGGGTAGGGTTACGATTGGACCTAGGGTTAGGGTTATGTTGAGGGCTAGGGTTAGAGATCCGGTTAGGGTTACGATTGGACCTAGGGTTAGGGTTATGTTGAGGGGTAGGGTTAGAGATCCGGTTAGGGTTATGATTGGATCTAGGGTTAGGGTTATGTTGAGGGCTAGGGTTAGAGATCCGGTTAGGGTTACGATTGGACCTAGGGTTAGGGTTATGTTGAGGGCTAGGGTTAGAGATCCGGTCAGGGTTACGATTGGACCTAGGGTTAGGGTTATGTTGTGGGCTAGGGTTAGAGAGACGGTTAGGGTTACGATTGGACCTAGGGTTAGGGTTATGTTGACGGCTAGGGTTAGAGATGCCGTTAGGGTTACGATTGGACCTAGGGTTAGGGTTATGTTGAGGGCTAGGGTTAGAGATGCCGTTAGGGTTACGATTGGACCTAGGGTTAGGGTTATGTTGAGGGCTAGGGTTAGAGATCCGGTTAGGGTTACGATTGGACCTAGGGTTAGGGTTATGTTGAGGGCTAGGGTTAGAGATGCCGTTAGGGTTACGATTGGACCTAGCGTTAGGGTTATCTTGAGGGTTAGGGTTAGAGATCCGGTTAGGGTTACGATTGGACCTAGGGTTAGGGTTATGTTGAGGGCTAGGGTTAGAGATGCCGTTAGGGTTACGATTGGACCTAGGGTTAGGGTTATGTTGAGGGTTAGGGTTAGAGATCCGGTCTGGGTTACGATTGGACCTAGGGTTAGGGTTATGTTGAGGGCTAGGGTTAGAGATCCGGTTAGGGTTTCGATTGGACCTAGGGTTAGGGTTATGTTGAGGGCTAGGGTTAGAGATCCGGTTAGGGTTACGATTGGACCTAGGGTTAGGGTTATGTTGAGGGGTAGGGTTAGAGATCCGGTTAGGGTTATGATTGGATCTAGGGTTAGGGTTATGTTGAGGGCTAGGGTTAGAGATCCGGTTACGGTTATGATTGGACCTAGGATTAGGGTTATGTTGAGGGTTAGGGTTAGAGATCCGGTTAGGGTTACGATTGGACCTAGGGTTAGCGTTATGTTGAGGGCTATGGTTAGAGATCCGTTCAGGGTTACGATTGGACCTAGGGTTAGGGTTATGTTGTGGGCTAGGGTTAGAGAGACGGTTAGGGTTACGATTGGACCTAGGGTTAGGGTTATGTTGACGGCTAGGGTTAGAGATGCCGTTAGGGTTACGATTGGACCTAGGGTTAGGGTTATGTTGAGGGCTAGGGTTAGAGATCTGGTTAGGGTTACGATTGGACCTAGGGTTAGGGTTATGTTGAGGGCTATGGTTAGAGATCCGGTCAGGGTTACGATTGGACCCAGGGTTAGGTTTATGTTGTGGGCTAGGGTTAGAGAGACGGTTAGGGTTACGATTGGACCTAGGGTTAGGGTTATGTTGACGGCTAGGGTTAGAGATGCCGTTAGGGTTACGATTGGACCTAGGGTTAGGGTTATGTTGAGAGCTAGGGTTAGAGATCCGGTCAGGGTTACGATAGGACCTAGGGTTAGGTTTATGTTGTGGGCTAGGGTTAGAGAGACGGTTAGGGTTACGATTGGACCTAGGGTTAGGGTTATATTGACGGCTAGGGTTAGAGATGCCGTTAGGGTTACGATTGGACCTAGGGTTAGGGTTATGTTGAGGGCTAGGGTTAGAGATGCCGTTAGGGTTACGATTGGACCTAGCGTTAGGGTTATGTTGAGGGTTAGGGTTAGAGATCCGGTTAGGGTTACGATTGGACCTAGGGTTAGGGTTATGTTGAGGGCTAGGGTTAGAGATGCCGTTAGGGTTACGATTGGACCTAGGGTTAGGGTTATGTTGAGGGTTAGGGTTAGAGATCCGGTCTGGGTTACGATTGGACCTAGGGTTAGGGTTATGTTGAGGGCTAGGGTTAGAGATCCGGTTAGGGTTACGATTGGACCTAGGGTTAGGGTTATGTTGAGGGCTAGGGTTAGAGATCCGGTTAGGGTTACGATTGGACCTAGGGTTAAGGTTATGTTGAGGGGTAGGGTTAGAGATCCGGTTAGGGTTATGATTGGATCTAGGGTTAGGGTTATGTTGAGGGCTAGGGTTAGAGATCCGGTTACGGTTATGATTGGACCTAGGATTAGGGTTATGTTGAGGGTTAGGGTTAGAGATCCGGTTAGGGTTACGATTGGACCTAGGGTTAGCGTTATGTTGAGGGCTATGGTTAGAGATCCGTTCAGGGTTACGATTGGACCTAGGGTTAGGGTTATGTTGTGGGCTAGGGTTAGAGAGACGGTTAGGGTTACGATTGGACCTAGGGTTAGGGTTATGTTGACGGCTAGGGTTAGAGATGCCGTTAGGGTTATGATTGGACCTAGGGTTAGGGTTATGTTGAGGGCTAGGGTTAGAGATCCGGTTAGGGTTACGATTGGACCTTGGGTTAGGGTTATGTTGAGGGCTATGGTTAGAGATCCGGTCAGGGTTACGATTGGACCTAGGGTTAGGTTTATGTTGTGGGCTAGGGTTAGAGAGACGGTTAGGGTTACGATTGGACCTAGGGTTAGGGTTATGTTGACGGCTAGGGTTAGAGATGCCGTTAGGGTTACGATTGGACCTAGGGTTAGGGTTATGTTGAGGGCTAGGGTTAGAGATCCGGTTAGGGTTACGATTGGACCTAGGGTTAGGGTTATGTTGAGGGCTATGGTTAGAGATCCGGTCAGGGTTACGATTGGACCCAGGGTTAGGTTTATGTTGTGGGCTAGGGTTAGAGAGACGGTTAGGGTTACGATTGGACCTAGGGTTAGGGTTATGTTGACGGCTAGGGTTAGAGATGCCGTTAGGGTTACGATTGGACCTAGGGTTAGGGTTATGTTGAGGGCTAGGGTTAGAGATCCGGTCAGGGTTACGATAGGACCTAGGGTTAGGTTTATGTTGTGGGCTAGGGTTAGAGAGACGGTTAGGGTTACGATTGGACCTAGGGTTAGGGTTATATTGACGGCTAGGGTTAGAGATGCCGTTAGGGTTACGATTGGACCTAGGGTTAGGGTTATGTTGAGGGCTAGGGTTAGAGATCCGGTTAGGGTTACGATTGGACCTAGCGTTAGGGTTATGTTGAGGGTTAGGGTTAGAGATCCGGTTAGGGTTACGATTGGACCTAGGGTTAGGGTTATGTTGAGGGCTAGGGTTAGAGATGCCGTTAGGGTTACGATTGGACCTAGGGTTAGGGTTATGTTGAGGGTTAGGGTTAGAGATCCGGTCTGGGTTACGATTGGACCTAGGGTTAGGGTTATGTTGAGGGCTAGGGTTAGAGATCCGGTTAGGGTTACGATTGGACCTAGGGTTAGGGTTATGTTGAGGGCTAGGGTTAGAGATCCGGTTAGGGTTACGATTGGACCTAGGGTTAAGGTTATGTTGAGGGGTAGGGTTAGAGATCCGGTTAGGGTTATGATTGGATCTAGGGTTAGGGTTATGTTGAGGGCTAGGGTTAGAGATCCGGTTACGGTTATGATTGGACCTAGGATTAGGGTTATGTTGAGGGTTAGGGTTAGAGATCCGGTTAGGGTTACGATTGGACCTAGGGTTAGCGTTATGTTGAGGGCTATGGTTAGAGATCCGTTCAGGGTTACGATTGGACCTAGGGTTAGGGTTATGTTGTGGGCTAGGGTTAGAGAGACGGTTAGGGTTACGATTGGACCTAGGGTTAGGGTTATGTTGACGGCTAGGGTTAGAGATGCCGTTAGGGTTATGATTGGACCTAGGGTTAGGGTTATGTTGAGGGCTAGGGTTAGAGATCCGGTTAGGGTTACGATTGGACCTAGGGTTAGGGTTATGTTGAGGGCTATGGTTAGAGATCCGGTCAGGGTTACGATTGGACCTAGGGTTAGGTTTATGTTGTGGGCTAGGGTTAGAGAGACGGTTAGGGTTACGATTGGACCTAGGGTTAGGGTTATGTTGACGGCTAGGGTTAGAGATGCCGTTAGGGTTACGATTGGACCTAGGGTTAGGGTTATGTTGAGGGCTAGGGTTAGAGATCCGGTCAGGGTTACGATAGGACCTAGGGTTAGGTTTATGTTGTGGGCTAGGGTTAGAGAGACCGTTAGGGTTACGATTGGACCTAGGGTTAGGGTTATATTGACGGCTAGGGTTAGAGATGCCGTTAGGGTTACGATTGGACCTAGGGTTAGGGTTATGTTCAGGGCTAGGGTTAGAGATCCGGTTAGGGTTACGATTGGACCTAGGGTTAGGTTTATGTTGTGGGCTAGGGTTAGAGAGACGGTTAGGGTTACGATTGGACCTAGGGTTAAGGTTATATTGACGGCTAGGGTTAGAGATGCCGTTAGGGTTACGATTGGACCTAGGGTTAGGGTTATGTTGAGGGCTAGGGTTAGAGATGCCGTTAGGGTTACGATTGGACCTAGGGTTAGGGTTATGTTGAGGGCTAGGGTTAGAGATCCGGTTAGGGTTACGATTGGACCTAGGGTTAGGGTTATGTTGAGGGCTAGGGTTAGAGATGCCGTTAGGGTTACGATTGGACCTAGCGTTAGGGTTATGTTGAGGGTTAGGGTTAGAGATCCGGTTAGGGTTACGATTGGACCTAGGGTTAGGGTTATGTTGAGGGCTAGGGTTAGAGATGCCGTTAGGGTTACGATTGGACCTAGGGTTAGGGTTATGTTGAGGGTTAGGGTTAGAGATCCGGTCTGGGTTACGATTGGACCTAGGGTTAGGGTTATGTTGAGGGCTAGGGTTAGAGATCCGGTTAGGGTTTCGATTGGACCTAGGGTTAGGGTTATGTTGAGGGCTAGGGTTCGAGATCCGGTTAGGGTTACGATTGGACCTAGGGTTAGGGTTATGTTGAGGGGTAGGGTTAGAGATCCGGTTAGGGTTATGATTGGATCTAGGGTTAGGGTTATGTTGAGGGCTAGGGTTAGAGATCCGGTTACGGTTATGATTGGACCTAGGATTAGGGTTATGTTGAGGGTTAGGGTTAGAGATCCGGTTAGGGTTACGATTGGACCTAGGGTTAGGGTTATGTTGAGGGCTAGGGTTAGAGATGCCGTTAGGGTTACGATTGGACCTAGCGTTAGGGTTATGTTGAGGGTTAGGGTTAGAGATCCGGTTAGGGTTACGATTGGACCTAGGGTTAGGGTTATGTTGAGGGCTAGGGTTAGAGATGCCGTTAGGGTTACGATTGGACCTAGGGTTAGGGTTATGTTGAGGGTTAGGGTTAGAGATCCGGTCTGGGTTACGATTGGACCTAGGGTTAGGGTTATGTTGAGGGCTAGGGTTAGAGATCCGGTTAGGGTTTCGATTGGACCTAGGGTTAGGGTTATGTTGAGGGCTAGGGTTCGAGATCCGGTTAGGGTTACGATTGGACCTAGGGTTAGGGTTATGTTGAGGGGTAGGGTTAGAGATCCGGTTAGGGTTATGATTGGATCTAGGGTTAGGGTTATGTTGAGGGCTAGGGTTAGAGATCCGGTTACGGTTATGATTGGACCTAGGATTAGGGTTATGTTGAGGGTTAGGGTTAGAGATCCGGTTAGGGTTACGATTGGACCTAGGGTTAGCGTTATGTTGAGGGCTATGGTTAGAGATCCGTTCAGGGTTACGATTGGACCTAGGGTTAGGGTTATGTTGTGGGCTAGGGTTAGAGAGACGGTTAGGGTTACGATTGGACCTAGGGTTAGGGTTATGTTGACGGCTAGGGTTAGAGATGCCGTTAGGGTTACGATTGGACCTAGGGTTAGGGTTATGTTGAGGGCTAGGGTTAGAGATCTGGTTAGGGTTACGATTGGACCTAGGGTTAGGGTTATGTTGAGGGCTATGGTTAGAGATCCGGTCAGGGTTACGATTGGACCCAGGGTTAGGTTTATGTTGTGGGCTAGGGTTAGAGAGACGGTTAGGGTTACGATTGGACCTAGGGTTAGGGTTATGTTGACGGCTAGGGTTAGAGATGCCGTTAGGGTTACGATTGGACCTAGGGTTAGGGTTATGTTGAGGGCTAGGGTTAGAGATCCGGTCAGGGTTACGATAGGACCTAGGGTTAGGTTTATGTTGTGGGCTAGGGTTAGAGAGACGGTTAGGGTTACGATTGGACCTAGGGTTAGGGTTATATTGACGGCTAGGGTTAGAGATGCCGTTAGGGTTACGATTGGACCTAGGGTTAGGGTTATGTTGAGGGCTAGGGTTAGAGATGCCGTTAGGGTTACGATTGGACCTAGCGTTAGGGTTATGTTGAGGGTTAGGGTTAGAGATCCGGTTAGGGTTACGATTGGACCTAGGGTTAGGGTTATGTTGAGGGCTAGGGTTAGAGATGCCGTTAGGGTTACGATTGGACCTAGGGTTAGGGTTATGTTGAGGGTTAGGGTTAGAGATCCGGTCTGGGTTACGATTGGACCTAGGGTTAGGGTTATGTTGAGGGCTAGGGTTAGAGATCCGGTTAGGGTTACGATTGGACCTAGGGTTAGGGTTATGTTGAGGGCTAGGGTTAGAGATCCGGTTAGGGTTACGATTGGACCTAGGGTTAAGGTTATGTTGAGGGGTAGGGTTAGAGATCCGGTTAGGGTTATGATTGGATCTAGGGTTAGGGTTATGTTGAGGGCTAGGGTTAGAGATCCGGTTACGGTTATGATTGGACCTAGGATTAGGGTTATGTTGAGGGTTAGGGTTAGAGATCCGGTTAGGGTTACGATTGGACCTAGGGTTAGCGTTATGTTGAGGGCTATGGTTAGAGATCCGTTCAGGGTTACGATTGGACCTAGGGTTAGGGTTATGTTGTGGGCTAGGGTTAGAGAGACGGTTAGGGTTACGATTGGACCTAGGGTTAGGGTTATGTTGACGGCTAGGGTTAGAGATGCCGTTAGGGTTACGATTGGACCTAGGGTTAGGGTTATGTTGAGTGCTAGGGTTAGAGATCCGGTTAGGGTTACGATTGGACCTAGGGTTAGGGTTATGTTGAGGGCTAGGGTTAGAGATCCGGTTAGGGTTACGATTGGACCTAGGGTTAGGGTTATGTTGAGGGCTAGGGTTAGAGATGCCGTTAGTGTTACGATTGGACCTAGGGTTAGGGTTATGTTGAGGGTTAGGGTTAGAGATCCGGTTAGGGTTACGATTGGACCTAGGGTTAGGGTTATGTTGAGGGCTAGGGTTAGAGATGCCGTTAGGGTTACGATTGGACCTAGGGTTAGGGTTATGTTGAGGGTTAGGGTTAGAGATCCGGTCTGGGTTACGATTGGACCTAGGGTTAGGGTTATGTTGAGGGCTAGGGTTAGAGATCCGGGTAGGGTTACGATTGGACCTAGGGTTAGGGTTATGTTGAGGGCTAGGGTTAGAGATCCGGTTAGGGTTACGATTGGACCTAGGGTTAGGGTTATGTTGAGGGGTAGGGTTAGAGATCCGGTTAGGGTTATGATTGGATCTAGGGTTAGGGTTATGTTGAGGGCTAGGGTTAGAGATCCGGTTAGGGTTACGATTGGACCTAGGGTTAGGGTTATGTTGAGGGCTAGGGTTAGAGATCCGGTCAGGGTTACGATTGGACCTAGGGTTAGGGTTATGTTGTGGGCTAGGGTTAGAGAGACGGTTAGGGTTACGATTGGACCTAGGGTTAGGGTTATGTTGACGGCTAGGGTTAGAGATGCCGTTAGGGTTACGATTGGACCTAGGGTTAGGGTTATGTTGAGGGCTAGGGTTAGAGATGCCGTTAGGGTTACGATTGGACCTAGGGTTAGGGTTATGTTGAGGGCTAGGGTTAGAGATCCGGTTAGGGTTACGATTGGACCTAGGGTTAGGGTTATGTTGAGGGCTAGGGTTAGAGATGCCGTTAGGGTTACGATTGGACCTAGCGTTAGGGTTATGTTGAGGGTTAGGGTTAGAGATCCGGTTAGGGTTACGATTGGACCTAGGGTTAGAGTTATGTTGAGGGCTAGGGTTAGAGATGCCGTTAGGGTTACGATTGGACCTAGGGTTAGGGTTATGTTGAGGGTTAGGGTTAGAGATCCGGTCTGGGTTACGATTGGACCTAGGGTTAGGGTTATGTTGAGGGCTAGGGTTAGAGATCCGGTTAGGGTTTCGATTGGACCTAGGGTTAGGGTTATGTTGAGGGCTAGGGTTAGAGATCCGGTTAGGGTTACGATTGGACCTAGGGTTAGGGTTATGTTGAGGGGTAGGGTTAGAGATCCGGTTAGGGTTATGATTGGATCTAGGGTTAGGGTTATGTTGAGGGCTAGGGTTAGAGATCCGGTTACGGTTATGATTGGACCTAGGATTAGGGTTATGTTGAGGGTTAGGGTTAGAGATCCGGTTAGGGTTACGATTGGACCTAGGGTTAGCGTTATGTTGAGGGCTATGGTTAGAGATCCGTTCAGGGTTACGATTGGACCTAGGGTTAGGGTTATGTTGTGGGCTAGGGTTAGAGAGACGGTTAGGGTTACGATTGGACCTAGGGTTAGGGTTATGTTGACGGCTAGGGTTAGAGATGCCGTTAGGGTTACGATTGGACCTAGGGTTAGGGTTATGTTGAGGGCTAGGGTTAGAGATCTGGTTAGGGTTACGATTGGACCTAGGGTTAGGGTTATGTTGAGGGCTATGGTTAGAGATCCGGTCAGGGTTACGATTGGACCCAGGGTTAGGTTTATGTTGTGGGCTAGGGTTAGAGAGACGGTTAGGGTTACGATTGGACCTAGGGTTAGGGTTATGTTGACGGCTAGGGTTAGAGATGCCGTTAGGGTTACGATTGGACCTAGGGTTAGGGTTATGTTGAGGGCTAGGGTTAGAGATCCGGTCAGGGTTACGATAGGACCTAGGGTTAGGTTTATGTTGTGGGCTAGGGTTAGAGAGACGGTTAGGGTTACGATTGGACCTAGGGTTAGGGTTATATTGACGGCTAGGGTTAGAGATGCCGTTAGGGTTACGATTGGACCTAGGGTTAGGGTTATGTTGAGGGCTAGGGTTAGAGATGCCGTTAGGGTTACGATTGGACCTAGCGTTAGGGTTATGTTGAGGGTTAGGGTTAGAGATCCGGTTAGGGTTACGATTGGACCTAGGGTTAGGGTTATGTTGAGGGCTAGGGTTAGAGATGCCGTTAGGGTTACGATTGGACCTAGGGTTAGGGTTATGTTGAGGGTTAGGGTTAGAGATCCGGTCTGGGTTACGATTGGACCTAGGGTTAGGGTTATGTTGAGGGCTAGGGTTAGAGATCCAGTTAGGGTTACGATTGGACCTAGGGTTAGGGTTATGTTGAGGGCTAGGGTTAGAGATCCGGTTAGGGTTACGATTGGACCTAGGGTTAAGGTTATGTTGAGGGGTAGGGTTAGAGATCCGGTTAGGGTTATGATTGGATCTAGGGTTAGGGTTATGTTGAGGGCTAGGGTTAGAGATCCGGTTACGGTTATGATTGGACCTAGGATTAGGGTTATGTTGAGGGTTAGGGTTAGAGATCCGGTTAGGGTTACGATTGGACCTAGGGTTAGCGTTATGTTGAGGGCTATGGTTAGAGATCCGTTCAGGGTTACGATTGGACCTAGGGTTAGGGTTATGTTGTGGGCTAGGGTTAGAGAGACGGTTAGGGTTACGATTGGACCTAGGGTTAGGGTTATGTTGACGGCTAGGGTTAGAGATGCCGTTAGGGTTATGATTGGACCTAGGGTTAGGGTTATGTTGAGGGCTAGGGTTAGAGATCCGGTTAGGGTTACGATTGGACCTAGGGTTAGGGTTATGTTGAGGGCTATGGTTAGAGATCCGGTCAGGGTTACGATTGGACCTAGGGTTAGGTTTATGTTGTGGGCTAGGGTTAGAGAGACGGTTAGGGTTACGATTGGACCTAGGGTTAGGGTTATGTTGACGGCTAGGGTTAGAGATGCCGTTAGGGTTACGATTGGACCTAGGGTTAGGGTTATGTTGAGGGCTAGGGTTAGAGATCCGGTCAGGGTTACGATAGGACCTAGGGTTAGGTTTATGTTGTGGGCTAGGGTTAGAGAGACGGTTAGGGTTACGATTGGACCTAGGGTTAGGGTTATATTGACGGCTAGGGTTAGAGATGCCGTTAGGGTTACGATTGGACCTAGGGTTAGGGTTATGTTCAGGGCTAGGGTTAGAGATCCGGTTAGGGTTACGATTGGACCTAGGGTTAGGTTTATGTTGTGGGCTAGGGTTAGAGAGACGGTTAGGGTTACGATTGGACCTAGGGTTAAGGTTATATTGACGGCTAGGGTTAGAGGTGCCGTTAGGGTTACGATTGGACCTAGGGTTAGGGTTATGTTGAGGGCTAGGGTTAGAGATGCCGTTAGGGTTACGATTGGACCTAGGGTTAGGGTTATGTTGAGGGCTAGGGTTAGAGATCCGGTTAGGGTTACGATTGGACCTAGGGTTAGGGTTATGTTGAGGGCTAGGGTTAGAGATGCCGTTAGGGTTACGATTGGACCTAGCGTTAGGGTTATGTTGAGGGTTAGGGTTAGAGATCCGGTTAGGGTTACGATTGGACCTAGGGTTAGGGTTATGTTGAGGGCTAGGGTTAGAGATGCCATTAGGGTTACGATTGGACCTAGGGTTAGGGTTATGTTGAGGGTTAGGGTTAGAGATCCGGTCTGGGTTACGATTGGACCTAGGGTTAGGGTTATGTTGAGGGCTAGGGTTAGAGATCCGGTTAGGGTTTCGATTGGACCTAGGGTTAGGGTCATGTTGAGGGCTAGGGTTAGAGATCCGGTTAGGGTTACGATTGGACCTAGGGTTAGGGTTATGTTGAGGGGTAGGGTTAGAGATCCGGTTAGGGTTATGATTGGATCTAGGGTTAGGGTTATGTTGAGGGCTAGGGTTAGAGATCCGGTTACGGTTATGATTGGACCTAGGATTAGGGTTATGTTGAGGGTTAGGGTTAGAGATCCGGTTAGGGTTACGATTGGACCTAGGGTTAGCGTTATGTTGAGGGCTATGGTTAGAGATCCGTTCAGGGTTACGATTGGACCTAGGGTTAGGGTTATGTTGTGGGCTAGGGTTAGAGAGACGGTTAGGGTTACGATTGGACCTAGGGTTAGGGTTATGTTGACGGCTAGGGTTAGAGATGCCGTTAGGGTTACGATTGGACCTAGGGTTAGGGTTATGTTGAGGGCTAGGGTTAGAGATCTGGTTAGGGTTACGATTGGACCTAGGGTTAGGGTTATGTTGAGGGCTATGGTTAGAGATCCGGTCAGGGTTACGATTGGACCCAGGGTTAGGTTTATGTTGTGGGCTAGGGTTAGAGAGACGGTTAGGGTTACGATTGGACCTAGGGTTAGGGTTATGTTGACGGCTAGGGTTAGAGATGCCGTTAGGGTTACGATTGGACCTAGGGTTAGGGTTATGTTGAGGGCTAGGGTTAGAGATCCGGTCAGGGTTACGATAGGACCTAGGGTTAGGTTTATGTTGTGGGCTAGGGTTAGAGAGACGGTTAGGGTTACGATTGGACCTAGGGTTAGGGTTATATTGACGGCTAGGGTTAGAGATGCCGTTAGGGTTACGATTGGACCTAGGGTTAGGGTTATGTTGAGGGCTAGGGTTAGAGATGCCGTTAGGGTTACGATTGGACCTAGCGTTAGGGTTATGTTGAGGGTTAGGGTTAGAGATCCGGTTAGGGTTACGATTGGACCTAGGGTTAGGGTTATGTTGAGGGCTAGGGTTAGAGATGCCGTTAGGGTTACGATTGGACCTAGGGTTAGGGTTATGTTGAGGGTTAGGGTTAGAGATCCGGTCTGGGTTACGATTGGACCTAGGGTTAGGGTTATGTTGAGGGCTAGGGTTAGAGATCCGGTTAGGGTTACGATTGGACCTAGGGTTAGGGTTATGTTGAGGGCTAGGGTTAGAGATCCGGTTAGGGTTACGATTGGACCTAGGGTTAAGGTTATGTTGAGGGGTAGGGTTAGAGATCCGGTTAGGGTTATGATTGGATCTAGGGTTAGGGTTATGTTGAGGGCTAGGGTTAGAGATCCGGTTACGGTTATGATTGGACCTAGGATTAGGGTTATGTTGAGGGTTAGGGTTAGAGATCCGGTTAGGGTTACGATTGGACCTAGGGTTAGCGTTATGTTGAGGGCTATGGTTAGAGATCCGTTCAGGGTTACGATTGGACCTAGGGTTAGGGTTATGTTGTGGGCTAGGGTTAGAGAGACGGTTAGGGTTACGATTGGACCTAGGGTTAGGGTTATGTTGACGGCTAGGGTTAGAGATGCCGTTAGGGTTATGATTGGACCTAGGGTTAGGGTTATGTTGAGGGCTAGGGTTAGAGATCCGGTTAGGGTTACGATTGGACCTAGGGTTAGGGTTATGTTGAGGGCTATGGTTAGAGATCCGGTCAGGGTTACGATTGGACCTAGGGTTAGGTTTATGTTGTGGGCTAGGGTTAGAGAGACGGTTAGGGTTACGATTGGACCTAGGGTTAGGGTTATGTTGACGGCTAGGGTTAGAGATGCCGTTAGGGTTACGATTGGACCTAGGGTTAGGGTTATGTTGAGGGCTAGGGTTAGAGATCCGGTCAGGGTTACGATAGGACCTAGGGTTAGGTTTATGTTGTGGGCTAGGGTTAGAGAGACGGTTAGGGTTACGATTGGACCTAGGGTTAGGGTTATATTGACGGCTAGGGTTAGAGATGCCGTTAGGGTTACGATTGGACCTAGGGTTAGGGTTATGTTCAGGGCTAGGGTTAGAGATCCGGTTAGGGTTACGATTGGACCTAGGGTTAGGTTTATGTTGTGGGCTAGGGTTAGAGAGACGGTTAGGGTTACGATTGGACCTAGGGTTAAGGTTATATTGACGGCTAGGGTTAGAGATGCCGTTAGGGTTACGATTGGACCTAGGGTTAGGGTTATGTTGAGGGCTAGGGTTAGAGATGCCGTTAGGGTTACGATTGGACCTAGGGTTAGGGTTATGTTGAGGGCTAGGGTTAGAGATCCGGTTAGGGTTACGATTGGACCTAGGGTTAGGGTTATGTTGAGGGCTAGGGTTAGAGATGCCGTTAGGGTTACGATTGGACCTAGCGTTAGGGTTATGTTGAGGGTTAGGGTTAGAGATCCGGTTAGGGTTACGATTGGACCTAGGGTTAGGGTTATGTTGAGGGCTAGGGTTAGAGATGCCGTTAGGGTTACGATTGGACCTAGGGTTAGGGTTATGTTGAGGGTTAGGGTTAGAGATCCGGTCTGGGTTACGATTGGACCTAGGGTTAGGGTTATGTTGAGGGCTAGGGTTAGAGATCCGGTTAGGGTTTCGATTGGACCTAGGGTTAGGGTTATGTTGAGGGCTAGGGTTAGAGATCCGGTTAGGGTTACGATTGGACCTAGGGTTAGGGTTATGTTGAGGGGTAGGGTTAGAGATCCGGTTAGGGTTATGATTGGATCTAGGGTTAGGGTTATGTTGAGGGCTAGGGTTAGATATCCGGTTACGGTTATGATTGGACCTAGGATTAGGGTTATGTTGAGGGTTAGGGTTAGAGATCCGGTTAGGGTTACGATTGGACCTAGGGTTAGCGTTATGTTGAGGGCTATGGTTAGAGATCCGTTCAGGGTTACGATTGGACCTAGGGTTAGGGTTATGTTGTGGGCTAGGGTTAGAGAGACGGTTAGGGTTACGATTGGACCTAGGGTTAGGGTTATGTTGACGGCTAGGGTTAGAGATGCCGTTAGGGTTACGATTGGACCTAGGGTTAGGGTTATGTTGAGGGCTAGGGTTAGAGATCTGGTTAGGGTTACGATTGGACCTAGGGTTAGGGTTATGTTGAGGGCTATGGTTAGAGATCCGGTCAGGGTTACGATTGGACCCAGGGTTAGGTTTATGTTGTGGGCTAGGGTTAGAGAGACGGTTAGGGTTACGATTGGACCTAGGGTTAGGGTTATGTTGACGGCTAGGGTTAGAGATGCCGTTACGGTTACGATTGGACCTAGGGTTAGGGTTATGTTGAGGGCTAGGGTTAGAGATCCGGTCAGGGTTACGAGAGGACCTAGGGTTAGGTTTATGTTGTGGGCTAGGGTTAGAGAGACGGTTAGGGTTACGATTGGACCTAGGGTTAGGGTTATATTGACGGCTAGGGTTAGAGATGCCGTTAGGGTTACGATTGGACCTAGGGTTAGGGTTATGTTGAGGGCTAGGGTTAGAGATGCCGTTAGGGTTACGATTGGACCTAGGGTTAGGGTTATGTTGAGGGTTAGGGTTAGAGATCCGGTCTGGGTTACGATTGGACCTAGGGTTAGGGTTATGTTGAGGGCTAGGGTTAGAGATCCGGTTAGGGTTACGATTGGACCTAGGGTTAGGGTTATGTTGAGGGCTAGGGTTAGAGATCCGGTTAGGGTTACGATTGGACCTAGGGTTAAGGTTATGTTGAGGGGTAGGGTTAGAGATCCGGTTAGGGTTATGATTGGATCTAGGGTTAGGGTTATGTTGAGGGCTAGGGTTAGAGATCCGGTTACGGTTATGATTGGACCTAGGATTAGGGTTATGTTGAGGGTTAGGGTTAGAGATCCGGTTAGGGTTACGATTGGACCTAGGGTTAGCGTTATGTTGAGGGCTATGGTTAGAGATCCGTTCAGGGTTACGATTGGACCTAGGGTTAGGGTTATGTTGTGGGCTAGGGTTAGAGAGACGGTTAGGGTTACGATTGGACCTAGGGTTAGGGTTATGTTGACGGCTAGGGTTAGAGATGCCGTTAGGGTTATGATTGGACCTAGGGTTAGGGTTATGTTGAGGGCTAGGGTTAGAGATCCGGTTAGGGTTACGATTGGACCTAGGGTTAGGGTTATGTTGAGGGCTATGGTTAGAGATCCGGTCAGGGTTACGATTGGACCTAGGGTTAGGTTTATGTTGTGGGCTAGGGTTAGAGAGACGGTTAGGGTTACGATTGGACCTAGGGTTAGGGTTATGTTGACGGCTAGGGTTAGAGATGCCGTTAGGGTTACGATTGGACCTAGGGTTAGGGTTATGTTGAGCGCTAGGGTTAGAGATCCGGTCAGGGTTACGATAGGACCTAGGGTTAGGTTTATGTTGTGGGCTAGGGTTAGAGAGACGGTTAGGGTTACGATTGGACCTAGGGTTAGGGTTATATTGACGGCTAGGGTTAGAGATGCCGTTAGGGTTACGATTGGACCTAGGGTTAGGGTTATGTTCAGGGCTAGGGTTAGAGATCCGGTTAGGGTTACGATTGGACCTAGGGTTAGGTTTATGTTGTGGGCTAGGGTTAGAGAGACGGTTAGGGTTACGATTGGACCTAGGGTTAAGGTTATATTGACGGCTAGGGTTAGAGATGCCGTTAGGGTTACGATTGGACCTAGGGTTAGGGTTATGTTGAGGGCTAGGGTTAGAGATGCCGTTAGGGTTACGATTGGACCTAGGGTTAGGGTTATGTTGAGGGCTAGGGTTAGAGATCCGGTTAGGGTTACGATTGGACCTAGGGTTAGGGTTATGTTGAGGGCTAGGGTTAGAGATGCCGTTAGGGTTACGATTGGACCTAGCGTTAGGGTTATGTTGAGGGTTAGGGTTAGAGATCCGGTTAGGGTTACGATTGGACCTAGGGTTAGGGTTATGTTGAGGGCTAGGGTTAGAGATGCCGTTAGGGTTACGATTGGACCTAGGGTTAGGGTTATGTTGAGGGTTAGGGTTAGAGATCCGGTCTGGGTTACGATTGGACCTAGGGTTAGGGTTATGTTGAGGGCTAGGGTTAGAGATCCGGTTAGGGTTTCGATTGGACCTAGGGTTAGGGTTATGTTGAGGGCTAGGGTTAGAGATCCGGTTAGGGTTACGATTGGACCTAGGGTTAGGGTTATGTTGAGGGGTAGGGTTAGAGATCCGGTTAGGGTTATGATTGGATCTAGGGTTAGGGTTATGTTGAGGGCTAGGGTTAGAGATCCGGTTACGGTTATGATTGGACCTAGGATTAGGGTTATGTTGAGGGTTAGGGTTAGAGATCCGGTTAGGGTTACGATTGGACCTAGGGTTAGCGTTATGTTGAGGGCTATGGTTAGAGATCCGTTCAGGGTTACGATTGGACCTAGGGTTAGGGTTATGTTGTGGGCTAGGGTTAGAGAGACGGTTAGGGTTACGATTGGACCTAGGGTTAGGGTTATGTTGACGGCTAGGGTTAGAGATGCCGTTAGGGTTACGATTGGACCTAGGGTTAGGGTTATGTTGAGGGCTAGGGTTAGAGATCTGGTTAGGGTTACGATTGGACCTAGGGTTAGGGTTATGTTGAGGGCTATGGTTAGAGATCCGGTCAGGGTTACGATTGGACCCAGGGTTAGGTTTATGTTGTGGGCTAGGGTTAGAGAGACGGTTAGGGTTACGATTGGACCTAGGGTTAGGGTTATGTTGACGGCTAGGGTTAGAGATGCCGTTAGGGTTACGATTGGACCTAGGGTTAGGGTTATGTTGAGGGCTAGGGTTAGAGATCCGGTCAGGGTTACGATAGGACCTAGGGTTAGGTTTATGTTGTGGGCTAGGGTTAGAGAGACGGTTAGGGTTACGATTGGACCTAGGGTTAGGGTTATATTGACGGCTAGGGTTAGAGATGCCGTTAGGGTTACGATTGGACCTAGGGTTAGGGTTATGTTGAGGGCTAGGGTTAGAGATGCCGTTAGGGTTACGATTGGACCTAGCGTTAGGGTTATGTTGAGGGTTAGGGTTAGAGATCCGGTTAGGGTTACGATTGGACCTAGGGTTAGGGTTATGTTGAGGGCTAGGGTTAGAGATGCCGTTAGGGTTACGATTGGACCTAGGGTTAGGGTTATGTTGAGGGTTAGGGTTAGAGATCCGGTCTGGGTTACGATTGGACCTAGGGTTAGGGTTATGTTGAGGGCTAGGGTTAGAGATCCGGTTAGGGTTACGATTGGACCTAGGGTTAGGGTTATGTTGAGGGCTAGGGTTAGAGATCCGGTTAGGGTTACGATTGGACCTAGGGTTAAGGTTATGTTGAGGGGTAGGGTTAGAGATCCGGTTAGGGTTATGATTGGATCTAGGGTTAGGGTTATGTTGAGGGCTAGGGTTAGAGATCCGGTTACGGTTATGATTGGACCTAGGATTAGGGTTATGTTGAGGGTTAGGGTTAGAGATCCGGTTAGGGTTACGATTGGACCTAGGGTTAGCGTTATGTTGAGGGCTATGGTTAGAGATCCGTTCAGGGTTACGATTGGACCTAGGGTTAGGGTTATGTTGTGGGCTAGGGTTAGAGAGACGGTTAGGGTTACGATTGGACCTAGGGTTAGGGTTATGTTGACGGCTAGGGTTAGAGATGCCGTTAGGGTTATGATTGGACCTAGGGTTAGGGTTATGTTGAGGGCTAGGGTTAGAGATCCGGTTAGGGTTACGATTGGACCTAGGGTTAGGGTTATGTTGAGGGCTATGGTTAGAGATCCGGTCAGGGTTACGATTGGACCTAGGGTTAGGTTTATGTTGTGGGCTAGGGTTAGAGAGACGGTTAGGGTTACGATTGGACCTAGGGTTAGGGTTATGTTGACGGCTAGGGTTAGAGATGCCGTTAGGGTTACGATTGGACCTAGGGTTAGGGTTATGTTGAGGGCTAGGGTTAGAGATCCGGTCAGGGTTACGATAGGACCTAGGGTTAGGTTTATGTTGTGGGCTAGGGTTAGAGAGACGGTTAGGGTTACGATTGGACCTAGGGTTAGGGTTATATTGACGGCTAGGGTTAGAGATGCCGTTAGGGTTACGATTGGACCTAGGGTTAGGGTTATGTTCAGGGCTAGGGTTAGAGATCCGGTTAGGGTTACGATTGGACCTAGGGTTAGGTTTATGTTGTGGGCTAGGGTTAGAGAGACGGTTAGGGTTACGATTGGACCTAGGGTTAAGGTTATATTGACGGCTAGGGTTAGAGATGCCGTTAGGGTTACGATTGGACCTAGGGTTAGGGTTATGTTGAGGGCTAGGGTTAGAGATCCGGTTAGGGTTACGATTGGACCTAGGGTTAGGGTTATGTTGAGGGCTATGGTTAGAGATCCGGTCAGGGTTACGATTTGACCTAGGGTTAGGTTTATGTTGTGGGCTAGGGTTAGAGAGACGGTTAGGGTTACGATTGGACCTAGGGTTAGGGTTATGTTGACGGCTAGGGTTAGAGATGCCGTTAGGGTTACGATTGGACCTAGGGTTAGGGTTATGTTGAGGGCTAGGGTTAGAGATCCGGTCAGGGTTACGATAGGACCTAGGGTTAGGTTTATGTTGTGGGCTAGGGTTAGAGAGACGGTTAGGGATACGATTGGACCTAGGGTTAGGGTTATATTGACGGCTAGGGTTAGAGATGCCGTTAGGGTTACGATTGGACCTAGGGTTAGGGTTATGTTCAGGGCTAGGGTTAGAGAGACGGTTAGGGTTACGATTGGACCTAGGGATAGGGTTATATTGACGGCTAGGGTTAGAGATGCCGTTAGGGTTACGATTGGACCTAGGGTTAGGGTTATGTTGAGGGCTAGGGTTAGAGATCCGGTTAGGGTTACGATTGGACCTAGGGTTAGGGTTATGTTGAGGGCTAGGGTTATAGATGCCGTTAGGGTTACGATTGGACCTAGGGTTAGGGTTATGTTGAGGGTTAGGGTTAGAGATCCGGTTAGGGTTACGATTGGACCTAGGGTTAGGGTTATGTTGAGGGCTAGGGTTAGAGATGTCGTTAGGGTTACGATTGAACCTAGGGTTAGGGTTATGTTGAGGGTTAGGGTTAGAGATCCGGTCTGGGTTACGATTGGACCTAGGGTTAGGGTTATGTTGAGGGCTAGGGTTAGAGATCCGGTTAGGGTTACGATTGGACCTAGGGTTAGGGTTATGTTCAGGGCTAGGGTTAGAGATCCGGTTAGGGTTACGACTGGACCTAGGGTTAGGCTTATGTTGAGGGGTAGGGTTAGAGATCCGGTTAGGGTTATGATTGGATCTAGGGTTAGGGTTATGTTGAGGGCTAGGGTTAGAGATCCGGTTACGGTTATGATTGGACCTAGGATTAGGGTTATGTTGAGGGTTAGGGTTAGAGATCCGGTTAGGGTTACGATTGGACCTAGGGTTAGCGTTATGTTGAGGGCTATGGTTAGAGATCCGGTCAGGGTTACGATTGGACCTAGGGTTAGGGTTATGTTGTGGGCTAGGGTTAGAGAGACGGTTAGGGTTACGATTGGACCTAGGGTTAGGGTTATGTTGACGCTAGGGTTAGAGATGCCGTTAGGGTTATGATTGGACCTAGGGTTAGGGTTATGTTGAGGGCTAGGGTTAGAGATCCGGTTAGGGTTACGATTGGACCTAGGGTTAGGGTTATGTTGAGGGCTAGGGTTAGAGATCCGGTCAGGGTTACGATTGGACCTAGGGTTAGGGTTATGTTGTGGGCTAGGGTTAGAGAGACGGTTACGGTTACGATTGGACCTAGGGTTAGGGTTATGTTGACGGATAGGGTTAGAGATGCCGTTAGGGTTACGATTGGACCTAGGGTTAGGGTTATGTTGAGGGCTAGGGTTAGAGATCCGGTTAGGGTTACGATTGGACCTAGGGTTAGGGTTATGTTGAGGGCTAGGGTTAGAGATCCGGTTAGGGTTACGATTGGACCTAGGGTTAGGGTTATGTTGAGGGCTAGGGTTAGAGATGCCGTTAGGGTTACGATTGGACCTAGCGTTAGGGTTATGCTGAGGGTTAGGGTTAGAGATCCGGTTAGGGTTACGATTGGACCTAGGGTTAGGGTTATGTTGAGGGCTAGGGTTAGAGATGCCGTTAGGGTTACGATTGGACCTAGGGTTAGGGTTATGTTGAGGGTTAGGATTAGAGATCCGGTCTGGGTTACGATTGGACCTAGGGTTAGGGTTATGTTGAGGGCTAGGGTTAGAGATCCGTTTAGGGTTACGATTGGACCTAGGGTTAGGGTTATGTTGAGGGCTAGGGTTAGAGATCCGGTTAGGGTTACGATTGGACCTAGGGTTAGGGTTATGTTGAGGGGTAGGGTTAGAGATCCGGTTAGGGTTATGATTGGATCTAGGGTTAGGGTTATGTTGAGGGCTAGGGTTAGAGATCCGGTTACGGTTATGATTGGACCTAGGATTAGGGTTATGTTGAGGGTTAGGGTTAGAGATCCGGTTAGGGTTACGATTGGACCTAGGGTTAGCGTTATGTTGAGGGCTATGGTTAGAGATCCGGTCAGGGTTACGATTGGACCTAGGGTTAGGGTTATGTTGTGGGCTAGGGTTAGAGAGACGGTTAGGGTTACGATTGGACCTAGGGTTAGGGTTATGTTGACGGCTAGGGTTAGAGATGCCGTTAGGGTTACGATTGGACCTAGGGTTAGGGTTATGTTGAGGGCTAGGGTTAGAGATCCGGTTAGGGTTACGATTGGACCTAGGGTTAGGGTTATGTTGAGGGCTAGGGTTAGAGATGCCGTTAGGGTTACGATTGGACCTAGGGTTAGGGTTATGTTGAGGGCTAGGGTTAGAGATGCCGTTAGGGTTACGATTGGACCTAGGGTTAGGGTTATGTTGAGGGTTAGGGTTAGAGATCCGGTCTGGGTTACGATTGGACCTAGGGTTAGGGTTATGTTGAGGGCTAGGGTTAGAGATCCGGTCTGGGTTACGATTGGACCTAGGGTTAGGGTTATGCTGAGGGCTAGGGTTAGAGATCCGGTTAGGGTTACGATTGGACCTAGGGTTAGGGTTATGTTGAGGGCTAGGGTTAGAGATCCGGTTAGGGTTACGATTGGACCTAGGGTTAGGGTTATGTTGAGGGGTAGGGTTAGAGATCCGGTTAGGGTTATGATTGGATCTAGGGTTAGGGTTATGTTGAGGGCTAGGTTTAGAGATCCGGTTACGGTTATGATTGGACCTAGGATTAGGGTTATGTTGAGGGTTAGGGTTAGAGATCCGGTTAGGGTTACGATTGGACCTAGGGTTAGCGTTATGTTGAGGGCTATGGTTAGAGATCCGGTCAGGGTTACGATTGGACCTAGGGTTAGGGTTATGTTGTGGGCTAGGGTTAGAGAGACGGTTAGTGTTACGATTGGACCTAGGGTTAGGGTTATGTTGAGGGCTAGGGTTAGAGATCCGGTTAGGGTTACGATTGGACCTAGGGTTAGGGTTATGTTGAGGGGTAGGGTTAGAGATCCGGTTAGGGTTATGATTGGATCTAGGGTTAGGGTTATGTTGAGGGCTATGGTTAGAGATCCGATCAGGGTTACGATTGGACCTAGGGTTAGGGTTATGTTGTGGGCTAGGGTTAGAGAGACGGTTAGGGTTACGATTGGACCTAGGGTTAGGGTTATGTTGACGGCTAGGGTTAGAGATGCCGTTAGGGTTATGATTGGACCTAGGGTTAGGGTTATGTTGAGGCCTAGGGTTAGAGATCCGGTTAGGGTTACGATTGGACCTAGGGTTAGGGTTATGTTGAGGGCTATGGTTAGAGATCCGGTCAGGGTTACGATTGGACCTAGGGTTAGGTTTATGTTGTGGGCTAGGGTTAGAGAGACGGTTAGGGTTACGATTGGACCTAGGGTTAGGGTTATGTTGAGGGCTAGGGTTAGAGATCCGGTTAGGGTTACGATTGGACCTAGGGTTAGGGTTATGTTGAGGGCTAGGGTTAGAGATGCCGTTAGGGTTACGATTGGACCTAGGGTTAGGGTTATGTTGAGGGTTAGGGTTAGAGATCCGGTTAGGGTTATGATTGGACCTAGGGTTAGGGTTATGTTGAGGGCTAGGGTTAGAGATGCCGTTAGGGTTACGATTGGACCTAGGGTTAGGGTTATGTTGAGGGTTAGGGTTAGAGATCGGGTCTGGGTTACGATTGGACCTAGGGTTAGGGTTATGTTGAGGGCTAGGGTTAGAGATCCGGTTAGGGTTACGATTGGACCTGGGGTTAGGGTTATGTTGAGGGCTAGGGTTAGAGAGACGGTTAGTGTTACGATTGGACCTAGGGTTAGGGTTATGTTGAGGGCTAGGATTAGAGATGCCGTTAGGGTTACGATTGGACCTAGGGTTAGGGTTATGTTGAGGGTTAGGGTTAGAGATCCGGTTAGGGTTACAATTGGACCTAGAGTTAGGGTTATGTTGAGGGCTAGGGTTAGAGAATCGGTTAGGGTTACGATTGGACCTAGGGTTAGGGTTATGTTGAGGGCTAGGGTTAGAGATCCGGTTAGGGTTACAATTGGACCTAGGGTTAGGGTTATGTTGAGGGCTAGGGTTAGAGATCCGGTTAGGGTTACGATTGGACCTAGGGTTAGGGTTATGTTGAGGGCTAGGGTTAGAGATGCCGTTAGGGTTACGATTGGACCTAGGGTTAGGGTTATGTTGAGGGCTAGGGTTAGAGATGCCGTTAGGGTTACGATTGGACCCTGGGTTAGGGTTATGTTTAGGGTTAGAGATTCGGTTAGGGTTACGATTGGACCTAGGGTTAGGGTTATGTTGAGGGCTAGGGGTAGAGAAACGGTTAGGGTTACGATTGGACCTAGGGTTAGGGTTATGTTGAGGGCTAGGGTTAGAGATCCGGTTAGGGTTACGATTGGACCTAGGGTTAGGGTTTGGTTGAGGGCTAGGGTTAGAGATCCGGTTAGGGTTACGATTGGACCTAGGGTTAGGGTTATGTTGAGGGCTAGGGTTAGAGATCCGGTTAGGGTTACGATTGGACCTAGGGTTAGGGTTATGTTGAGGGCTAGGGTTAGAGATCCGGTTAGGGTTATGATTGGACCAAGGGTTAGGGTTATGTTGAGGGCTAGGGTTAGAGAAGCGGTTAGGGTTACGATTGGACCTAGGGTTACGGTTATGTTGAGGGCTAGGGTTAGAGATGCGGTTAGGGTTACGATTGGACCTAGTGTTAGGGTTATGTTGAGGGCTAGGGTTAGAGATCCGGTTAGGGTTACGATTGGACCTAGGGTTTGGGTTATGTTGAGGGCTAGTGTTAGAGATCCGGTTAGGGTTACAATTGGACCTAGGGTTAGGGTTATGTTGTGGGCTAGGGTTAGAGAGACGGTTAGGGTTACGATTGGACCTAGGGTTAGGGTTATGTTGAGGGGTAGGGTTAGAGATCCGGTTAGGGTTATGATTGGATCTAGGGTTAGGGTTATGTTGAGGGCTAGGGTTAGAGATCCGGTTACGGTTATGATTGGACCTAGGATTAGGGTTATGTTGAGGGTTAGGGTTAGAGATCCGGTTAGGGTTACGATTGGACCTAGGGTTAGCGTTATGTTGAGGGCTATGGTTAGAGATCCGGTCAGGGTTACGATTGGACCTAGGGTTAGGGTTATGTTGTGGGCTAGGGTTAGAGAGACGGTTAGGGTTACGATTAGACCTAGGGTTAAGGTTATGTTGACGGCTAGGGTTAGAGATGCCGTTAGGGTTATGATTGGACCTAGGGTTAGGGTTATGTTGAGGGCTAGGGTTAGAGATCCGGTTAGGGTTACGATTGGACCTAGGGTTAGGGTTATGTTGAGGGCTAGGGTTAGAGATCCGGTTAGGGTTACGATTGGACCTAGGGTTAGGGTTATGTTGAGGGCTAGGATTAGAGATGCCGTTAGGGTTACGATTGGACCTAGGGTTAGGGTTATGTTGAGGGTTAGGGTTAGAGATCCGGTTAGGGTTACAATTGGACCTAGAGTTAGGGTTATGTTGAGGGCTAGGGTTAGAGAATCGGTTAGGGTTACGATTGGACCTAGGGTTAGGGTTATGTTGAGGGCTAGGGTTAGAGATCCGGTTAGGGTTACGATTGGACCTAGGGTTAGGGTTATGTTGAGGGCTAGGGTTAGAGATCCGGTTAGGGTTACGATTGGACCTAGGGTTAGGGTTATGTTGAGGGCTAGGGTTAGAGATGCCGTTAGGGTTACGATTGGACCTAGGGTTAGGGTTATGTTGAGGGCTAGGGTTAGAGATGCCGTTAGGGTTACGATTGGTCCCTGGGTTAGGGTTATGTTTAGGGTTAGAGATCCGGTTAGGATTACGATTGGACCTAGGGTTAGGGTTATGTTGAGGGCTAGGGGTAGAGAAACGGTTAGGGTTACGATTGGACCTAGGGTTAGGGTTATGTTGAGGGCTAGGGTTAGAGATCCGGTTAGGGTTACGATTGGACCTAGGGTTAGGGTTTGGTTGAGGGCTAGGGTTAGAGATCCGGTTAGGGTTACGATTGGACCTAGGGTTAGGGTTATGTTGAGGGCTAGGGTTAGAGATCCGGTTAGGGTTACGATTGGACCTAGGGTTAGGGTTATGTTGAGGGCTAGGGTTAGAGATCCGGTTAGGGTTATGATTGGACCAAGGGTTAGGGTTATGTTGAGGGCTAGGGTTAGAGAAGCGGTTAGGGTTACGATTGGTCCTAGGGTTACGGTTATGTTGAGGGCTAGGGTTAGAGATGCGGTTAGGGTTACGATTGGACCTAGTGTTAGGGTTATGTTGAGGGCTAGGGTTAGAGATCCGGTTAGGGTTACGATTGGACCTAGGGTTAGGGTTATGTTGAGGGCTAGTGTTAGAGATCCGGTTAGGGTTACAATTGGACCTAGGGTTAGGGTTATGTTGTGGGCTAGGGTTAGAGAGACGGTTAGGGTTACGATTGGACCTAGGGTTAGGGTTATGTTGAGGGGTAGGGTTAGAGATCCGGTTAGGGTTATGATTGGATCTAGGGTTAGGGTTATGTTGAGGGCTAGGGTTAGAGATCCGGTTACGGTTATGATTGGACCTAGGATTAGGGTTATGTTGAGGGTTAGGGTTAGAGATCCGGTTAGGGTTACGATTGGACCTAGGGTTAGCGTTATGTTGAGGGCTATGGTTAGAGATCCGGTCAGGGTTACGATTGGACCTAGGGTTAGGGTTATGTTGAGGGCTAGGGTTAGAGATCCGGTTAGGGTTACGATTGGACCTAGGGTTAGGGTTATGTTGAGGGCTAGGGTTAGAGATGCCGTTAGGGTTACGATTGGACCTAGGGTTAGGGTTATGTTGAGGGTTAGGGTTAGAGATCCGGTTAGGGTTACGATTGGACCTAGGGTTAGGGTTATGTTGAGGGCTAGGGTTAGAGATGCCGTTAGGGTTACGATTGGACCTAGGGTTAGGGTTATGTTGAGGGTTAGGGTTAGAGATCCGGTCTGGGTTACGATTGGACCTAGGGTTAGGGTTATGTTGAGGGCTAGGGTTAGAGATCCGGTTAGGGTTACGATTGGACCTAGGGTTAGGGTTATGTTGAGGGCTAGGGTTAGAGATCCGGTTAGGGTTACGATTGGACCTAGGGTTAGGGTTATGTTGAGGGGTAGGGTTAGAGATCCGGTTAGGGTTATGATTGGATCTAGGGTTAGGGTTATGTTGAGGGCTAGGGTTAGAGATCCGGTTACGGTTATGATTGGACCTAGGATTAGGGTTATGTTGAGGGTTAGGGTTAGAGATCCGGTTAGGGTTACGATTGGACCTAGGGTTAGCGTTATGTTGAGGGCTATGGTTAGAGATCCGGTCAGGGTTACGATTGGACCTAGGGTTAGGGTTATGTTGTGGGCTAGGGTTAGAGAGACGGTTAGTGTTACGATTGGACCTAGGGTTAGGGTTATGTTGAGGGCTAGGGTTAGAGATCCGGTTAGGGTTACGATTGGACCTAGGGTTAGGGTTATGTTGAGGGGTAGGGTTAGAGATCCGGTCAGGGTTATGATTGGATCTAGGGTTAGGGTTATTTTGAGGGCTATGGTTAGAGATCCGGTCAGGGTTACGATTGGACCTAGGGTTAGGGTTATGTTGTGGGCTAGGGTTAGAGAGACGGTTAGGGTTACGATTGGACCTAGGGTTAGGGTTATGTTGACGGCTAGGGTTAGAGATGCCGTTAGGGTTATGATTGGACCTAGGGTTAGGGTTATGTTGAGGGCTAGGGTTAGAGATCCGGTTAGGGTTACGATTGGACCTAGGGTTAGGGTTATGTTGAGGGCTATGGTTAGAGATCCGGTCAGGGTTACGATTGGACCTAGGGTTAGGTTTATGTTGTGGGCTAGGGTTAGAGAGACGGTTAGGGTTACGATTGGACCTAGGGTTAGGGTTATGTTGACGGCTAGGGTTAGAGATGCCGTTAGGGTTACGATTGGACCTAGGGTTAGGGTTATGTTGAGGGCTAGGGTTAGAGATCCGGTTAGGGTTACGATTGGACCTAGGGTTAGGGTTATGTTGAGGGCTAGGGTTAGAGATGCCGTTAGGGTTACGATTGGACCTAGGGTTAGGGTTATGTTGAGGGTTAGGGTTAGAGATCCGGTTAGGGTTCCGATTGGACCTAGGGTTAGGGTTATGTTGAGGGCTAGGGTTAGAGATGCCGTTAGGGTTACGATTGGACCTAGGGTTAGGGTTATGTTGAGGGTTAGGGTTAGAGATCCGGTCTGGGGTACGATTGGACCTAGGGTTAGGGTTATGTTGAGGGCTAGGGTTAGAGATCCGGTTAGGGTTACGATTGGACCTAGGGTTAGGGTTATGTTGAGGGGTAGGGTTAGAGATCCGGTTAGGGTTATGATTGGATCTAGGGTTAGGGTTATGTTGAGGGCTAGGGTTAGAGATCCGGTTACGGTTATGATTGGACCTAGGATTAGGGTTATGTTGAGGGTTAGGGTTAGAGATCCGGTTAGGGTTACGATTGGACCTAGGGTTAGCGTTATGTTGAGGGCTATGGTTAGAGATCCGGTCAGGGTTACGATTGGACCTAGGGTTAGGGTTATGTTGTGGGCTAGGGTTAGAGAGACGGTTAGGGTTACGATTAGACCTAGGGTTAGGGTTATGTTGACGGCTAGGGTTAGAGATGCCGTTAGGGTTATGATTGGACCTAGGGTTAGGGTTATGTTGAGGGCTAGGGTTAGAGATCCGGTTAGGGTTACGATTGGACCTAGGGTTAGGGTTATGTTGAGGGCTAGGGTTAGAGATCCGGTTAGGGTTACGATTGGACCTAGGGTTAGGGTTATGTTGAGGGCTAGGATTAGAGATGCCGTTAGGGTTACGATTGGACCTAGGGTTAGGGTTATGTTGAGGGTTAGGGTTAGAGATCCGGTTAGGGTTACAATTGGACCTAGAGTTAGGGTTATGTTGAGGGCTAGGGTTAGAGAATCGGTTAGGGTTACGATTGGACCTAGGGTTAGGGTTATGTTGAGGGCTAGGGTTAGAGATCCGGTTAGGGTTACGATTGGACCTAGGGTTAGGGTTATGTTGAGGGCTAGGGTTAGAGATCCGGTTAGGGTTACGATTGGACCTAGGGTTAGGGTTATGTTGAGGGCTAGGGTTAGAGATGCCGTTAGGGTTACGATTGGACCTAGGGTTAGGGTTATGTTGAGGGCTAGGGTTAGAGATGCCGTTAGGGTTACGATTGGACCCTGGGTTAGGGTTATGTTTAGGGTTAGAGATCCGGTTAGGGTTACGATTGGACCTAGGGTTAGGGTTATGTTGAGGGCTAGGGGTAGAGAAACGGTTAGGGTTACGATTGGACCTAGGGTTAGGGTTATGTTGAGGGCTAGGGTTAGAGATCCGGTTAGGGTTACGATTGGACCTAGGGTTAGGGTTTGGTTGAGGGCTAGGGTTAGAGATCCGGTTAGGGTTACGATTGGACCTAGGGTTAGGGTTATGTTGAGGGCTAGGGTTAGAGATCCGGTTAGGGTTACGATTGGACCTAGGGTTAGGGTTATGTTGAGGGCTAGGGTTAGAGATCCGGTTAGGGTTATGATTGGACCAAGGGTTAGGGTTATGTTGAGGGCTAGGGTTAGAGAAGCGGTTAGGGTTACGATTGGACCTAGGGTTACGGTTATGTTGAGGGCTAGGGTTAGAGATGCGGTTAGGGTTACGATTGGACCTAGTGTTAGGGTTATGTTGAGGGCTAGGGTTAGAGATCCGGTTAGGGTTACGATTGGACCTAGGGTTAGGGTTATGTTGAGGGCTAGTGTTAGAGATCCGGTTAGGGTTACAATTGGACCTAGGGTTAGGGTTATGTTGTGGGCTAGGGTTAGAGAGACGGTTAGGGTTACGATTGGACCTAGGGTTAGGGTTATGTTGAGGGCTAGGGTTAGAGATCCGGTTAGGGTTACGATTGGACCTAGGGTTAAGGTTATGTTGAGGGGTAGGGTTAGAGATCCGGTTAGGGTTATGATTGGATCTAGGGTTAGGGTTATGTTGAGGGCTAGGGTTAGAGATCCGGTTACGGTTATGATTGGACCTAGGATTAGGGTTATGTTGAGGGTTAGGGTTAGAGATCCGGTTAGGGTTACGATTGGACCTAGGGTTAGCGTTATGTTGAGGGCTATGGTTAGAGATCCGTTCAGGGTTACGATTGGACCTAGGGTTAGGGTTATGTTGTGGGCTAGGGTTAGAGAGACGGTTAGGGTTACGATTGGACCTAGGGTTAGGGTTATGTTGACGGCTAGGGTTAGAGATGCCGTTAGGGTTATGATTGGACCTAGGGTTAGGGTTATGTTGAGGGCTAGGGTTAGAGATCCGGTTAGGGTTACGATTGGACCTAGGGTTAGGGTTATGTTGAGGGCTATGGTTAGAGATCCGGTCAGGGTTACGATTGGACCTAGGGTTAGGTTTATGTTGTGGGCTAGGGTTAGAGAGACGGTTAGGGTTACGATTGGACCTAGGGTTAGGGTTATGTTGACGGCTAGGGTTAGAGATGCCGTTAGGGTTACGATTGGACCTAGGGTTAGGGTTATGTTGAGGGCTAGGGTTAGAGATCCGGTCAGGGTTACGATAGGACCTAGGGTTAGGTTTATGTTGTGGGCTAGGGTTAGAGAGACGGTTAGGGTTACGATTGGACCTAGGGTTAGGGTTATATTGACGGCTAGGGTTAGAGATGCCGTTAGGGTTACGATTGGACCTAGGGTTAGGGTTATGTTCAGGGCTAGGGTTAGAGATCCGGTTAGGGTTACGATTGGACCTAGGGTTAGGTTTATGTTGTGGGCTAGGGTTAGAGAGACGGTTAGGGTTACGATTGGACCTAGGGTTAAGGTTATATTGACGGCTAGGGTTAGAGATGCCGTTAGGGTTACGATTGGACCTAGGGTTAGGGTTATGTTGAGGGCTAGGGTTAGAGATCCGGTTAGGGTTACGATTGGACCTAGGGTTAGGGTTATGTTGAGGGCTATGGTTAGAGATCCGGTCAGGGTTACGATTTGACCTAGGGTTAGGTTTATGTTGTGGGCTAGGGTTAGAGAGACGGTTAGGGTTACGATTGGACCTAGGGTTAGGGTTATGTTGACGGCTAGGGTTAGAGATGCCGTTAGGGTTACGATTGGACCTAGGGTTAGGGTTATGTTGAGGGCTAGGGTTAGAGATCCGGTCAGGGTTACGATAGGACCTAGGGTTAGGTTTATGTTGTGGGCTAGGGTTAGAGAGACGGTTAGGGTTACGATTGGACCTAGGGTTAGGGTTATATTGACGGCTAGGGTTAGAGATGCCGTTAGGGTTACGATTGGACCTAGGGTTAGGGTTATGTTCAGGGCTAGGGTTAGAGAGACGGTTAGGGTTACGATTGGACCTAGGGTTAGGGTTATATTGACGGCTAGGGTTAGAGATGCCGTTAGGGTTACGATTGGACCTAGGGTTAGGGTTATGTTGAGGGCTAGGGTTAGAGATCCGGTTAGGGTTACGATTGGACCTAGGGTTAGGGTTATGTTGAGGGCTAGGGTTATAGATGCCGTTAGGGTTACGATTGGACCTAGGGTTAGGGTTATGTTGAGGGTTAGGGTTAGAGATCCGGTTAGGGTTACGATTGGACCTAGGGTTAGGGTTATGTTGAGGGCTAGGGTTAGAGATGTCGTTAGGGTTACGATTGAACCTAGGGTTAGGGTTATGTTGAGGGTTAGGGTTAGAGATCCGGTCTGGGTTACGATTGGACCTAGGGTTAGGGTTATGTTGAGGGCTAGGGTTAGAGATCCGGTTAGGGTTACGATTGGACCTAGGGTTAGGGTTATGTTCAGGGCTAGGGTTAGAGATCCGGTTAGGGTTACGACTGGACCTAGGGTTAGGCTTATGTTGAGGGGTAGGGTTAGAGATCCGGTTAGGGTTATGATTGGATCTAGGGTTAGGGTTATGTTGAGGGCTAGGGTTAGAGATCCGGTTACGGTTATGATTGGACCTAGGATTAGGGTTATGTTGAGGGTTAGGGTTAGAGATCCGGTTAGGGTTACGATTGGACCTAGGGTTAGCGTTATGTTGAGGGCTATGGTTAGAGATCCGGTCAGGGTTACGATTGGACCTAGGGTTAGGGTTATGTTGTGGGCTAGGGTTAGAGAGACGGTTAGGGTTACGATTGGACCTAGGGTTAGGGTTATGTTGACGCTAGGGTTAGAGATGCCGTTAGGGTTATGATTGGACCTAGGGTTAGGGTTATGTTGAGGGCTAGGGTTAGAGATCCGGTTAGGGTTACGATTGGACCTAGGGTTAGGGTTATGTTGAGGGCTAGGGTTAGAGATCCGGTCAGGGTTACGATTGGACCTAGGGTTAGGGTTATGTTGTGGGCTAGGGTTAGAGAGACGGTTACGGTTACGATTGGACCTAGGGTTAGGGTTATGTTGACGGATAGGGTTAGAGATGCCGTTAGGGTTACGATTGGACCTAGGGTTAGGGTTATGTTGAGGGCTAGGGTTAGAGATCCGGTTAGGGTTACGATTGGACCTAGGGTTAGGGTTATGTTGAGGGCTAGGGTTAGAGATCCGGTTAGGGTTACGATTGGACCTAGGGTTAGGGTTATGTTGAGGGCTAGGGTTAGAGATGCCGTTAGGGTTACGATTGGACCTAGCGTTAGGGTTATGCTGAGGGTTAGGGTTAGAGATCCGGTTAGGGTTACGATTGGACCTAGGGTTAGGGTTATGTTGAGGGCTAGGGTTAGAGATGCCGTTAGGGTTACGATTGGACCTAGGGTTAGGGTTATGTTGAGGGTTAGGATTAGAGATCCGGTCTGGGTTACGATTGGACCTAGGGTTAGGGTTATGTTGAGGGCTAGGGTTAGAGATCCGTTTAGGGTTACGATTGGACCTAGGGTTAGGGTTATGTTGAGGGCTAGGGTTAGAGATCCGGTTAGGGTTACGATTGGACCTAGGGTTAGGGTTATGTTGAGGGGTAGGGTTAGAGATCCGGTTAGGGTTATGATTGGATCTAGGGTTAGGGTTATGTTGAGGGCTAGGGTTAGAGATCCGGTTACGGTTATGATTGGACCTAGGATTAGGGTTATGTTGAGGGTTAGGGTTAGAGATCCGGTTAGGGTTACGATTGGACCTAGGGTTAGCGTTATGTTGAGGGCTATGGTTAGAGATCCGGTCAGGGTTACGATTGGACCTAGGGTTAGGGTTATGTTGTGGGCTAGGGTTAGAGAGACGGTTAGGGTTACGATTGGACCTAGGGTTAGGGTTATGTTGACGGCTAGGGTTAGAGATGCCGTTAGGGTTACGATTGGACCTAGGGTTAGGGTTATGTTGAGGGCTAGGGTTAGAGATCCGGTTAGGGTTACGATTGGACCTAGGGTTAGGGTTATGTTGAGGGCTAGGGTTAGAGATGCCGTTAGGGTTACGATTGGACCTAGGGTTAGGGTTATGTTGAGGGCTAGGGTTAGAGATGCCGTTAGGGTTACGATTGGACCTAGGGTTAGGGTTATGTTGAGGGTTAGGGTTAGAGATCCGGTCTGGGTTACGATTGGACCTAGGGTTAGGGTTATGTTGAGGGCTAGGGTTAGAGATCCGGTCTGGGTTACGATTGGACCTAGGGTTAGGGTTATGTTGAGGGCTAGGGTTAGAGATCCGGTTAGGGTTACGATTGGACCTAGGGTTAGGGTTATGTTGAGGGCTAGGGTTAGAGATCCGGTTAGGGTTACGATTGGACCTAGGGTTAGGGTTATGTTGAGGGGTAGGGTTAGAGATCCGGTTAGGGTTATGATTGGATCTAGGGTTAGGGTTATGTTGAGGGCTAGGGTTAGAGATCCGGTTACGGTTATGATTGGACCTAGGATTAGGGTTATGTTGAGGGTTAGGGTTAGAGATCCGGTTAGGGTTACGATTGGACCTAGGGTTAGCGTTATGTTGAGGGCTATGGTTAGAGATCCGGTCAGGGTTACGATTGGACCTAGGGTTAGGGTTATGTTGTGGGCTAGGGTTAGAGAGACGGTTAGTGTTACGATTGGACCTAGGGTTAGGGTTATGTTGAGGGCTAGGGTTAGAGATCCGGTTAGGGTTACGATTGGACCTAGGGTTAGGGTTATGTTGAGGGGTAGGGTTAGAGATCCGGTTAGGGTTATGATTGGATCTAGGGTTAGGGTTATGTTGAGGGCTATGGTTAGAGATCCGATCAGGGTTACGATTGGACCTAGGGTTAGGGTTATGTTGTGGGCTAGGGTTAGAGAGACGGTTAGGGTTACGATTGGACCTAGGGTTAGGGTTATGTTGACGGCTAGGGTTAGAGATGCCGTTAGGGTTATGATTGGACCTAGGGTTAGGGTTATGTTGAGGCCTAGGGTTAGAGATCCGGTTAGGGTTACGATTGGACCTAGGGTTAGGGTTATGTTGAGGGCTATGGTTAGAGATCCGGTCAGGGTTACGATTGGACCTAGGGTTAGGTTTATGTTGTGGGCTAGGTTTAGAGAGACGGTTAGGGTTACGATTGGACCTAGGGTTAGGGTTATGTTGAGGGCTAGGGTTAGAGATCCGGTTAGGGTTACGATTGGACCTAGGGTTAGGGTTATGTTGAGGGCTAGGGTTAGAGATGCCGTTAGGGTTACGATTGGACCTAGGGTTAGGGTTATGTTGAGGGTTAGGGTTAGAGATCCGGTTAGGGTTATGATTGGACCTAGGGTTAGGGTTATGTTGAGGGCTAGGGTTAGAGATGCCGTTAGGGTTACGATTGGACCTAGGGTTAGGGTTATGTTGAGGGTTAGGGTTAGAGATCGGGTCTGGGTTACGATTGGACCTAGGGTTAGGGTTATGTTGAGGGCTAGGGTTAGAGATCCGGTTAGGGTTACGATTGGACCTGGGGTTAGGGTTATGTTGAGGGCTAGGGTTAGAGAGACGGTTAGTGTTACGATTGGACCTAGGGTTAGGGTTATGTTGAGGGCTAGGATTAGAGATGCCGTTAGGGTTACGATTGGACCTAGGGTTAGGGTTATGTTGAGGGTTAGGGTTAGAGATCCGGTTAGGGTTACAATTGGACCTAGAGTTAGGGTTATGTTGAGGGCTAGGGTTAGAGAATCGGTTAGGGTTACGATTGGACCTAGGGTTAGGGTTATGTTGAGGGCTAGGGTTAGAGATCCGGTTAGGGTTACAATTGGACCTAGGGTTAGGGTTATGTTGAGGGCTAGGGTTAGAGATCCGGTTAGGGTTACGATTGGACCTAGGGTTAGGGTTATGTTGAGGGCTAGGGTTAGAGATGCCGTTAGGGTTACGATTGGACCTAGGGTTAGGGTTATGTTGAGGGCTAGGGTTAGAGATGCCGTTAGGGTTACGATTGGACCCTGGGTTAGGGTTATGTTTAGGGTTAGAGATTCGGTTAGGGTTACGATTGGACCTAGGGTTAGGGTTATGTTGAGGGCTAGGGGTAGAGAAACGGTTAGGGTTACGATTGGACCTAGGGTTAGGGTTATGTTGAGGGCTAGGGTTAGAGATCCGGTTAGGGTTACGATTGGACCTAGGGTTAGGGTTTGGTTGAGGGCTAGGGTTAGAGATCCGGTTAGGGTTACGATTGGACCTAGGGTTAGGGTTATGTTGAGGGCTAGGGTTAGAGATCCGGTTAGGGTTACGATTGGACCTAGGGTTAGGGTTATGTTGAGGGCTAGGGTTAGAGATCCGGTTAGGGTTATGATTGGACCAAGGGTTAGGGTTATGTTGAGGGCTAGGGTTAGAGAAGCGGTTAGGGTTACGATTGGACCTAGGGTTACGGTTATGTTGAGGGCTAGGGTTAGAGATGCGGTTAGGGTTACGATTGGACCTAGTGTTAGGGTTATGTTGAGGGCTAGGGTTAGAGATCCGGTTAGGGTTACGATTGGACCTAGGGTTTGGGTTATGTTGAGGGCTAGTGTTAGAGATCCGGTTAGGGTTACAATTGGACCTAGGGTTAGGGTTATGTTGTGGGCTAGGGTTAGAGAGACGGTTAGGGTTACGATTGGACCTAGGGTTAGGGTTATGTTGAGGGGTAGGGTTAGAGATCCGGTTAGGGTTATGATTGGATCTAGGGTTAGGGTTATGTTGAGGGCTAGGGTTAGAGATCCGGTTACGGTTATGATTGGACCTAGGATTAGGGTTATGTTGAGGGTTAGGGTTAGAGATCCGGTTAGGGTTACGATTGGACCTAGGGTTAGCGTTATGTTGAGGGCTATGGTTAGAGATCCGGTCAGGGTTACGATTGGACCTAGGGTTAGGGTTATGTTGTGGGCTAGGGTTAGAGGGACGGTTAGGGTTACGATTAGACCTAGGGTTAAGGTTATGTTGACGGCTAGGGTTAGAGATGCCGTTAGGGTTATGATTGGACCTAGGGTTAGGGTTATGTTGAGGGCTAGGGTTAGAGATCCGGTTAGGGTTACGATTGGACCTAGGGTTAGGGTTATGTTGAGGGCTAGGGTTAGAGATCCGGTTAGGGTTACGATTGGACCTAGGGTTAGGGTTATGTTGAGGGCTAGGATTAGAGATGCCGTTAGGGTTACGATTGGACCTAGGGTTAGGGTTATGTTGAGGGTTAGGGTTAGAGATCCGGTTAGGGTTACAATTGGACCTAGAGTTAGGGTTATGTTGAGGGCTAGGGTTAGAGAATCGGTTAGGGTTACGATTGGACCTAGGGTTAGGGTTATGTTGAGGGCTAGGGTTAGAGATCCGGTTAGGGTTACGATTGGACCTAGGGTTAGGGTTATGTTGAGGGCTAGGGTTAGAGATCCGGTTAGGGTTACGATTGGACCTAGGGTTAGGGTTATGTTGAGGGCTAGGGTTAGAGATGCCGTTAGGGTTACGATTGGACCTAGGGTTAGGGTTATGTTGAGGGCTAGGGTTAGAGATGCCGTTAGGGTTACGATTGGTCCCTGGGTTAGGGTTATGTTTAGGGTTAGAGATCCGGTTAGGGTTACGATTGGACCTAGGGTTAGGGTTATGTTGAGGGCTAGGGGTAGAGAAACGGTTAGGGTTACGATTGGACCTAGGGTTAGGGTTATGTTGAGGGCTAGGGTTAGAGATCCGGTTAGGGTTACGATTGGACCTAGGGTTAGGGTTTGGTTGAGGGCTAGGGTTAGAGATCCGGTTAGGGTTACGATTGGACCTAGGGTTAGGGTTATGTTGAGGGCTAGGGTTAGAGATCCGGTTAGGGTTACGATTGGACCTAGGGTTAGGGTTATGTTGAGGGCTAGGGTTAGAGATCCGGTTAGGGTTATGATTGGACCAAGGGTTAGGGTTATGTTGAGGGCTAGGGTTAGAGAAGCGGTTAGGGTTACGATTGGTCCTAGGGTTACGGTTATGTTGAGGGCTAGGGTTAGAGATGCGGTTAGGGTTACGATTGGACCTAGTGTTAGGGTTATGTTGAGGGCTAGGGTTAGAGATCCAGTTAGGGTTACGATTGGACCTAGGGTTAGGGTTATGTTGAGGGCTAGTGTTAGAGATCCGGTTAGGGTTACAATTGGACCTAGGGTTAGGGTTATGTTGTGGGCTAGGGTTAGAGAGACGGTTAGGGTTACGATTGGACCTAGGGTTAGGGTTATGTTGAGGGGTAGGGTTAGAGATCCGGTTAGGGTTATGATTGGATCTAGGGTTAGGGTTATGTTGAGGGCTAGGGTTAGAGATCCGGTTACGGTTATGATTGGACCTAGGATTAGGGTTATGTTGAGGGTTAGGGTTAGAGATCCGGTTAGGGTTACGATTGGACCTAGGGTTAGCGTTATGTTGAGGGCTATGGTTAGAGATCCGGTCAGGGTTACGATTGGACCTAGGGTTAGGGTTATGTTGAGGGCTAGGGTTAGAGATCCGGTTAGGGTTACGATTGGACCTAGGGTTAGGGTTATGTTGAGGGCTAGGGTTAGAGATGCCGTTAGGGTTACGATTGGACCTAGGGTTAGGGTTATGTTGAGGGTTAGGGTTAGAGATCCGGTTAGGGTTACGATTGGACCTAGGGTTAGGGTTATGTTGAGGGCTAGGGTTAGAGATGCCGTTAGGGTTACGATTGGACCTAGGGTTAGGGTTATGTTGAGGGTTAGGGTTAGAGATCCGGTCTGGGTTACGATTGGACCTAGGGTTAGGGTTATGTTGAGGGCTAGGGTTAGAGATCCGGTTAGGGTTACGATTGGACCTAGGGTTAGGGTTATGTTGAGGGCTAGGGTTAGAGATCCGGTTAGGGTTACGATTGGACCTAGGGTTAGGGTTATGTTGAGGGGTAGGGTTAGAGATCCGGTTAGGGTTATGATTGGATCTAGGGTTAGGGTTATGTTGAGGGCTAGGGTTAGAGATCCGGTTACGGTTATGATTGGACCTAGGATTAGGGTTATGTTGAGGGTTAGGGTTAGAGATCCGGTTAGGGTTACGATTGGACCTAGGGTTAGCGTTATGTTGAGGGCTATGGTTAGAGATCCGGTCAGGGTTACGATTGGACCTAGGGTTAGGGTTATGTTGTGGGCTAGGGTTAGAGAGACGGTTAGTGTTACGATTGGACCTAGGGTTAGGGTTATGTTGAGGGCTAGGGTTAGAGATCCGGTTAGGGTTACGATTGGACCTAGGGTTAGGGTTATGTTGAGGGGTAGGGTTAGAGATCCGGTCAGGGTTATGATTGGATCTAGGGTTAGGGTTATTTTGAGGGCTATGGTTAGAGATCCGGTCAGGGTTACGATTGGACCTAGGGTTAGGGTTATGTTGTGGGCTAGGGTTAGAGAGACGGTTAGGGTTACGATTGGACCTAGGGTTAGGGTTATGTTGACGGCTAGGGTTAGAGATGCCGTTAGGGTTATGATTGGACCTAGGGTTAGGGTTATGTTGAGGGCTAGGGTTAGAGATCCGGTTAGGGTTACGATTGGACCTAGGGTTAGGGTTATGTTGAGGGCTATGGTTAGAGATCCGGTCAGGGTTACGATTGGACCTAGGGTTAGGTTTATGTTGTGGGCTAGGGTTAGAGAGACGGTTAGGGTTACGATTGGACCTAGGGTTAGGGTTATGTTGACGGCTAGGGTTAGAGATGCCGTTAGGGTTACGATTGGACCTAGGGTTAGGGTTATGTTGAGGGCTAGGGTTAGAGATCCGGTTAGGGTTACGATTGGACCTAGGGTTAGGGTTATGTTGAGGGCTAGGGTTAGAGATGCCGTTAGGGTTACGATTGGACCTAGGGTTAGGGTTATGTTGAGGGTTAGGGTTAGAGATCCGGTTAGGGTTCCGATTGGACCTAGGGTTAGGGTTATGTTGAGGGCTAGGGTTAGAGATGCCGTTAGGGTTACGATTGGACCTAGGGTTAGGGTTATGTTGAGGGTTAGGGTTAGAGATCCGGTCTGGGGTACGATTGGACCTAGGGTTAGGGTTATGTTGAGGGCTAGGGTTAGAGATCCGGTTAGGGTTACGATTGGACCTAGGGTTAGGGTTATGTTGAGGGGTAGGGTTAGAGATCCGGTTAGGGTTATGATTGGATCTAGGGTTAGGGTTATGTTGAGGGCTAGGGTTAGAGATCCGGTTACGGTTATGATTGGACCTAGGATTAGGGTTATGTTGAGGGTTAGGGTTAGAGATCCGGTTAGGGTTACGATTGGACCTAGGGTTAGCGTTATGTTGAGGGCTATGGTTAGAGATCCGGTCAGGGTTACGATTGGACCTAGGGTTAGGGTTATGTTGTGGGCTAGGGTTAGAGAGACGGTTAGGGTTACGATTAGACCTAGGGTTAGGGTTATGTTGACGGCTAGGGTTAGAGATGCCGTTAGGGTTATGATTGGACCTAGGGTTAGGGTTATGTTGAGGGCTAGGGTTAGAGATCCGGTTAGGGTTACGATTGGACCTAGGGTTAGGGTTATGTTGAGGGCTAGGGTTAGAGATCCGGTTAGGGTTACGATTGGACCTAGGGTTAGGGTTATGTTGAGGGCTAGGATTAGAGATGCCGTTAGGGTTACGATTGGACCTAGGGTTAGGGTTATGTTGAGGGTTAGGGTTAGAGATCCGGTTAGGGTTACAATTGGACCTAGAGTTAGGGTTATGTTGAGGGCTAGGGTTAGAGAATCGGTTAGGGTTACGATTGGACCTAGGGTTAGGGTTATGTTGAGGGCTAGGGTTAGAGATCCGGTTAGGGTTACGATTGGACCTAGGGTTAGGGTTATGTTGAGGGCTAGGGTTAGAGATCCGGTTAGGGTTACGATTGGACCTAGGGTTAGGGTTATGTTGAGGGCTAGGGTTAGAGATGCCGTTAGGGTTACGATTGGACCTAGGGTTAGGGTTATGTTGAGGGCTAGGGTTAGAGATGCCGTTAGGGTTACGATTGGACCCTGGGTTAGGGTTATGTTTAGGGTTAGAGATCCGGTTAGGGTTACGATTGGACCTAGGGTTAGGGTTATGTTGAGGGCTAGGGGTAGAGAAACGGTTAGGGTTACGATTGGACCTAGGGTTAGGGTTATGTTGAGGGCTAGGGTTAGAGATCCGGTTAGGGTTACGATTGGACCTAGGGTTAGGGTTTGGTTGAGGGCTAGGGTTAGAGATCCGGTTAGGGTTACGATTGGACCTAGGGTTAGGGTTATGTTGAGGGCTAGGGTTAGAGATCCGGTTAGGGTTACGATTGGACCTAGGGTTAGGGTTATGTTGAGGGCTAGGGTTAGAGATCCGGTTAGGGTTATGATTGGACCAAGGGTTAGGGTTATGTTGAGGGCTAGGGTTAGAGAAGCGGTTAGGGTTACGATTGGACCTAGGGTTACGGTTATGTTGAGGGCTAGGGTTAGAGATGCGGTTAGGGTTACGATTGGACCTAGTGTTAGGGTTATGTTGAGGGCTAGGGTTAGAGATCCGGTTAGGGTTACGATTGGACCTAGGGTTAGGGTTATGTTGAGGGCTAGTGTTAGAGATCCGGTTAGGGTTACAATTGGACCTAGGGTTAGGGTTATGTTGTGGGCTAGGGTTAGAGAGACGGTTAGGGTTACGATTGGACCTAGGGTTAGGGTTATGTTGAGGGGTAGGGTTAGAGATCCGGTTAGGGTTATGATTGGATCTAGGGTTAGGGTTATGTTGAGGGCTAGGGTTAGAGATCCGGTTACGGTTATGATTGGACCTAGGATTAGGGTTATGTTGAGGGTTAGGGTTAGAGATCCGGTTAGGGTTACGATTGGACCTAGGGTTAGCGTTATGTTGAGGGCTATGGTTAGAGATCCGGTCAGGGTTACGATTGGACCTAGGGTTAGGGTTATGTTGAGGGCTAGGGTTAGAGATCCGGTTAGGGTTACGATTGGACCTAGGGTTAGGGTTATGTTGAGGGCTAGGGTTAGAGATGCCGTTAGGGTTACGATTGGACCTAGGGTTAGGGTTATGTTGAGGGTTAGGGTTAGAGATCCGGTTAGGGTTACGATTGGACCTAGGGTTAGGGTTATGTTGAGGGCTAGGGTTAGAGATGCCGTTAGGGTTACGATTGGACCTAGGGTTAGGGTTATGTTGAGGGTTAGGGTTAGAGATCCGGTCTGGGTTACGATTGGACCTAGGGTTAGGGTTATGTTGAGGGCTAGGGTTAGAGATCCGGTTAGGGTTACGATTGGACCTAGGGTTAGGGTTATGTTGAGGGCTAGGGTTAGAGATCCGGTTAGGGTTACGATTGGACCTAGGGTTAGGGTTATGTTGAGGGGTAGGGTTAGAGATCCGGTTAGGGTTATGATTGGATCTAGGGTTAGGGTTATGTTGAGGGCTAGGGTTAGAGATCCGGTTACGGTTATGATTGGACCTAGGATTAGGGTTATGTTGAGGGTTAGGGTTAGAGATCCGGTTAGGGTTACGATTGGACCTAGGGTTAGCGTTATGTTGAGGGCTATGGTTAGAGATCCGGTCAGGGTTACGATTGGACCTAGGGTTAGGGTTATGTTGTGGGCTAGGGTTAGAGAGACGGTTAGTGTTACGATTGGACCTAGGGTTAGGGTTATGTTGAGGGCTAGGGTTAGAGATCCGGTTAGGGTTACGATTGGACCTAGGGTTAGGGTTATGTTGAGGGGTAGGGTTAGAGATCCGGTTAGGGTTATGATTGGATCTAGGGTTAGGGTTATGTTGAGGGCTATGGTTAGAGATCCGGTCAGGGTTACGATTGGACCTAGGGTTAGGGTTATGTTGTGGGCTAGGGTTAGAGAGACGGTTAGGGTTACGATTGGACCTAGGGTTAGGGTTATGTTGACGGCTAGGGTTAGAGATGCCGTTAGGGTTATGATTGGACCTAGGGTTAGGGTTATGTTGAGGGCTAGGGTTAGAGATCCGGTTAGGGTTACGATTGGACCTAGGGTTAGGGTTATGTTGAGGGCTATGGTTAGAGATCCGGTCAGGGTTACGATTGGACCTAGGGTTAGGTTTATGTTGTGGGCTAGGGTTAGAGAGACGGTTAGGGTTACGATTGGACCTAGGGTTAGGCTTATGTTGACGGCTAGGGTTAGAGATGCCGTTAGGGTTACGATTGGACCTAGGGTTAGGGTTATGTTGAGGGCTAGGGTTAGAGATCCGGTTAGGGTTACGATTGGACCTAGGGTTAGGGTTATGTTGAGGGCTAGGGTTAGAGATGCCGTTAGGGTTACGATTGGACCTAGGGTTAGGGTTATGTTGAGGGTTAGGGTTAGAGATCCGGTTAGGGTTACGATTGGACCTAGGGTTAGGGTTATGTTGAGGGCTAGGGTTAGAGATGCCGTTAGGGTTACGATTGGACCTAGGGTTAGGGTTATGTTGAGGGTTAGGGTTAGAGATCCGGTCTGGGGTACGATTGGACCTAGGGTTAGGGTTATGTTGAGGGCTAGGGTTAGAGATCCGGTTAGGGTTACGATTGGACCTAGGGTTAGGGTTATGTTGAGGGGTAGGGTTAGAGATCCGGTTAGGGTTATGATTGGATCTAGGGTTAGGGTTATGTTGAGGGCTAGGGTTAGAGATCCGGTTACGGTTATGATTGGACCTAGGATTAGCGTTATGTTGAGGGTTAGGGTTAGAGATCCGGTTAGGGTTACGATTGGACCTAGGGTTAGCGTTATGTTGAGGGCTATGGTTAGAGATCCGGTCAGGGTTACGATTGGACCTAGGGTTAGGGTTATGTTGTGGGCTAGGGTTAGAGAGACGGTTAGGGTTACGATTAGACCTAGGGTTAGGGTTATGTTGACGGCTAGGGTTAGAGATGCCGTTAGGGTTATGATTGGACCTAGGGTTAGGGTTATGTTGAGGGCTAGGGTTAGAGATCCGGTTAGGGTTACGATTGGACCTAGGGTTAGGGTTATGTTGAGGGCAAGGGTTAGAGATCCGGTTAGGGTTACGATTGGACCTAGGGTTAGGGTTATGTTGAGGGCTAGGATTAGAGATGCCGTTAGGGTTACGATTGGACCTAGGGTTAGGGTTATGTTGAGGGTTAGGGTTAGAGATCCGGTTAGGGTTACAATTGGACCTAGAGTTAGGGTTATGTTGAGGGCTAGGGTTAGAGAATCGGTTAGGGTTACGATTGGACCTAGGGTTAGGGTTATGTTGAGGGCTAGGGTTAGAGATCCGGTTAGGGTTACGATTGGACCTAGGGTTAGGGTTATGTTGAGGGCTAGGGTTAGAGATCCGGTTAGGGTTACGATTGGACCTAGGGTTAGGGTTATGTTGAGGGCTAGGGTTAGAGATGCCGTTAGGGTTACGATTGGACCTAGGGTTAGGGTTATGTTGAGGGCTAGGGTTAGAGATGCCGTTAGGGTTACGATTGGACCCTGGGTTAGGGTTATGTTTAGGGTTAGAGATCCGGTTAGGGTTACGATTGGACCTAGGGTTAGGGTTATGTTGAGGGCTAGGGGTAGAGAAACGGTTAGGGTTACGATTGGACCTAGGGTTAGGGTTATGTTGAGGGCTAGGGTTAGAGATCCGGTTAGGGTTACGATTGGACCTAGGGTTAGGGTTTGGTTGAGGGCTAGGGTTAGAGATCCGGTTAGGGTTACGATTGGACCTAGGGTTAGGGTTATGTTGAGGGCTAGGGTTAGAGATCCGGTTAGGGTTACGATTGGACCTAGGGTTAGGGTTATGTTGAGGGCTAGGGTTAGAGATCCGGTTAGGGTTATGATTGGACCAAGGGTTAGGGTTATGTTGAGGGCTAGGGTTAGAGAAGCGGTTAGGGTTACGATTGGACCTAGGGTTACGGTTATGTTGAGGGCTAGGGTTAGAGATGCGGTTAGGGTTACGATTGGACCTAGTGTTAGGGTTATGTTGAGGGCTAGGGTTAGAGATCCGGTTAGGGTTACGATTGGACCTAGGGTTAGGTTTATGTTGAGGGCTAGTGTTAGAGATCCGGTTAGGGTTACAATTGGACCTAGGGTTAGGGTTATGTTGTGGGCTAGGGTTAGAGAGACGGTTAGGGTTACGATTGGACCTAGGGCTAGGGTTATGTTGACGGCTAGGGTTAGAGATGCCGTTAGGGTTACGATTGGACCTAGGGTTAGGGTTATGTTGAGGGCTAGGGTTAGAGATGCCGTTAGGGTTACGATTGGACCTAGGGTTAGGGTTATGTTTAAGGTTAGAGATCCGGTTAGGGTTACGATTGGACCTAGGGTTAGGGTTATGTTGAGGGCTAGGGTTAGAGAATCTTTTAGGGTTACGATTGGACCTAGGGTTAGGGTTATGTTGAGGGCTAGGGTTAGAGATCCGGTTAGGGTTACGATTGGACCTAGGGTTAGGGTTATGTTGAGGGCTAGGGTTAGAGATCCGGTTAGGGTTACGATTGGACCTAGGGTTAGGGTTATGTTGACGACTAGGGTTAGAGAGACGGTTAGGGTTACGATTGGACCTAGGGTTAGGGTTATGTTGACGACTAGGGTTAGAGATGCCGTTAGGGTTACGATTGGATCTAGGGTTAGGGTTATGTTGTGGGCTAGGGTTAGAGAGACGGTTAGGGTTACGATTGGACCTAGGGTTAGGGTTATGTTGACGACTAGGGTTAGAGATGCCGTTAGGGTTACGATTGGACCTAGGGTTAGGGTTATGTTGAGGGCTAGGGTTAGAGATGCCGTTAGGGTTACGATTGGACCTAGTGTTAGGGTTATGTTGAGGGCTAGGGTTAGAGATCCGGTTAGGGTTACGATTGGACCTAGGGTTAGGGTTATGTTGAGGGCTAGGGTTAGAGATCCGGTTCGGGTTACGATTGGACCTAGGGTTAGGGTTATGTTGATGGCTAGGGTTAGAGATCCGGTTAGGGTTACGATTGGACCTAGGGTTAGGGTTATGTTGAGGGCTAGGGTTAGAGATCCGGTTAGGGTTACGATTGGACCAAGGGTTAGGGTTATGTTGAGGGCTAGTGTTAGAGAAGCGGTTAGGGTTACGATTCGACCTAGGGTTAGGGTTATGTTGAGGGCTAGGGTTAGAGATCCGGTTAGGGTTACGATTGGACCTAGGGTTAGGGTTATGTTGAGGGCAGGGTTAGAGATCCGGTTAGGGTTACGATTGGACCTAGGGTTAGGGTTATGTTGAGGGCTAGGTTTAGAGATCCGGTTAGGGTTACGATTGGACCTAGGGTTAGGGTTATGTTGTGGGCTAGGGTTAGAGAGACGGTTAGGGTTACGATTGGACCTAGGGTTAGGGTTATGTTGAGGGCTAGTGTTAAAGATCCGGTTAGGGTTACAATTGGACCTAGGGTTAGGGTTATGTTGTGGGCTAGGGTTAGAGAGACGGTTAGGGATACGATTGGACCTAGGGTTAGGGTTATGTTGACGACTAGGGTTAGAGATGCCGTTAGGGTTACGATTGGACCTAGGTTTAGGGTTATGTTGAGGGCTAGGGTTAGAGAATCTTTTAGGGTTACGATTGAACCTAGGGTTAGGGTTATGTTGAGGGCTAGGGTTAGAGATCCGGTTAGGGTTACAATTGGACCTAGGGTTAGGGTTATGTTGAGGGCTATGGTTAGAGATCCGGTTAGGGTTATGATTGGACCAAGGGTTAGGGTTATGTTGAGGGCTAGGGTTAGAGAAGCGGTTAGGGTTACGATTGGACCTAGGGTTACGGTTATGTTGAGGACTAGGGTTAGAGATGCGGTTAGGGTTACGATTGGACCTAGTGTTAGGGTTATGTTGAGGGCCAGTGTTAGAGATCCGGTTAGGGTTACAATTGGACCTAGGGTTAGGGTTATGTTGTGGGCTAGGGTTAGAGAGACGGTTAGGGTTACGATTGGACCTAGGGTTAGGGTTATGTTGAGGGCTAGGGTTAGAGATGCCGTTAGGGTTACGATTGGACCTAGGGTTAGGGTTATGTTGAGGGCTAGGGTTAGAGATCCGGTTAGGGTTATGATTGGACCAAGGGTTAGGGTTATGTTGAGGGCTAGGGTTAGAGAAGCGGTTAGGGTTACGATTGGACCTAGGGTTACGGTTATGTTGAGGACTAGGGTTAGAGATGCGGTTAGGGTTACGATTGGACCTAGTGTTAGGGTTATGTTGAGGGCTAGGGTTAGAGATCCGGTTAGGGTTACGATTGGACCTAGGGTTAGGGTTATGTTGAGGGCTAGTGTTAGAGATCCGGTTAGGGTTTCAATTGGACCTAGGGTTAGGGTTATGTTGTGGGCTAGGGTTAGAGAGACGGTTAGGGTTACGATTGGACCTAGGGTTAGGGTTATGTTGACGACTAGGGTTAGAGATGCCGTTAGGTTTACGATTGGACCTAGGGTTAGGGTTATGTTGAGGGCTAGGGTTAGAGTTGCCGTTAGGGTTACGATTGGACCTAGGGTTAGGGTTATGTTGAGGGCTAGGGTTAGAGATGCGGTTAGGGTTACGATTGGACCTAGGGTTAGGGTTATGTTGAGGGCTAGGGTTAGAGATCCGGTTAGGGTTACGATTGGACCAAGGGTTAGGGTTATGTTGAGGGCTAGGGTTAGAGATCCGGTTAGGGTTACGATTGGACCTAGGGTTAGGGTTATGTTGAAGGCTAGGGTTAGAGATCAGGTTAGGGTTACGATTGGACCTAGGGTTAGGGTTATGTTGAGGGCTAGGGTTAGAGATCCGGTTAGGGTTACGATTGGACCTAGGGTTAGGGTTATGTGGAGGGCTAGGGTTAGAGATCCGGTTAGGGTTACGATTGGACCTAGGGTTAGGGTTATGTTGTGGGCTAGGGTTAGAGAGACGGTTAGGGTTACGATTGGACCTAGGGTTAGGGTTATGTTGACGACTAGGGTTAGAGATGCCGTTAGGGTTACGATTGGACCTCGGGTTAGGGTTATGTTGAGGGCTAGGGTTAGAGATCCGGTTAGGGTTACGATTGGACCTAGGGTTAGGGTTATGTTGAGGGTTAGGGTCAGAGATCCGGTCTGGGTTACGATTGGACCTAGGGTTAGGGTTATGTTGAGGGCTAGGGTTAGAGATCCGGTTAGGGTTACGATTGGACCTAGGGTTAGGGTTATGTTCAGGGCTAGGGTTAGAGATCCGGTTAGGGTTACGATTGGACCTAGGGTTAGGGTTATGTTGAGGGGTAGGGTTAGAGATCCGGTTAGGGTTACGATTGGATCTAGGGTTAGGGTTATGTTGAGGGCTAGGGTTAGAGATCCGGTTACGGTTATGATTGGACCTAGGATTAGGGTTATGTTGAGGGTTAGGGTTAGAGATCCGGTTAGGGTTACGATTGGACCTAGGGTTAGCGTTATGTTGAGGGCTATGGTTAGAGATCCGGTCAGGGTTACGATTGGACCTAGGGTTAGGGTTATGTTGTGGGCTAGGGTTAGAGAGACGGTTAGGGTTACGATTGGACCTAGGGTTAGGGTTATGTTGACGGCTAGGGTTAGAGATGCCGTTAGGGTTATGATTGGACCTAGGGTTAGGGTTATGTTGAGGGCTAGGGTTAGAGATCCGGTTAGGGTTACGATTGGACCTAGGGTTAGGGTTATGTTGAGGGTTAGGGTTAGAGATCCGGTTAGGGTTACGATTGGACCTAGGGTTAGGGTTATGTTGAGGGCTAGGATTAGAGATGCCGTTAGGGTTACGATTGGGCCTAGGGTTAGGGTTATGTTGAGGGTTAGGGTTAGAGATCCGGTTAGGGTTACAATTGGACCTAGGGTTAGGGTTGTGTTGAGGGCTAGGGTTAGAGAATCGGTTAGGGTTACGATTGGACCTAGGGTTAGGGTTATGTTGAGGGCTAGGGTTAGAGATCCGGTTAGGGTTACGATTGGACCTAGGGTTAGGGTTATGTTGAGGGCTAGGGTTAGAGATCCTGTTAGGGTTACGATTGGACCTAGGGTTAGGGTTATGTTGAGGGCTAGGGTTAAAGATGCCGTTAGGGTTACGATTGGACCTAGGGTTAGGGTTATGTTGTGGGCTAGGGTTAGAGAGACGGTTAGGGTTACAATTGGACCAAGGTTAGGGTTATGTTGAGGGGTAGGGTTAGAGATGCCGTTAGGATTACGATTGGACCTAGGGTTAGGGTTATGTTGAGGGCTACTCTTAGAGATCCGGTTAGGGTTACGATTGGACCTAGGGTTAGGGTTATGTTGACGGCTAGGGTTAGAGATGCCGTTAGGGTTACGATTGGACCTAGGGTTAGGGTTATGTTGAGGGCTAGGGTTAGAGATGCCGTTAGGGTTACGATTGGACCTAGGGTTAGGGTTATGTTTAGGGTTAGAGATCCGGTTAGGGTTACGATTGGAGCTAGGGTTAGCGTTATGTTGAGGGCAAGGGTTAGAGATCCGGTCTGGGTTACGATTGGACCTAGGGTTAGGGTTATGTTGAGGGCTAGGGTTAGAGATCCGGTTAGGGTTACGATTGGACCTAGGGTTAGGGTTTGGTTGAGGGCTGGGGTTAGAGATCCGGTTAGGGTACGATTGGACCTAGGGTTAGGGTTATGTTGAGGGCTAGGGTTAGAGATCCGGTTAGGGTTACGATTGGACCTAGGGTTGGGGTTATATTGTGGGCTAGGGTTAGAGAGACGGTTAGGGTTACGATTGGACCTAGGGTTAGGGTTATGTTGACGGCTAGGGTTAGAGATGCCCTTCGGGTTACGGTTGGACCTAGGGTTAGGGTTATGTTGAGGGTTAGGGTTAGAGATCCGGTTAGGGTTACGATTGGACCTAGGGTTAGCGTTATGTTGAGGGCAAGGGTTAGAGATCCGGTCTGGGTTACGATTGGACCTAGGGTTAGGGTTATGTTGAGGGCTAGGGTTAGAGATCCGGTTAGGGTTACAATTGGACCTAGGGTTAGGGTTATGTTGAGGGCTAGGGTTAGAGATCCGGTTAGGGTTACGATTGGACCTAGGGTTAGGGTTATGTTGAGGGCTAGGGTTGGAGATCCGGTTAGGGTTACGATTGGACCTAGGGTTAGGGTTATGTTGAGGGCTAGGGTTAGAGATCCGGTTACGGTTATGATTGGACCTAGGATTAGGGTTATGTTGAGGGTTAGGGTTAGAGATCCGGTTAGGGTTACGATTGGATCTATGGTTAGCGTTATGTTGAGGGCTAGGGTTAGAGATCCGGTCAGGGTTACGATTGGACCTAGGGTTAGGGTTATGTTGAGGGCTAGGGTTAGAGATCCGGTTAGGGTTACGATTGGACCTAGGGTTAGGGTTATGTTGAGGGCTAGGGTTAGAGATCCGGTTAGGGTTACCATTGGACCTAGGGTTAGGGTTATGTTGAGGGCTAGGGTTAGAGATCCGGTTAGGGTTACAATTGGACCTAGGGTTAGGGTTATGTTGAGGGCGAGGGTTAGAGATCCGGTTAGGGTTACGATTGGACCTATGATTAGGGTTATGTTGAGGGCTAGGGTTAGAGATCCGGTTAGGGTTACGATTGGACCAAGGGTTAGGGTTATGTTGAGGGCTAGGGTTAGAGAAGCGGTTAGGGTTACGATTCGACCTAGGGTTAGGGTTATGTTGAGGGCTAGGGTTAGAGATCCGGTTAGGGTTACGATTGGACCTAAGGTTAGGGTTATGTTGAGGGCTAGGGTTAGAGATGCCGTTAGGGTTACGATTGGACCTAGGGTTAGGGTTATGTTTAGGGTTAGAGATCCGGTTAGGGTTACGATTGGACCTAGGGTTAGGGTTATGTTGAGGGCTAGGGTTAGAGATCCGGTTAGGGTTACGATTGGACCTAGGGTTAGGGTTATGTTGAGGGCTAGGGTTAGAGATCCGGTTAGGGTTACGATTGGACCTAGGGTTAGGGTTATGTTGAGGGCTAGGGTTAGAGATCCGGTTAGGGTTATGATTGGACCAAGGGTTAGGGTTATGTTGAGGGCTAGGGTTAGAGAAGCGGTTAGGGTTACGATTGGACCTAGGGTTACGGTTATGTTGAGGGCTAGGGTTAGAGATGCGGTTAGGGTTACGATTGGACCTAGTGTTAGGGTTATGTTGAGGGCTAGGGTTAGAGATCCGGTTAGGGTTACGATTGGACCTAGGGTTAGGTTTATGTTGAGGGCTAGTGTTAGAGATCCGGTTAGGGTTACAATTGGACCTAGGGTTAGGGTTATGTTGTGGGCTAGGGTTAGAGAGACGGTTAGGGTTACGATTGGACCTAGGGCTAGGGTTATGTTGACGGCTAGGGTTAGAGATGCCGTTAGGGTTACGATTGGACCTAGGGTTAGGGTTATGTTGAGGGCTAGGGTTAGAGATGCCGTTAGGGTTACGATTGGACCTAGGGTTAGGGTTATGTTTAAGGTTAGAGATCCGGTTAGGGTTACGATTGGACCTAGGGTTAGGGTTATGTTGAGGGCTAGGGTTAGAGAATCTTTTAGGGTTACGATTGGACCTAGGGTTAGGGTTATGTTGAGGGCTAGGGTTAGAGATCCGGTTAGGGTTACGATTGGACCTAGGGTTAGGGTTATGTTGAGGGCTAGGGTTAGAGATCCGGTTAGGGTTACGATTGGACCTAGGGTTAGGGTTATGTTGACGACTAGGGTTAGAGAGACGGTTAGGGTTACGATTGGACCTAGGGTTAGGGTTATGTTGACGACTAGGGTTAGAGATGCCGTTAGGGTTACGATTGGATCTAGGGTTAGGGTTATGTTGTGGGCTAGGGTTAGAGAGACGGTTAGGGTTACGATTGGACCTAGGGTTAGGGTTATGTTGACGACTAGGGTTAGAGATGCCGTTAGGGTTACGATTGGACCTAGGGTTAGGGTTATGTTGAGGGCTAGGGTTAGAGATGCCGTTAGGGTTACGATTGGACCTAGTGTTAGGGTTATGTTGAGGGCTAGGGTTAGAGATCCGGTTAGGGTTACGATTGGACCTAGGGTTAGGGTTATGTTGAGGGCTAGGGTTAGAGATCCGGTTCGGGTTACGATTGGACCTAGGGTTAGGGTTATGTTGATGGCTAGGGTTAGAGATCCGGTTAGGGTTACGATTGGACCTAGGGTTAGGGTTATGTTGAGGGCTAGGGTTAGAGATCCGGTTAGGGTTACGATTGGACCAAGGGTTAGGGTTATGTTGAGGGCTAGTGTTAGAGAAGCGGTTAGGGTTACGATTCGACCTAGGGTTAGGGTTATGTTGAGGGCTAGGGTTAGAGATCCGGTTAGGGTTACGATTGGACCTAGGGTTAGGGTTATGTTGAGGGCAGGGTTAGAGATCCGGTTAGGGTTACGATTGGACCTAGGGTTAGGGTTATGTTGAGGGCTAGGTTTAGAGATCCGGTTAGGGTTACGATTGGACCTAGGGTTAGGGTTATGTTGTGGGCTAGGGTTAGAGAGACGGTTAGGGTTACGATTGGACCTAGGGTTAGGGTTATGTTGAGGGCTAGTGTTAAAGATCCGGTTAGGGTTACAATTGGACCTAGGGTTAGGGTTATGTTGTGGGCTAGGGTTAGAGAGACGGTTAGGGATACGATTGGACCTAGGGTTAGGGTTATGTTGACGACTAGGGTTAGAGATGCCGTTAGGGTTACGATTGGACCTAGGTTTAGGGTTATGTTGAGGGCTAGGGTTAGAGAATCTTTTAGGGTTACGATTGAACCTAGGGTTAGGGTTATGTTGAGGGCTAGGGTTAGAGATCCGGTTAGGGTTACAATTGGACCTAGGGTTAGGGTTATGTTGAGGGCTATGGTTAGAGATCCGGTTAGGGTTATGATTGGACCAAGGGTTAGGGTTATGTTGAGGGCTAGGGTTAGAGAAGCGGTTAGGGTTACGATTGGACCTAGGGTTACGGTTATGTTGAGGACTAGGGTTAGAGATGCGGTTAGGGTTACGATTGGACCTAGTGTTAGGGTTATGTTGAGGGCCAGTGTTAGAGATCCGGTTAGGGTTACAATTGGACCTAGGGTTAGGGTTATGTTGTGGGCTAGGGTTAGAGAGACGGTTAGGGTTACGATTGGACCTAGGGTTAGGGTTATGTTGAGGGCTAGGGTTAGAGATGCCGTTAGGGTTACGATTGGACCTAGGGTTAGGGTTATGTTGAGGGCTAGGGTTAGAGATCCGGTTAGGGTTATGATTGGACCAAGGGTTAGGGTTATGTTGAGGGCTAGGGTTAGAGAAGCGGTTAGGGTTACGATTGGACCTAGGGTTACGGTTATGTTGAGGACTAGGGTTAGAGATGCGGTTAGGGTTACGATTGGACCTAGTGTTAGGGTTATGTTGAGGGCTAGGGTTAGAGATCCGGTTAGGGTTACGATTGGACCTAGGGTTAGGGTTATGTTGAGGGCTAGTGTTAGAGATCCGGTTAGGGTTTCAATTGGACCTAGGGTTAGGGTTATGTTGTGGGCTAGGGTTAGAGAGACGGTTAGGGTTACGATTGGACCTAGGGTTAGGGTTATGTTGACGACTAGGGTTAGAGATGCCGTTAGGTTTACGATTGGACCTAGGGTTAGGGTTATGTTGAGGGCTAGGGTTAGAGTTGCCGTTAGGGTTACGATTGGACCTAGGGTTAGGGTTATGTTGAGGGCTAGGGTTAGAGATGCGGTTAGGGTTACGATTGGACCTAGGGTTAGGGTTATGTTGAGGGCTAGGGTTAGAGATCCGGTTAGGGTTACGATTGGACCAAGGGTTAGGGTTATGTTGAGGGCTAGGGTTAGAGATCCGGTTAGGGTTACGATTGGACCTAGGGTTAGGGTTATGTTGAAGGCTAGGGTTAGAGATCAGGTTAGGGTTACGATTGGACCTAGGGTTAGGGTTATGTTGAGGGCTAGGGTTAGAGATCCGGTTAGGGTTACGATTGGACCTAGGGTTAGGGTTATGTTGAGGGCTAGGGTTAGAGATCCGGTTAGGGTTACGATTGGACCTAGGGTTAGGGTTATGTTGTGGGCTAGGGTTAGAGAGACGGTTAGGGTTACGATTGGACCTAGGGTTAGGGTTATGTTGACGACTAGGGTTAGAGATGCCGTTAGGGTTACGATTGGACCTCGGGTTAGGGTTATGTTGAGGGCTAGGGTTAGAGATCCGGTTAGGGTTACGATTGGACCTAGGGTTAGGGTTATGTTGAGGGTTAGGGTCAGAGATCCGGTCTGGGTTACGATTGGACCTAGGGTTAGGGTTATGTTGAGGGCTAGGGTTAGAGATCCGGTTAGGGTTACGATTGGACCTAGGGTTAGGGTTATGTTCAGGGCTAGGGTTAGAGATCCGGTTAGGGTTACGATTGGACCTAGGGTTAGGGTTATGTTGAGGGGTAGGGTTAGAGATCCGGTTAGGGTTACGATTGGATCTAGGGTTAGGGTTATGTTGAGGGCTAGGGTTAGAGATCCGGTTACGGTTATGATTGGACCTAGGATTAGGGTTATGTTGAGGGTTAGGGTTAGAGATCCGGTTAGGGTTACGATTGGACCTAGGGTTAGCGTTATGTTGAGGGCTATGGTTAGAGATCCGGTCAGGGTTACGATTGGACCTAGGGTTAGGGTTATGTTGTGGGCTAGGGTTAGAGAGACGGTTAGGGTTACGATTGGACCTAGGGTTAGGGTTATGTTGACGGCTAGGGTTAGAGATGCCGTTAGGGTTATGATTGGACCTAGGGTTAGGGTTATGTTGAGGGCTAGGGTTAGAGATCCGGTTAGGGTTACGATTGGACCTAGGGTTAGGGTTATGTTGAGGGTTAGGGTTAGAGATCCGGTTAGGGTTACGATTGGACCTAGGGTTAGGGTTATGTTGAGGGCTAGGATTAGAGATGCCGTTAGGGTTACGATTGGGCCTAGGGTTAGGGTTATGTTGAGGGTTAGGGTTAGAGATCCGGTTAGGGTTACAATTGGACCTAGGGTTAGGGTTGTGTTGAGGGCTAGGGTTAGAGAATCGGTTAGGGTTACGATTGGACCTAGGGTTAGGGTTATGTTGAGGGCTAGGGTTAGAGATCCGGTTAGGGTTACGATTGGACCTAGGGTTAGGGTTATGTTGAGGGCTAGGGTTAGAGATCCTGTTAGGGTTACGATTGGACCTAGGGTTAGGGTTATGTTGAGGGCTAGGGTTAAAGATGCCGTTAGGGTTACGATTGGACCTAGGGTTAGGGTTATGTTGTGGGCTAGGGTTAGAGAGACGGTTAGGGTTACAATTGGACCAAGGTTAGGGTTATGTTGAGGGGTAGGGTTAGAGATGCCGTTAGGATTACGATTGGACCTAGGGTTAGGGTTATGTTGAGGGCTACTCTTAGAGATCCGGTTAGGGTTACGATTGGACCTAGGGTTAGGGTTATGTTGACGGCTAGGGTTAGAGATGCCGTTAGGGTTACGATTGGACCTAGGGTTAGGGTTATGTTGAGGGCTAGGGTTAGAGATGCCGTTAGGGTTACGATTGGACCTAGGGTTAGGGTTATGTTTAGGGTTAGAGATCCGGTTAGGGTTACGATTGGAGCTAGGGTTAGCGTTATGTTGAGGGCAAGGGTTAGAGATCCGGTCTGGGTTACGATTGGACCTAGGGTTAGGGTTATGTTGAGGGCTAGGGTTAGAGATCCGGTTAGGGTTACGATTGGACCTAGGGTTAGGGTTTGGTTGAGGGCTGGGGTTAGAGATCCGGTTAGGGTACGATTGGACCTAGGGTTAGGGTTATGTTGAGGGCTAGGGTTAGAGATCCGGTTAGGGTTACGATTGGACCTAGGGTTGGGGTTATATTGTGGGCTAGGGTTAGAGAGACGGTTAGGGTTACGATTGGACCTAGGGTTAGGGTTATGTTGACGGCTAGGGTTAGAGATGCCCTTCGGGTTACGGTTGGACCTAGGGTTAGGGTTATGTTGAGGGTTAGGGTTAGAGATCCGGTTAGGGTTACGATTGGACCTAGGGTTAGCGTTATGTTGAGGGCAAGGGTTAGAGATCCGGTCTGGGTTACGATTGGACCTAGGGTTAGGGTTATGTTGAGGGCTAGGGTTAGAGATCCGGTTAGGGTTACGATTGGACCTAGGGTTAGGGTTATGTTGAGGGCTAGGGTTAGAGATCCGGTTAGGGTTACGATTGGACCTAGGGTTAGGGTTATGTTGAGGGCTAGGGTTGGAGATCCGGTTAGGGTTACGATTGGACCTAGGGTTAGGGTTATGTTGAGGGCTAGGGTTAGAGATCCGGTTACGGTTATGATTGGACCTAGGATTAGGGTTATGTTGAGGGTTAGGGTTAGAGATCCGGTTAGGGTTACGATTGGATCTATGGTTAGCGTTATGTTGAGGGCTAGGGTTAGAGATCCGGTCAGGGTTACGATTGGACCTAGGGTTAGGGTTATGTTGAGGGCTAGGGTTAGAGATCCGGTTAGGGTTACGATTGGACCTAGGGTTAGGGTTATGTTGAGGGCTAGGGTTAGAGATCCGGTTAGGGTTACCATTGGACCTAGGGTTAGGGTTATGTTGAGGGCTAGGGTTAGAGATCCGGTTAGGGTTACAATTGGACCTAGGGTTAGGGTTATGTTGAGGGCGAGGGTTAGAGATCCGGTTAGGGTTACGATTGGACCTATGATTAGGGTTATGTTGAGGGCTAGGGTTAGAGATCCGGTTAGGGTTACGATTGGACCAAGGGTTAGGGTTATGTTGAGGGCTAGGGTTAGAGAAGCGGTTAGGGTTACGATTCGACCTAGGGTTAGGGTTATGTTGAGGGCTAGGGTTAGAGATCCGGTTAGGGTTACGATTGGACCTAAGGTTAGGGTTATGTTGAGGGCTAGGGTTAGAGATGCCGTTAGGGTTACGATTGGACCTAGGGTTAGGGTTATGTTTAGGGTTAGAGATCCGGTTAGGGTTACGATTGGACCTAGGGTTAGGGTTATGTTGAGGGCTAGGGTTAGAGATCCGGTTAGGGTTACGATTGGACCTAGGGTTAGGGTTATGTTGAGGGCTAGGGTTAGAGATCCGGTTAGGGTTACGATTGGACCTAGGGTTAGGGTTATGTTGAGGGCTAGGGTTAGAGATCCGGTTAGGGTTACGATTGGACCTAGGGTTAGGGTTATGTTGAGGGCTAGGGTTAGAGATCCGGTTAGGGTTACGATTGGACCTAGGGTTAGGGTTATGTTGAGGGCTAGGGTTAGAGATCCGGTTAGGGTTAGGATTGGACCTAGGGTTAGGGTTATGTTGAGGGCTAGGGTTAGAGATCCGGTTAGGGTTACGATTGGACCTAGGGTTAGGGTTATGTTGAGGGCTAGGGTTAGAGATCCGGTTAGGGTTACGATTGGACCTAGGGTTAGGGTTATGTTGAGGGCTAGGGTTAGAGGTCCGGTTAGGGTTACGATTGGACCTAGGGTTAGGGTTATGTTGAGGGGTAGGGTTAGAGATCCTTTTAGGGTTACGATTGGACCTAGGGTTAGGGTTATGTTGAGGGCTAGGGTTAGAGATCCGGTTAGAGTTACGATTTTACCTAGGGTTAGGGTTATGTTGAGGGCTAGGGTTAGAGATCTGGTTAGGGTTATGATTGGACCAAGGCTTAGGGTTATGTTGAGGGCTAGGGTTAGAGAAGCGGTTAGGGTTACGATTGGACCTAGGGTTACGGTTATGTTGAGGGCTAGGGTTAGAGATGCGGTTATGGTTACGTATGGACCTAGTGTTAGGGTTATGTTGAGGGCTAGGGTTAGAGATCCGGTTAGGGTTACGATTGGACCTAGGGTTAGGGTTATGTTGAGGGCTAGTGTTAGAGATCCGGTTAGGGTTACAATTGGACCTAGGGTTAGGGTTATGTTGTGGGCTAGGGTTAGAGAGACGGTTAGGTTTACGATTGGACCTAGGGTTAGGGTTATGTTGATGGCTAGGGTTAGAGATGCCGTTAGGGTTACGATTGGACCTAGGGTTAGGGTTATGTTGAGGGCTAGGGTTAGAGATGCCGTTAGGGTTACGATTGGACCTAGGGTTAGGGTTATGTTTAGGGTTAGAGATCCGGTTAGGGTTACGATTGGACCTAGGGTTAGGGTTATGTTGAGGGCTAGGGTTAGAGAATCTTTTAGGGTTACGATTGGACCTAGGGTTAGGGTTATGTTGAGGGCTAGGGTTAGAGATCCGGTTAGGGTTACAATTGGACCTAGGGTTAGGGTTATGTTGAGGGCTAGGGTTAGAGATCCGGTTAGGGTTATGATTGGACCAAGGGTTAGGGTTATGTTGAGGGCTAGGGTTAGAGAAGCGTTTAGGGTTACGATTGGACCTAGGGTTACGGTTATGTTGAGCACTAGGGTTAGAGATGCGGTTAGGGTTACGATTGGACCTAGTGTTAGGGTTATGTTGAGGGCTAATGTTAGAGATCCGGTTAGGGTTACAATTGGACCTAGGGTTAGGGTTATGTTGTGGGCTAGGGTTAGAGAGACGGTTAGGGTTACGATTGGACCTAGGGTTAGGGTTATGTTGACGGCTAGGGTTAGAGATGCCGTTAGGGTTACGATTGGACCTAGGGTTAGGGTTATGTTGAGGGCTAGGTTTAGAGATGCCGTTAGAGTTACGATTGGTCCTAGGGTTAGGGTTATGTTGAGGGTTAGAGATCCGGTTAGGGTTACGATTGGACCTAGGGTTAGGGTTATGTTGAGGGCTAGGGTTAGAGAATCTTTTAGGGTTACGATTGGACCTAGGGTTAGGGTTATGTTGAGGGCTAGGGTTAGAGATCCGGTTAGGGTTACAATTGGACCTAGGGTTAGGGTTATGTTGAGGGCTAGGGTTAGAGATCCGGTTAGGGTTATGATTGGACCAAGGGTTAGGGTTATGTTGACGGCTAGGGTTAGAGAAGCGGTTAGGGTTACGATTGGACCTAGGGTTACGGTTATGTTGAGGACTAGGGTTAGAGATGCGGTTAGGGTTACGATTGGACCGAGTGTTAGGGTTATGTTGAGGGCTAGGGTTAGAGATCCGGTTAGGGTTACGATTGGACCTAGGGTTAGGGTTATGTTGAGGGCTAGTGTTAAAGATCCGGTTAGGGTTACAATTGGACCTAGGGTTAGGGTTATGTTGTGGGTTAGGGTTAGAGAGACGGTTAGGGTTACGATTGGACCTAGGGTTAGGGTTATGTTGACGACTAGGGTTAGAGATGCCGTTAGGGTTACGATTGGACCTAGGTTTAGGGTTATGTTGAGGGCTAGGGTTAGAGAATCTTTTAGGGTTACGATTGAACCTAGGGTTAGGGTTATGTTGAGGGCTAGGGTTAGAGATCCGGTTAGGGTTACAATTGGACCTAGGGTTAGGGTTATGTTGAGGGCTAGGGTTAGAGATCCGGTTAGGGTTATGATTGGACCAAGGGTTAGGGTTATGTTGAGGGCTAGGGTTAGAGAAGCGGTTAGGGTTACGATTGGACCTAGGGTTACGGTTATGTTGAGGACTAGGGTTAGAGATGCGGTTAGGGCTACGATTGGACCTAGTGTTAGGGTTATGTTGAGGGCTAGTGTTAGAGATCCGGTTAGGGTTACAATTGGACCTAGGGATAGGGTTATGTTGTGGGCTAGGGTTAGAGAGACGGTTAGGGTTACGATTGGACCTAGGGTTAGGGTTATGTTGAGGGCTAGGGTTAGAGATGCCGTTAGGGTTACGATTGGACCTAGGGTTAGGGTTATGTTTAGGGTTAGAGATCCGGTTAGGGTTACGATTGGACCTAGGGTTAGGGTTATGTTGAGGGCTAGGGTTAGAGAATCTTTTAGGGTTACGATTGGACCTAGGGTTAGGGTTATGTTGAGGGCTAGGGTTAGAGATCCGGTTAGGGTTACAATTGGACCTAGGGTTAGGGTTATGTTGAGGGCTAGGGTTAGAGATCCGGTTAGGGTTATGATTGGACCAAGGGTTAGGGTTATGTTGAGGGCTAGGGTTAGAGAAGCGGTTAGGGTTACGATTGGACCTAGGGTTACGGTTATGTTGAGGACTAGGGTTAGAGATGCGGTTAGGGTTACGATTGGACCTAGTGTTAGGGTTATGTTGAGGGCTAGTGTTAGAGATCCGGTTAGGGTTACGATTGGACCTAGGGTTAGGGTTATGTTGAGGGCTAGTGTTAGAGATCCGGTTAGGGTTACAATTGGACCTAGGGTTAGGGTTATGTTGTGGGCTAGGGTTAGAGAGACGGTTAGGGTTACGATTGGACCTAGGGTTAGGGTTATGTTGACGACTAGGGTTAGAGATGCCGTTAGGGTTACGATTGGACCTAGGGTTAGGGTTATGTTGAGGGCTAGGGTTAGAGATGCCGTTAGGGTTACGATTGGACCTAGGGTTAGGGTTATGTTGAGGGCTAGGGTTAGAGATGCGGTTAGGGTTACGATTGGACCTAGGGTTAGGGTTATGTTGAGGGCTAGGGTTAGAGATCCGGTTAGGGTTACGATTGGACCAAGGGTTAGGGTTATGTTGAGGGCTAGGGTTAGAGATCCGGTTAGGGTTACGATTGGACCTAGGGTTAGGGTTATGTTGAGGGCTAGGGTTAGAGATCAGTTTAGGGTTACGATTGGACCTAGGGTTAGGGTTATGTGAGGGCTAGGGTTAGAGATCCGGTTAGGGTTACGATTGGACCTAGGGTTAGGGTTATGTTGAGGGCTAGGGTTAGAGATCCGGTTAGGGTTACGATTGGACCTAGGGTTAGGGTTATGTTGTGGGCTAGGGTTAGAGAGACGGTTAGGGTTACGATTGGACCTAGGGTTAGGGTTATGTTGACGACTAGGGTTAGAGATGCCGTTAGGGTTACGATTGGACCTAGGGTTAGTGTTATGTTGAGGGCTAGGGTTAGAGATGCCGTTAGGGTTACGATTGGACCTAGGGTTAGGGTTATGTTGAGGGCTAGGGTTAGAGATCCGGTGTGGGTTACGATTGGACCTAGGGTTAGGGTTATGTTGAGGGCTAGGGTTAGAGATCCGGTTAGGGTTACGAATGGACCTAGGGTTAGGGTTATGTTGAGGGTTAGGGTTAGAGATCCGGTCTGGGTTACGATTGGACCTAGGGTTAGGGTTATGTTGAGGGCTAGGGTTAGAGATCCGGTTAGGGTTACGATTGGACCTAGGGTTAGGGTTATGTTGAGGGCTATGGTTAGAGATCCGGTCAGGGTTACGATTGGACCTAGGGTTAGGGTTATGTTGTGGGCTAGGGTTAGAGAGACGGTTAGGGTTACGATTGGACCTAGGGTTAGGGTTATGTTGACGGCTAGGGTTAGAGATGCCGTTAGGGTTATGATTGGACCTAGGGTTAGGGTTATGTTGAGGGCTAGGGTTAGAGATCCGGTTAGGGTTACGATTGGACCTAGGGTTAGGGTTATGTTGAGGGCTATGGTTAGAGATCCGGTCAGGGTTACGATTGGACCTAGGGTTAGGTTTATGTTGTGGGCTAGGGTTAGAGAGACGGTTAGGGTTACGATTGGACCTAGGGTTAGTGTTATGTTGAGGGCTAGGGTTAGAGATGCCGTTAGGGTTACGATTGGACCTAGGGTTAGGGTTATGTTGAGGGCTAGGGTTAGAGATCCGGTGTGGGTTACGATTGGACCTAGGGTTAGGGTTATGTTGAGGGCTAGGGTTAGAGATCCGGTTAGGGTTACGAATGGACCTAGGGTTAGGGTTATGTTGAGGGTTAGGGTTAGAGATCCGGTCTGGGTTACGATTGGACCTAGGGTTAGGGTTATGTTGAGGGCTAGGGTTAGAGATCCGGTTAGGGTTACGATTGGACCTAGGGTTAGGGTTATGTTGAGGGCTATGGTTAGAGATCCGGTCAGGGTTACGATTGGACCTAGGGTTAGGGTTATGTTGTGGGCTAGGGTTAGAGAGACGGTTAGGGTTACGATTGGACCTAGGGTTAGGGTTATGTTGACGGCTAGGGTTAGAGATGCCGTTAGGGTTATGATTGGACCTAGGGTTAGGGTTATGTTGAGGGCTAGGGTTAGAGATCCGGTTAGGGTTACGATTGGACCTAGGGTTAGGGTTATGTTGAGGGCTATGGTTAGAGATCCGGTCAGGGTTACGATTGGACCTAGGGTTAGGTTTATGTTGTGGGCTAGGGTTAGAGAGACGGTTAGGGTTACGATTGGACCTAGGGTTAGGGTTATGTTGACGGCTAGGGTTAGAGATGCCGTTAGGGTTACGATTGGACCTAGGGTTAGGGTTATGTTGAGGGCTAGGGTTAGAGATCCGGTTAGGGTTACGATTGGACCTAGGGTTAGGGTTATGTTGAGGGCTAGGGTTAGAGATGCCGTTAGGGTTACGATTAAACCTAGGGTTAGGGTTATGTTGAGGGTTAGGGTTAGAGATCCGGTTAGGGTTACGATTGGACCTAGGGTTAGGGTTATGTTGAGGGCTAGGGTTAGAGATGCCGTTAGGGTTACGATTGGACCTAGGGTTAGGGTTATGTTGAGGGTTAGGGTTAGAGATCCGGTCTGGGGTACGATTGGACCTAGGGTTAGGGTTATGTTGAGGGCTAGGGTTAGAGATCCGGTTAGGGTTACGATTGGACCTAGGGTTAGGGTTATGTTGAGGGGTAGGGTTAGAGATCCGGTTAGGGTTATGATTGGATCTAGGGTTAGGGTTATGTTGAGGGCTAGGGTTAGAGATCCGGTTACGGTTATGATTGGACCTAGGATTAGCGTTATGTTGAGGGTTAGGGTTAGAGATCCGGTTAGGGTTACGATTGGACCTAGGGTTAGCGTTATGTTGAGGGCTATGGTTAGAGATCCGGTCAGGGTTACGATTGGACCTAGGGTTAGGGTTATGTTGTGGGCTAGGGTTAGAGAGACGGTTAGGGTTACGATTAGACCTAGGGTTAGGGTTATGTTGACGGCTAGGGTTAGAGATGCCGTTAGGGTTATGATTGGACCTAGGGTTAGGGTTATGTTGAGGGCTAGGGTTAGAGATCCGGTTAGGGTTACGATTGGACCTAGGGTTAGGGTTATGTTGAGGGCTAGGGTTAGAGATCCGGTTAGGGTTACGATTGGACCTAGGGTTAGGGTTATGTTGAGGGCTAGGATTAGAGATGCCGTTAGGGTTACGATTGGACCTAGGGTTAGGGTTATGTTGAGGGTTAGGGTTAGAGATCCGGTTAGGGTTACAATTGGACCTAGAGTTAGGGTTATGTTGAGGGCTAGGGTTAGAGAATCGGTTAGGGTTACGATTGGACCTAGGGTTAGGGTTATGTTGAGGGCTAGGGTTAGAGATCCGGTTAGGGTTACGATTGGACCTAGGGTTAGGGTTATGTTGAGGGCTAGGGTTAGAGATCCGGTTAGGGTTACGATTGGACCTAGGGTTAGGGTTATGTTGAGGGCTAGGGTTAGAGATGCCGTTAGGGTTACGATTGGACCTAGGGTTAGGGTTATGTTGAGGGCTAGGGTTAGAGATGCCGTTAGGGTTACGATTGGACCCTGGGTTAGGTTTATGTTTAGGGTTAGAGATCCGGTTAGGGTTACGATTGGACCTAGGGTTAGGGTTATGTTGAGGGCTAGGGGTAGAGAAACGGTTAGGGTTACGATTGGACCTAGGGTTAGGGTTATGTTGAGGGCTAGGGTTAGAGATCCGGTTAGGGTTACGATTGGACTTAGGGTTAGGGTTTGGTTGAGGGCTAGGGTTAGAGATCCGGTTAGGGTTACGATTGGACCTAGGGTTAGGGTTATGTTGAGGGCTAGGGTTAGAGATCCGGTTAGGGTTACGATTGGACCTAGGGTTAGGGTTATGTTGAGGGCTAGGGTTAGAGATCCGGTTAGGGTTACGATTGGACCTAGGGTTAGGGTTATGTTGACGACTAGGGTTAGAGAGACGGTTAGGGTTACGATTGGACCTAGGGTTAGGGTTATGTTGACGACTAGGGTTAGAGATGCCGTTAGGGTTACGATTGGATCTAGGGTTAGGGTTATGTTGTGGGCTAGGGTTAGAGAGACGGTTAGGGTTACGATTGGACCTAGGGTTAGGGTTATGTTGACGACTAGGGTTAGAGATGCCGTTAGGGTTACGATTGGACCTAGGGTTAGGGTTATGTTGAGGGCTAGGGTTAGAGATGCCGTTAGGGTTACGATTGGACCTAGTGTTAGGGTTATGTTGAGGGCTAGGGTTAGAGATCCGGTTAGGGTTACGATTGGACCTAGGGTTAGGGTTATGTTGAGGGCTAGGGTTAGAGATCCGGTTCGGGTTACGATTGGACCTAGGGTTAGGGTTATGTTGATGGCTAGGGTTAGAGATCCGGTTAGGGTTACGATTGGACCTAGGGTTAGGGTTATGTTGAGGGCTAGGGTTAGAGATCCGGTTAGGGTTACGATTGGACCAAGGGTTAGGGTTATGTTGAGGGCTAGTGTTAGAGAAGCGGTTAGGGTTACGATTCGACCTAGGGTTAGGGTTATGTTGAGGGCTAGGGTTAGAGATCCGGTTAGGGTTACGATTGGACCTAGGGTTAGGGTTATGTTGAGGGCAGGGTTAGAGATCCGGTTAGGGTTACGATTGGACCTAGGGTTAGGGTTATGTTGAGGGCTAGGTTTAGAGATCCGGTTAGGGTTACGATTGGACCTAGGGTTAGGGTTATGTTGTGGGCTAGGGTTAGAGAGACGGTTAGGGTTACGATTGGACCTAGGGTTAGGGTTATGTTGAGGGCTAGTGTTAAAGATCCGGTTAGGGTTACAATTGGACCTAGGGTTAGGGTTATGTTGTGGGCTAGGGTTAGAGAGACGGTTAGGGTTACGATTGGACCTAGGGTTAGGGTTATGTTGACGACTAGGGTTAGAGATGCCGTTAGGGTTACGATTGGACCTAGGTTTAGGGTTATGTTGATGGCTAGGGTTAGAGAATCTTTTAGGGTTACGATTGAACCTAGGGTTAGGGTTATGTTGAGGGCTAGGGTTAGAGATCCGGTTAGGGTTACAATTGGACCTAGGGTTAGGGTTATGTTGAGGGCTATGGTTAGAGATCCGGTTAGGGTTATGATTGGACCAAGGGTTAGGGTTATGTTGAGGGCTAGGGTTAGAGAAGCGGTTAGGGTTACGATTGGACCTAGGGTTACGGTTATGTTGAGGACTAGGGTTAGAGATGCGGTTAGGGTTACGATTGGACCTAGTGTTAGGGTTATGTTGAGGGCCAGTGTTAGAGATCCGGTTAGGGTTACAATTGGACCTAGGGTTAGGGTTATGTTGTGGGCTAGGGTTAGAGAGACGGTTAGGGTTACGATTGGACCTAGGGTTAGGGTTATGTTGAGGGCTAGGGTTAGAGATGCCGTTAGGGTTACGATTGGACCTAGGGTTAGGGTTATGTTGAGGGCTAGGGTTAGAGATCCGGTTAGGGTTATGATTGGACCAAGGGTTAGGGTTATGTTGAGGGCTAGGGTTAGAGAAGCGGTTAGGGTTACGATTGGACCTAGGGTTACGGTTATGTTGAGGACTAGGGTTAGAGATGCGGTTAGGGTTACGATTGGACCTAGTGTTAGGGTTATGTTGAGGGCTAGGGTTAGAGATCCGGTTAGGGTTACGATTGGACCTAGGGTTAGGGTTATGTTGAGGGCTAGTGTTAGAGATCCGGTTAGGGTTTCAATTGGACCTAGGGTTAGGGTTATGTTGTGGGCTAGGGTTAGAGAGACGGTTAGGGTTACGATTGGACCTAGGGTTAGGGTTATGTTGACGACTAGGGTTAGAGATGCCGTTAGGGTTACGATTGGACCTAGGGTTAGGGTTATGTTGAGGGCTAGGGTTAGAGATGCCGTTAGGGTTACGATTGGACCTAGGGTTAGGGTTATGTTGAGGGCTAGGGTTAGAGATGCGGTTAGGGTTAGGATTGGACCTAGGGTTAGGGTTATGTTGAGGGCTAGGGTTAGAGATCCGGTTAGGGTTACGATTGGACCAAGGGTTAGGGTTATGTTGAGGGCTAGGGTTAGAGATCCGGTTAGGGTTACGATTGGACCTAGGGTTAGGGTTATGTTGAAGGCTAGGGTTAGAGATCAGGTTAGGGTTACGATTGGACCTAGGGTTAGGGTTATGTTGAGGGCTAGGGTTAGAGATCCGGTTAGGGTTACGATTGGACCTAGGGTTAGGGTTATGTTGAGGGCTAGGGTTAGAGATCCGGTTAGGGTTACGATTGGACCTAGGGTTAGGGTTATGTTGTGGGCTAGGGTTAGAGAGACGGTTAGGGTTACGATTGGACCTAGGGTTAGGGTTATGTTGACGACTAGGGTTAGAGATGCCGTTAGGGTTACGATTGGACCTCGGGTTAGGGTTATGTTGAGGGCTAGGGTTAGAGATGCCGTTAGGGTTACGATTGGACCTAGGGTTAGGGTTATGTTGAGGGCTAGGGTTAGAGATCCGGTCTGGGTTACGATTGGACCTAGGGTTAGGGTTATGTTGAGGGCTAGGGTTAGAGATCCGGTTAGGGTTACGATTGGACCTAGGGTTAGGGTTATGTTGAGGGTTAGGGTTAGAGATCCGGTCTGGGTTACGATTGGACCTAGGGTTAGGGTTATGTTGAGGGCTAGGGTTAGAGATCCGGTTAGGGTTACGATTGGACCTAGGGTTAGGGTTATGTTCAGGGCTAGGGTTAGAGATCCGGTTAGGGTTACGATTGGACCTAGGGTTAGGGTTATGTTGAGGGGTAGGGTTAGAGATCCGGTTAGGGTTACGATTGGATCTAGGGTTAGGGTTATGTTGAGGGCTAGGGTTAGAGATCCGGTTACGGTTATGATTGGACCTAGGATTAGGGTTATGTTGAGGGTTAGGGTTAGATATCCGGTTAGGGTTACGATTGGACCTAGGGTTAGCGTTATGTTGAGGGCTATGGTTAGAGATCCGGTCAGGGTTACGATTGGACCTAGGGTTAGGGTTATGTTGTGGGCTAGGGTTAGAGAGACGGTTAGGGTTACGATTGGACCTAGGGTTAGGGTTATGTTGACGGCTAGGGTTAGAGATGCCGTTAGGGTTATGATTGGACCTAGGGTTAGGGTTATGTTGAGGGCTAGGGTTAGAGATCCGGTTAGGGTTACGATTGGACCTAGGGTTAGGGTTATGTTGAGGGTTAGGGTTAGAGATCCGGTTAGGGTTACGATTGGACCTAGGGTTAGGGTTATGTTGAGGGCTAGGATTAGAGATGCCGTTAGGGTTACGATTGGACCTAGGGTTAGGGTTATGTTGAGGGTTAGGGTTAGAGATCCGGTTAGGGTTACAATTGGACCTAGGGTTAGGGTTGTGTTGAGGGCTAGGGTTAGAGAATCGGTTAGGGTTACGATTGGACCTAGGGTTAGGGTTATGTTGAGGGCTAGGGTTAGAGATCCGGTTAGGGTTACGATTGGACCTAGGGTTAGGGTTATGTTGAGGGCTAGGGTTAGAGATCCTGTTAGGGTTACGATTGGACCTAGGGTTAGGGTTATGTTGAGGGCTAGGGTTAAAGATGCCGTTAGGGTTACGATTGGACCTACGGTTAGGGTTATGTTGTGGGCTAGGGTTAGAGAGACGGTTAGGGTTACAATTGGACCAAGGTTAGGGTTATGTTGAGGGGTAGGGTTAGAGATGCCGTTAGGATTACGATTGGACCTAGGGTTAGGGTTATGTTGAGGGCTACTGTTAGAGATCCGGTTAGGGTTACGATTGGACCTAGGGTTAGGGTTATGTTGACGGCTAGGGTTAGAGATGCCGTTAGGGTTACGATTGGACCTAGGGTTAGGGTTATGTTGAGGGCTAGGGTTAGAGATGCCGTTAGGGTTACGATTGGACCTAGGGTTAGGGTTATGTTTAGGGTTAGAGATCCGGTTAGGGTTACGATTGGAGCTAGGGTTAGCGTTATGTTGAGGGCAAGGGTTAGAGATCCGGTCTGGGTTACGATTGGACCTAGGGTTAGGGTTATGTTGAGGGCTAGGGTTAGAGATCCGGTTAGGGTTACGATTGGACCTAGGGTTAGGGTTTGGTTGAGGGCTAGGGTTAGAGATCCGGTTAGGGTACGATTGGACCTAGGGTTAGGGTTATGTTGAGGGCTAGGGTTAGAGATCCGGTTAGGGTTACGATTGGACCTAGGGTTGGGGTTATATTGTGGGCTAGGGTTAGAGAGACGGTTAGGGTTACGATTGGACCTAGGGTTAGGGTTATGTTGACGGCTAGGGTTAGAGATGCCCTTCGGGTTACGGTTGGACCTAGGGTTAGGGTTATGTTGAGGGTTAGGGTTAGAGATCCGGTTAGGGTTACGATTGGACCTAGGGTTAGGGTTATGTTGACGACTAGGGTTAGAGATGCCGTTAGGGTTACGATTGGACCTAGGGTTAGGGTTATGTTGAGGGCTAGGGTTAGAGATGCCGTTAGGGTTACGATTGGACCTAGGGTTAGGGTTATGTTGAGGGCTAGGGTTAGAGATGCGGTTAGGGTTAGGATTGGACCTAGGGTTAGGGTTATGTTGAGGGCTAGGGTTAGAGATCCGGTTAGGGTTACGATTGGACCAAGGGTTAGGGTTATGTTGAGGGCTAGGGTTAGAGATCCGGTTAGGGTTACGATTGGACCTAGGGTTAGGGTTATGTTGAAGGCTAGGGTTAGAGATCAGGTTAGGGTTACGATTGGACCTAGGGTTAGGGTTATGTTGAGGGCTAGGGTTAGAGATCCGGTTAGGGTTACGATTGGACCTAGGGTTAGGGTTATGTTGAGGGCTAGGGTTAGAGATCCGGTTAGGGTTACGATTGGACCTAGGGTTAGGGTTATGTTGTGGGCTAGGGTTAGAGAGACGGTTAGGGTTACGATTGGACCTAGGGTTAGGGTTATGTTGACGACTAGGGTTAGAGATGCCGTTAGGGTTACGATTGGACCTCGGGTTAGGGTTATGTTGAGGGCTAGGGTTAGAGATGCCGTTAGGGTTACGATTGGACCTAGGGTTAGGGTTATGTTGAGGGCTAGGGTTAGAGATCCGGTCTGGGTTACGATTGGACCTAGGGTTAGGGTTATGTTGAGGGCTAGGGTTAGAGATCCGGTTAGGGTTACGATTGGACCTAGGGTTAGGGTTATGTTGAGGGTTAGGGTTAGAGATCCGGTCTGGGTTACGATTGGACCTAGGGTTAGGGTTATGTTGAGGGCTAGGGTTAGAGATCCGGTTAGGGTTACGATTGGACCTAGGGTTAGGGTTATGTTCAGGGCTAGGGTTAGAGATCCGGTTAGGGTTACGATTGGACCTAGGGTTAGGGTTATGTTGAGGGGTAGGGTTAGAGATCCGGTTAGGGTTACGATTGGATCTAGGGTTAGGGTTATGTTGAGGGCTAGGGTTAGAGATCCGGTTACGGTTATGATTGGACCTAGGATTAGGGTTATGTTGAGGGTTAGGGTTAGATATCCGGTTAGGGTTACGATTGGACCTAGGGTTAGCGTTATGTTGAGGGCTATGGTTAGAGATCCGGTCAGGGTTACGATTGGACCTAGGGTTAGGGTTATGTTGTGGGCTAGGGTTAGAGAGACGGTTAGGGTTACGATTGGACCTAGGGTTAGGGTTATGTTGACGGCTAGGGTTAGAGATGCCGTTAGGGTTATGATTGGACCTAGGGTTAGGGTTATGTTGAGGGCTAGGGTTAGAGATCCGGTTAGGGTTACGATTGGACCTAGGGTTAGGGTTATGTTGAGGGTTAGGGTTAGAGATCCGGTTAGGGTTACGATTGGACCTAGGGTTAGGGTTATGTTGAGGGCTAGGATTAGAGATGCCGTTAGGGTTACGATTGGACCTAGGGTTAGGGTTATGTTGAGGGTTAGGGTTAGAGATCCGGTTAGGGTTACAATTGGACCTAGGGTTAGGGTTGTGTTGAGGGCTAGGGTTAGAGAATCGGTTAGGGTTACGATTGGACCTAGGGTTAGGGTTATGTTGAGGGCTAGGGTTAGAGATCCGGTTAGGGTTACGATTGGACCTAGGGTTAGGGTTATGTTGAGGGCTAGGGTTACAGATCCTGTTAGGGTTACGATTGGACCTAGGGTTAGGGTTATGTTGAGGGCTAGGGTTAAAGATGCCGTTAGGGTTACGATTGGACCTACGGTTAGGGTTATGTTGTGGGCTAGGGTTAGAGAGACGGTTAGGGTTACAATTGGACCAAGGTTAGGGTTATGTTGAGGGGTAGGGTTAGAGATGCCGTTAGGATTACGATTGGACCTAGGGTTAGGGTTATGTTGAGGGCTACTGTTAGAGATCCGGTTAGGGTTACGATTGGACCTAGGGTTAGGGTTATGTTGACGGCTAGGGTTAGAGATGCCGTTAGGGTTACGATTGGACCTAGGGTTAGGGTTATGTTGAGGGCTAGGGTTAGAGATGCCGTTAGGGTTACGATTGGACCTAGGGTTAGGGTTATGTTTAGGGTTAGAGATCCGGTTAGGGTTACGATTGGAGCTAGGGTTAGCGTTATGTTGAGGGCAAGGGTTAGAGATCCGGTCTGGGTTACGATTGGACCTAGGGTTAGGGTTATGTTGAGGGCTAGGGTTAGAGATCCGGTTAGGGTTACGATTGGACCTAGGGTTAGGGTTTGGTTGAGGGCTAGGGTTAGAGATCCGGTTAGGGTACGATTGGACCTAGGGTTAGGGTTATGTTGAGGGCTAGGGTTAGAGATCCGGTTAGGGTTACGATTGGACCTAGGGTTGGGGTTATATTGTGGGCTAGGGTTAGAGAGACGGTTAGGGTTACGATTGGACCTAGGGTTAGGGTTATGTTGACGGCTAGGGTTAGAGATGCCCTTCGGGTTACGGTTGGACCTAGGGTTAGGGTTATGTTGAGGGTTAGGGTTAGAGATCCGGTTAGGGTTACGATTGGACCTAGGGTTAGCGTTATGTTGAGGGCAAGGGTTAGAGATCCGGTCTGGGTTACGATTGGACCTAGGGTTAGGGTTATGTTGAGGGCTAGGGTTAGAGATCCGGTTAGGGTTACGATTGGACCTAGGGTTAGGGTTATGTTGAGGGCTAGGGTTAGAGATCCGGTTAGGGTTACGATTGGACCTAGGGTTAGGGTTATGTTGAGGGCTAGGGTTAGAGATCCGGTTAGGGTTACGATTGGACCTAGGGTTAGGGTTATGTTGAGGGCTAGGGTTAGAGATCCGGTTACGGTTATGATTGGACCTAGGATTAGGGTTATGTTGAGGGTTAGGGTTAGAGATCCGGTTAGGGTTACGATTGGAACTATGGTTAGCGTTATGTTGAGGGCTAGGGTTAGAGATCCGGTCAGGGTTACGATTGGACCTAGGGTTAGGGTTATGTTGAGGGCTAGGGTTAGAGATCCGGTTAGGGTTACGATTGGACCTAGGGTTAGGGTTATGTTGAGGGCTAGGGTTAGAGATCCGGTTAGGGTTACCATTGGACCTAGGGTTAGGGTTATGTTGAGGGCTAGGGTTAGAGATCCGGTTAGGGTTACGATTGGACCTAGGGTTAGGGTTATGTTGAGGGCTAGGGTTAGAGATCCGGTTAGGGTTACGATTGGACCTATGATTAGGGTTATGTTGAGGGCTAGGGTTAGAGATCCGGTTAGGGTTACGATTGGACCAAGGGTTAGGGTTATGTTGAGGGCTAGGGTTAGAGAAGCGGTTAGGGTTACGATTCGACCTAGGGTTAGGGTTATGTTGAGGGCTAGGGTTAGAGATCCGGTTAGGGTTACGATTGGACCTAAGGTTAGGGTTATGTTGAGGGCTAGGGTTAGAGATGCCGTTAGGGTTACGATTGGACCTAGGGTTAGGGTTATGTTTAGGGTTAGAGATCCGGTTAGGGTTACGATTGGACCTAGGGTTAGGGTTATGTTGAGGGCTAGGGTTAGAGATCCGGTTAGGGTTACGATTGGACCTAGGGTTAGGGTTATGTTGAGGGCTAGGGTTAGAGATCCGGTTAGGGTTACGATTGGACCTAGGGTTAGGGTTATGTTGAGGGCTAGGGTTAGAGATCCGGTTAGGGTTACGATTGGACCTAGGGTTAGGGTTATGTTGAGGGCTAGGGTTAGAGATCCGGTTAGGGTTACGATTGGACCTAGGGTTAGGGTTATGTTGAGGGCTAGGGTTAGAGATCCGGTTAGGGTTAGGATTGGACCTAGGGTTAGGGTTATGTTGAGGGCTAGGGTTAGAGATCCGGTTAGGGTTACGATTGGACCTAGGGTTAGGGTTATGTTGAGGGCTAGGGTTAGAGATCCGGTTAGGGTTAGGATTGGACCTAGGGTTAGGGTTATGTTGAGGGCTAGGGTTAGAGATCCGGTTAGGGTTACGATTGGACCTAGGGTTAGGGTTATGTTGAGGGCTAGGGTTAGAGATCCGGTTAGGGTTACGATTGGACCTAGGGTTAGGGTTATGTTGAGGGCTAGGGTTAGAGATCCGGTTAGGGTTACGATTGGACCTAGGGTTAGGGTTATGTTGAGGGCTAGGGTTAGAGATCCTTTTAGGGTTACGATTGGACCTAGGGTTAGGGTTATGTTGAGGGCTAGGGTTAGAGATCCGGTTAGAGTTACGATTGGACCTAGGGTTAGGGTTATGTTGAGGGCTAGGGTTAGAGATCTGGTTAGGGTTATGATTGGACCAAGGCTTAGGGTTATGTTGAGGGCTAGGGTTAGAGAAGCGGTTAGGGTTACGATTGGACCTAGGGTTACGGTTATGTTGAGGGCTAGGGTTAGAGATGCGGTTATGGTTACGTATGGACCTAGTGTTAGGGTTATGTTGAGGGCTAGGGTTAGAGATCCGGTTAGGGTTACGATTGGACCTAGGGTTAGGGTTATGTTGAGGGCTAGTGTTAGAGATCCGGTTAGGGTTACAATTGGACCTAGGGTTAGGGTTATGTTGTGGGCTAGGGTTAGAGAGACGGTTAGGTTTACGATTGGACCTAGGGTTAGGGTTATGTTGATGGCTAGGGTTAGAGATGCCGTTAGGGTTACGATTGGACCTAGGGTTAGGGTTATGTTGAGGGCTAGGGTTAGAGATGCCGTTAGGGTTACGATTGGACCTAGGGTTAGGGTTATGTTTAGGGTTAGAGATCCGGTTAGGGTTACGATTGGACCTAGGGTTAGGGTTATGTTGAGGGCTAGGGTTAGAGAATCTTTTAGGGTTACGATTGGACCTAGGGTTAGGGTTATGTTGAGGGCTAGGGTTAGAGATCCGGTTAGGATTACAATTGGACCTAGGGTTAGGGTTGTGTTGAGGGCTAGGGTTAGAGATCCGGTTAGGGTTATGATTGGACCAAGGGTTAGGGTTATGTTGAGGGCTAGGGTTAGAGAAGCGTTTAGGGTTACGATTGGACCTAGGGTTACGGTTATGTTGAGGACTAGGGTTAGAGATGCGGTTAGGGTTACGATTGGACCTAGTGTTAGGGTTATGTTGAGGGCTAGTGTTAGAGATCCGGTTAGGGTTACAATTGGACCTAGGGTTAGGGTTATGTTGTGGGCTAGGGTTAGAGAGACGGTTAGGGTTACGATTGGACCTAGGGTTAGGATTATGTTGACGGCTAGGGTTAGAGATGCCGTTAGGGTTACGATTGGACCTAGGGTTAGGGTTATGTTGAGGGCTAGGTTTAGAGATGCCGTTAGAGTTACGATTGGACCTAGGGTTAGGGTTATGTTTAGGGTTAGAGATCCGGTTAGGGTTACGATTGGACCTAGGGTTAGGGTTATGTTGAGGGCTAGGGTTAGAGAATCTTTTAGGGTTACGATTGGACCTAGGGTTAGGGTTATGTTGAGGGCTAGGGTTAGAGATCCGGTTAGGGTTACAATTGGACCTAGGGTTAGGGTTATGTTGAGGGCTAGGGTTAGAGATCCGGTTAGGGTTATGATTGGACCAAGGGTTAGGGTTATGTTGAGGGCTAGGGTTAGAGAAGCGGTTAGGGTTACGATTGGACCTAGGGTTACGGTTATGTTGAGGACTAGGGTTAGAGATGCGGTTAGGGTTACGATTGGACCGAGTGTTAGGGTTATGTTGAGGGCTAGGGTTAGAGATCCGGTTAGGGTTACGATTGGACCTAGGGTTAGGGTTATGTTGAGGGCTAGTGTTAAAGATCCGGTTAGGGTTACAATTGGACCTAGGGTTAGGGTTATGTTGTGGGTTAGGGTTAGAGAGACGGTTAGGGTTACGATTGGACCTAGGGTTAGGGTTATGTTGACGACTAGGGTTAGAGATGCCGTTAGGGTTACGATTGGACCTAGGTTTAGGGTTCTGTTGAGGGCTAGGGTTAGAGAATCTTTTAGGGTTACGATTGAACCTAGGGTTAGGGTTATGTTGAGGGCTAGGGTTAGAGATCCGGTTAGGGTTACAATTGGACCTAGGGTTAGGGTTATGTTGAGGGCTAGGGTTAGAGATCCGGTTAGGGTTATGATTGGACCAAGGGTTAGGGTTATGTTGAGGGCTAGGGTTAGAGAAGCGGTTAGGGTTACGATTGGACCTAGGGTTACGGTTATGTTGAGGACTAGGGTTAGAGATGCGGTTAGGGCTACGATTGGACCTAGTGTTAGGGTTATGTTGAGGGCTAGTGTTAGAGATCCGGTTAGGGTTACAATTGGACCTAGGGATAGGGTTATGTTGTGGGCTAGGGTTAGAGAGACGGTTAGGGTTACGATTGGACCTAGGGTTAGGGTTATGTTGAGGGCTAGGGTTAGAGATGCCGTTAGGGTTACGATTGGACCTAGGGTTAGGGTTATGTTTAGGGTTAGAGATCCGGTTAGGGTTACGATTGGACCTAGGGTTAGGGTTATGTTGAGGGCTAGGGTTAGAGAATCTTTTAGGGTTACGATTGGACCTAGGGTTAGGGTTATGTTGAGGGCTAGGGTTAGAGATCCGGTTAGGGTTACAATTGGACCTAGGGTTAGGGTTATGTTGAGGGCTAGGGTTAGAGATCCGGTTAGGGTTATGATTGGACCAAGGGTTAGGGTTATGTTGAGGGCTAGGGTTAGAGAAGCGGTTAGGGTTACGATTGGACCTAGGGTTACGGTTATGTTGAGGACTAGGGTTAGAGATGCGGTTAGGGTTACGATTGGACCTAGTGTTAGGGTTATGTTGAGGGCTAGTGTTAGAGATCCGGTTAGGGTTACGATTGGACCTAGGGTTAGGGTTATGTTGAGGGCTAGTGTTAGAGATCCGGTTAGGGTTACAATTGGACCTAGGGTTAGGGTTATGTTGTGGGCTAGGGTTAGAGAGACGGTTAGGGTTAGGATTGGACCTAGGGTTAGGGTTATGTTGACGACTAGGGTTAGAGATGCCGTTAGGGTTACGATTGGACCTAGGGTTAGGGTTATGTTGAGGGCTAGGGTTAGAGATGCCGTTAGGGTTACGATTGGACCTAGGGTTAGGGTTATGTTGAGGGCTAGGGTTAGAGATGCGGTTAGGGTTACGATTGGACCTAGGGTTAGGGTTATGTTGAGGGCTAGGGTTAGAGATCCGGTTAGGGTTACGATTGGACCAAGGGTTAGGGTTATGTTGAGGGCTAGGGTTAGAGATCCGGTTAGGGTTACGATTGGACCTAGGGTTAGGGTTATGTTGAGGGCTAGGGTTAGAGATCAGGTTAGGGTTACGATTGGACCTAGGGTTAGGGTTATGTGAGGGCTAGGGTTAGAGATCCGGTTAGGGTTACGATTGGACCTAGGGTTAGGGTTATGTTGAGGGCTAGGGTTAGAGATCCGGTTAGGGTTACGATTGGACCTAGGGTTAGGGTTATGTTGTGGGCTAGGGTTAGAGAGACGGTTAGGGTTACGATTGGACCTAGGGTTAGGGTTATGTTGACGACTAGGGTTAGAGATGCCGTTAGGGTTACGATTCGACCTAGGGTTAGGGTTATGTTGAGGGCTAGGGTTAGAGATGCCGTTAGGGTTACGATTGGACCTAGGGTTAGGGTTATGTTGAGGGCTAGGGTTAGAGATCCGGTGTGGGTTACGATTGGACCTAGGGTTAGGGTTATGTTGAGGGCTAGGGTTAGAGATCCGGTTAGGGTTACGAATGGACCTAGGGTTAGGGTTATGTTGAGGGTTAGGGTTAGAGATCCGGTCTGGGTTACGATTGGACCTAGGGTTAGGGTTATGTTGAGGGCTAGGGTTAGAGATCCGGTTAGGGTTACGATTGGACCTAGGGTTAGGGTTATGTTCAGGGCTAGGGTTAGAGATCCGGTTAGGGTTACGATTGGACCTAGGGTTAGGGTTATGTTGAGGGCTAGGGTTAGAGATCCGGTTAGGGTTACGAATGGACCTAGGGTTAGGGTTATGTTGAGGGTTAGGGTTAGAGATCCGGTCTGGGTTACGATTGGACCTAGGGTTAGGGTTATGTTGAGGGCTAGGGTTAGAGATCCGGTTAGGGTTACGATTGGACCTAGGGTTAGGGTTATGTTCAGGGCTAGGGTTAGAGATCCGGTTAGGGTTACGATTGGACCTAGGGTTAGGGTTATGTTGAGGGGTAGGGTTAGAGATCCGGTTAGGGTTATGATTGGATCTAGGGTTAGGGTTATGTTGAGGGCTAGGGTTAGAGATCCGGTTACGGTTATGATTGGACCTAGGATTAGGGTTATGTTGAGGGTTAGGGTTAGAGATCCGGTTAGGGTTACGATTGGACCTAGGATTAGCGTTATGTTGAGGGCTATGGTTAGAGATCCGGTCAGGGTTACGATTGGACCTAGGGTTAGGGTTATGTTGTGGGCTAGGGTTAGAGATGCCGTTAGGGTTATGATTGGACCTAGGGTTAGGGTTATGTTGAGGGCTAGGGTTAGAGATCCGGTCAGGGTTACGATTGGACCTAGGGTTAGGGTTATGTTGACGGCTAGGGTTAGAGATGCCGTTAGGGTTATGATTGGACCTAGGGTTAGGGTTATGTTGAGGGCTAGGGTTAGAGATCCGGTTAGGGTTACGATTGGACCTAGGGTTAGGGTTATGTTGACGGCTAGGGTTAGAGATGCCGTTAGGGTTATGATTGGACCTAGGGTTAGGGTTATGTTGAGGGCTAGGGTTAGAGATCCGGTTAGGGTTACGATTGGACCTAGGGTTAGGGTTATGTTGAGGGCTAGGGTTAGAGATCCGGTTAGGGTTACGATTGGACCTAGGGTTAGGGTTATGTTGAGGGCTAGGATTAGAGATGCCGTTAGGGTTACGATTGGACCTAGGGTTAGGGTTATGTTGAGGGTTAGGGTTAGAGATCCGGTTAGGGTTACAATTGGACCTAGGGTTAGGGTTATATTGAGGGCTAGGGTTAGAAAATCGGTTAGGGTTACGATTGGACCTAGGGTTAGGGTTATGTTGAGGGCTAGGGTTAGAGATCCGGTTAGGGTTACGATTGGACCTAGGGTTAGGGTTATGTTGAGGGCTAGGGTTAGAGATCCTGTTAGGGTTACGATTGGACCTAGGGTTAGGGTTATGTTGAGGGCTAGGGTTAGAGATGCCGTTAGGGTTACGATTGGACCTAGGGTTAGCGTTATGTTGTGGGCTAGGGTTAGAGAGACGGTTAGGGTTACGATTGGACCAAGGTTAGGGTTATGTTGAGGGGTAGGGTTAGAGATGCCGTTAGGATTACGATTGGACCTAGGGTTAGGGTTATGTTGAGGGCTAGGGTTAGAGATCCGGTTAGGGTTACGATTGGACCTAGGGTTAGGGTTATGTTGAGGGCTAGGGTTAGAGATGCCGTTAGGGTTACGATTGGACCTAGGGTTAGGGTTATGTTGAGGGCTAGGGTTAGAGATGCCGTTAGGGTTACGATTGGACCTAGGGTTAGGGTTATGTTGAGGGCTAGGGTTAGAGATCCGGTCTGGGTTACGATTGGACCTAGGGTTAGGGTTATGTTGAGGGCTAGGGTTAGAGATCCGGTTAGGGTTACGATTGGACCTAGGGTTAGGGTTATGTTGAGGGTTAGGGTTAGAGATCCGGTCTGGGTTACGATTGGACCTAGGGTTAGGGTTATGTTGAGGGCTAGGGTTAGAGATCCGGTTAGGGTTACGATTGGACCTAGGGTTAGGGTTATGTTCAGGGCTAGGGTTAGAGATCCGGTTAGGGTTACGATTGGACCTAGGGTTAGGGTTATGTTGAGGGGTAGGGTTAGAGATCCGGTTAGGGTTATGATTGGATCTAGGGTTAGGGTTATGTTGAGGGCTAGGGTTAGAGATCCGGTTACGGTTATGATTGGACCTAGGATTAGGGTTATGTTGAGGGTTAGGGTTAGAGATCCGGTTAGGGTTACGATTGGACCTAGGGTTAGGGTTATGTTGAGGGCTAGGGTTAGAGATCAGGTTAGGGTTACGATTGGACCTAGGGTTAGGGTTATGTGAGGGCTAGGGTTAGAGATCCGGTTAGGGTTACGATTGGACCTAGGGTTAGGGTTATGTTGAGGGCTAGGGTTAGAGATCCGGTTAGGGTTACGATTGGACCTAGGGTTAGGGTTATGTTGTGGGCTAGGGTTAGAGAGACGGTTAGGGTTACGATTGGACCTAGGGTTAGGGTTATGTTGACGACTAGGGTTAGAGATGCCGTTAGGGTTACGATTGGACCTAGGGTTAGGGTTATGTTGAGGGCTAGGGTTAGAGATGCCGTTAGGGTTACGATTGGACCTAGGGTTAGGGTTATGTTGAGGGCTAGGGTTAGAGATCCGGTGTGGGTTACGATTGGACCTAGGGTTAGGGTTATGTTGAGGGCTAGGGTTAGAGATCCGGTTAGGGTTACGAATGGACCTAGGGTTAGGGTTATGTTGAGGGTTAGGGTTAGAGATCCGGTCTGGGTTACGATTGGACCTAGGGTTAGGGTTATGTTGAGGGCTAGGGTTAGAGATCCGGTTAGGGTTACGATTGGACCTAGGGTTAGGGTTATGTTCAGGGCTAGGGTTAGAGATCCGGTTAGGGTTACGATTGGACCTAGGGTTAGGGTTATGTTGAGGGCTAGGGTTAGAGATCCGGTTAGGGTTACGAATGGACCTAGGGTTAGGGTTATGTTGAGGGTTAGGGTTAGAGATCCGGTCTGGGTTACGATTGGACCTAGGGTTAGGGTTATGTTGAGGGCTAGGGTTAGAGATCCGGTTAGGGTTACGATTGGACCTAGGGTTAGGGTTATGTTCAGGGCTAGGGTTAGAGATCCGGTTAGGGTTACGATTGGACCTAGGGTTAGGGTTATGTTGAGGGGTAGGGTTAGAGATCCGGTTAGGGTTATGATTGGATCTAGGGTTAGGGTTATGTTGAGGGCTAGGGTTAGAGATCCGGTTACGGTTATGATTGGACCTAGGATTAGGGTTATGTTGAGGGTTAGGGTTAGAGATCCGGTTAGGGTTACGATTGGACCTAGGATTAGCGTTATGTTGAGGGCTATGGTTAGAGATCCGGTCAGGGTTACGATTGGACCTAGGGTTAGGGTTATGTTGTGGGCTAGGGTTAGAGATGCCGTTAGGGTTATGATTGGACCTAGGGTTAGGGTTATGTTGAGGGCTAGGGTTAGAGATCCGGTCAGGGTTACGATTGGACCTAGGGTTAGGGTTATGTTGACGGCTAGGGTTAGAGATGCCGTTAGGGTTATGATTGGACCTAGGGTTAGGGTTATGTTGAGGGCTAGGGTTAGAGATCCGGTTAGGGTTACGATTGGACCTAGGGTTAGGGTTATGTTGACGGCTAGGGTTAGAGATGCCGTTAGGGTTATGATTGGACCTAGGGTTAGGGTTATGTTGAGGGCTAGGGTTAGAGATCCGGTTAGGGTTACGATTGGACCTAGGGTTAGGGTTATGTTGAGGGCTAGGGTTAGAGATCCGGTTAGGGTTACGATTGGACCTAGGGTTAGGGTTATGTTGAGGGCTAGGATTAGAGATGCCGTTAGGGTTACGATTGGACCTAGGGTTAGGGTTATGTTGAGGGTTAGGGTTAGAGATCCGGTTAGGGTTACAATTGGACCTAGGGTTAGGGTTATGTTGAGGGCTAGGGTTAGAAAATCGGTTAGGGTTACGATTGGACCTAGGGTTAGGGTTATGTTGAGGGCTAGGGTTAGAGATCCGGTTAGGGTTACGATTGGACCTAGGGTTAGGGTTATGTTGAGGGCTAGGGTTAGAGATCCTGTTAGGGTTACGATTGGACCTAGGGTTAGGGTTATGTTGAGGGCTAGGGTTAGAGATGCCGTTAGGGTTACGATTGGACCTAGGGTTAGGGTTATGTTGTGGGCTAGGGTTAGAGAGACGGTTAGGGTTACGATTGGACCAAGGTTAGGGTTATGTTGAGGGGTAGGGTTAGAGATGCCGTTAGGATTACGATTGGACCTAGGGTTAGGGTTATGTTGAGGGCTAGGGTTAGAGATCCGGTTAGGGTTACGATTGGACCTAGGGTTAGGGTTATGTTGAGGGCTAGGGTTAGAGATGCCGTTAGGGTTACGATTGGACCTAGGGTTAGGGTTATGTTGAGGGCTAGGGTTAGAGATGCCGTTAGGGTTACGATTGGACCTAGGGTTAGGGTTATGTTGAGGGCTAGGGTTAGAGATCCGGTCTGGGTTACGATTGGACCTAGGGTTAGGGTTATGTTGAGGGCTAGGGTTAGAGATCCGGTTAGGGTTACGATTGGACCTAGGGTTAGGGTTATGTTGAGGGTTAGGGTTAGAGATCCGGTCTGGGTTACGATTGGACCTAGGGTTAGGGTTATGTTGAGGGCTAGGGTTAGAGATCCGGTTAGGGTTACGATTGGACCTAGGGTTAGGGTTATGTTCAGGGCTAGGGTTAGAGATCCGGTTAGGGTTACGATTGGACCTAGGGTTAGGGTTATGTTGAGGGGTAGGGTTAGAGATCCGGTTAGGGTTATGATTGGATCTAGGGTTAGGGTTATGTTGAGGGCTAGGGTTAGAGATCCGGTTACGGTTATGATTGGACCTAGGATTAGGGTTATGTTGAGGGTTAGGGTTAGAGATCCGGTTAGGGTTACGATTGGACCTAGGGTTAGCGTTATGTTGAGGGCTATGGTTAGAGATCCGGTCAGGGTTACGATTGGACCTAGGGTTAGGGTTATGTTGTGGGCTAGGGTTAGAGATGCCGTTAGGGTTATGATTGGACCTAGGGTTAGGGTTATGTTGAGGGCTAGGGTTAGAGATCCGGTCAGGGTTACGATTGGACCTAGGGTTAGGGTTATGTTGACGGCTAGGGTTAGAGATGCCGTTAGGGTTATGATTGGACCTAGGGTTAGGGTTATGTTGAGGGCTAGGGTTAGAGATCCGGTTAGGGTTACGATTGGACCTAGGGTTAGGGTTATGTTGACGGCTAGGGTTAGAGATGCCGTTAGGGTTATGATTGGACCTAGGGTTAGGGTTATGTTGAGGGCTAGGGTTAGAGATCCGGTTAGGGTTACGATTGGACCTAGGGTTAGGGTTATGTTGAGGGCTAGGGTTAGAGATCCGGTTAGGGTTACGATTGGACCTAGGGTTAGGGTTATGTTGAGGGCTAGGGTTAGAGATCCGGTTAGGGTTACGATTGGACCTAGGGTTAGGGTTATGTTGAGGGCTAGGATTAGAGATGCCGTTAGGGTTACGATTGGACCTAGGGTTAGGGTTATGTTGAGGGTTAGGGTTAGAGATCCGGTTAGGGTTACAATTGGACCTAGGGTTAGGGTTATGTTGAGGGCTAGGGTTAGAGAATCGGTTAGGGTTACGATTGGACCTAGGGTTAGGGTTATGTTGAGGGCTAGGGTTAGAGATCCGGTTAGGGTTACGATTGGACCTAGGGTTAGGGTTATGTTGAGGGCTAGGGTTAGAGATCCTTTTAGGGTTACGATTGGACCTAGGGTTAGGGTTATGTTGAGGGCTAGGGTTAGAGATGCCGTTAGGGTTACGATTGGACCTAGGGTTAGGGTTATGTTGTGGGCTAGGGTTAGAGAGACGGTTAGGGTTACGATTGGACCAAGGTTAGGGTTATGTTGAGGGGTAGGGTTAGAGATGCCGTTAGGATTACGATTGGACCTAGGGTTAGGGTTATGTTGAGGGCTAGGGTTAGAGATCCGGTTAGGGTTACGATTGGACCTAGGGTTAGGGTTATGTTGAGGGCTAGGGTTAGAGATGCCGTTAGGGTTACGATTGGACCTAGGGTTAGGGTTATGTTGAGGGCTAGGGTTAGAGATGCCGTTAGGGTTACGATTGGACCTAGGGTTAGGGTTATGTTGTAGGCTAGGGTTAGAGAGACGGTTAGGGTTACGATTGGACCAAGGTTAGGGTTATGTTGAGGGGTAGGGTTAGAGATGCCGTTAGGATTACGATTGGACCTAGGGTTAGGGTTATGTTGAGGGCTAGGGTTAGAGATCCGGTTAGGGTTACGATTGGACCTAGGTTTAGGGTTATGTTGAGGGCTAGGGTTAGAGATCTGGTTAGGGTTACGATTGGACCTAGGGTTAGGGTTATGTTGAGGGCTAGGGTTAGAGATCCGGTTAGGGTTACAATTGGACCTAGGGTTAGGGTTATGTTGAGGGTTAGGGTTAGAGATCCGGTTAGGGTTACGATTGGACCTAGGGTTAGCGTTATGTTGAGGGCTATGGTTAGAGATCCGGTCAGGGTTACGATTGGACCTAGGGTTAGAGTTATGTTGAGGGCTAGGGTTAGAGATGCCGTTAGTGTTACGATTGGACCTAGGGTTAGTGTTATGTTGAGGGTTAGGGTTAGAGATCCGGTTAGGGTTACGATTGGACCTAGGGTTAGGGTTATGTTGAGGGCTAGGGTTAGAGATGCCGTTAGGGTTACGATTGGACCTAGGGTTAGGGTTATGTTGAGGGTTAGGGTTAGAGATCCGGTCTGGGTTACGATTGGACCTAGGGTTAGGGTTATGTTGAGGGCTAGGGTTAGAGATCCGGTTAGGGTTACGATTGGACCTAGGGTTAGGGTTATGTTGAGGGCTAGGGTTAGAGATCCGGTTAGGGTTACGATTGGACCTAGGGTTAGGGTTATGTTGAGGGGTAGGGTTAGAGATCCGGTTAGGGTTATGATTGGATCTAGGGTTAGGGTTATGTTGAGGGCTAGGGTTAGAGATCCGGTTACAGTTATGATTGGACCTAGGATTAGGGTTATGTTGAGGGTTAGGGTTAGAGATCCGGTTAGGGTTACGATTGGACCAAGGGTTAGCGTTATGTTGAGGGCTATGGTTAGAGATCCGGTCAGGGTTACGATTGGACCTAGGGTTAGGGTTATGTTGTGGGCTAGGGTTAGAGAGACGGTTAGGGTTACGATTGGACCTAGGGTTAGGGTTATGTTGACGGCTAGGGTTAGAGATGCCGTTAGGGTTATGATTGGACCTAGGGTTAGGGTTATGTTGAGGGCTACGGTTAGAGATCCGGTTAGGGTTACGATTGGACCTAGGTTTAGGGTTATGTTGAGGGCTAGGGTTAGAGATCCGGTCAGGGTTACGATTGGACCTAGGGTTAGGGTTATGTTGTGGGCTAGGGTTAGAGAGACGGTTAGGGTTACGATTGGACCTAGGGTTAGGGTTATGTTGACGGATAGGGTTAGAGATGCCGTTAGGGTTACGATTGGACCTAGGGTTAGGGTTATGTTGAGGGCTAGGGTTAGAGATCCGGTTAGGGTTACGATTGGACCTAGGGTTAGGGTTATGTTGAGGGCTAGGGTTAGAGATCCGGTTAGGGTTACAATTGGCCCTAGGGTTAGGGTTATGTTGAGGGTTAGGGTTAGAGATCCGGTTAGGGTTACGATTGGACCTAGGGTTAGCGTTATGTTGAGGGCTATGGTTAGAGATCCGGTCAGGGTTACGATTGGACCTAGGGTTAGGGTTATGTTGTGGGCTAGGGTTAGAGAGACGGTTAGGGTTACGATTGGACCTAGGGTTAGGGTTATGTTGACGGCTAGGGTTAGAGATGCCGTTAGGGTTATGATTGGACCTAGGGTTAGGGTTATGTTGAGGGCTAGGGTTAGAGATCCGGTTAGGGTTACGATTGGACCTAGGGTTAGGGTTATGTTGAGGGCTAGGGTTAGAGATCCAGTTAGGGTTACGATTGGACCTAGGGTTAGGGTTATGTTGAGGGCTAGGATTAGAGATGCCGTTAGGGTTACGATTGGACCTAGGGTTAGGGTTATGTTGAGGGTTAGGGTTAGAGATCCGGTTAGGGTTACAATTGGACCTAGGGTTAGGGTTATGTTGAGGGCTGGGGTTAGAGAATCGGTTAGGGTTACGATTGGACCTAGGGTTAGGGTTATGTTGAGGGCTAGGGTTAGAGATCCGGTTAGGGTTACGATTGGACCTAGGGTTAGGGTTATGTTGACGGCTAGGGTTAGAGATGCCGTTAGGGTTATGATTGGACCTAGGGTTAGGGTTATGTTGAGGGCTAGGGTTAGAGATCCGGTTAGGGTTACGATTGGACCTAGGGTTAGGGTTATGTTGAGGGCTAGGGTTAGAGATCCGGTTAGGGTTACGATTGGACCTAGGGTTAGGGTTATGTTGAGGGCTAGGATTAGAGATGCCGTTAGGGTTACGATTGGACCTAGGGTTAGGGTTATGTTGAGGGTTAGGGTTAGAGATCCGGTTAGGGTTACAATTGGACCTAGGGTTAGGGTTATGTTGTGGGCTAGGGTTAGAGAGACGGTTAGGGTTAGGATTGGACCTAGGGTTAGGGTTATGTTGACGACTAGGGTTAGAGATGCCGTTAGGGTTACGATTGGACCTAGGGTTAGGGTTATGTTGAGGGCTAGGGTTAGAGATGCCGTTAGGGTTACGATTGGACCTAGGGTTAGGGTTATGTTGAGGGCTAGGGTTAGAGATCCGGTTAGGGTTACGAATGGACCTAGGGTTAGGGTTATGTTGAGGGTTAGGGTTAGAGATCCGGTCTGGGTTACGATTGGACCTAGGGTTAGGGTTATGTTGAGGGCTAGGGTTAGAGATCCGGTTAGGGTTACGATTGGACCTAGGGTTAGGGTTATGTTCAGGGCTAGGGTTAGAGATCCGGTTAGGGTTACGATTGGACCTAGGGTTAGGGTTATGTTGAGGGCTAGGGTTAGAGATCCGGTTAGGGTTACGAATGGACCTAGGGTTAGGGTTATGTTGAGGGTTAGGGTTAGAGATCCGGTCTGGGTTACGATTGGACCTAGGGTTAGGGTTATGTTGAGGGCTAGGGTTAGAGATCCGGTTAGGGTTACGATTGGACCTAGGGTTAGGGTTATGTTCAGGGCTAGGGTTAGAGATCCGGTTAGGGTTACGATTGGACCTAGGGTTAGGGTTATGTTGAGGGGTAGGGTTAGAGATCCGGTTAGGGTTATGATTGGATCTAGGGTTAGGGTTATGTTGAGGGCTAGGGTTAGAGATCCGGTTACGGTTATGATTGGACCTAGGATTAGGGTTATGTTGAGGGTTAGGGTTAGAGATCCGGTTAGGGTTACGATTGGACCTAGGATTAGCGTTATGTTGAGGGCTATGGTTAGAGATCCGGTCAGGGTTACGATTGGACCTAGGGTTAGGGTTATGTTGTGGGCTAGGGTTAGAGATGCCGTTAGGGTTATGATTGGACCTAGGGTTAGGGTTATGTTGAGGGCTAGGGTTAGAGATCCGGTCAGGGTTACGATTGGACCTAGGGTTAGGGTTATGTTGACGGCTAGGGTTAGAGATGCCGTTAGGGTTATGATTGGACCTAGGGTTAGGGTTATGTTGAGGGCTAGGGTTAGAGATCCGGTTAGGGTTACGATTGGACCTAGGGTTAGGGTTATGTTGACGGCTAGGGTTAGAGATGCCGTTAGGGTTATGATTGGACCTAGGGTTAGGGTTATGTTGAGGGCTAGGGTTAGAGATCCGGTTAGGGTTACGATTGGACCTAGGGTTAGGGTTATGTTGAGGGCTAGGGTTAGAGATCCGGTTAGGGTTACGATTGGACCTAGGGTTAGGGTTATGTTGAGGGCTAGGATTAGAGATGCCGTTAGGGTTACGATTGGACCTAGGGTTAGGGTTATGTTGAGGGTTAGGGTTAGAGATCCGGTTAGGGTTACAATTGGACCTAGGGTTAGGGTTATGTTGAGGGCTAGGGTTAGAAAATCGGTTAGGGTTACGATTGGACCTAGGGTTAGGGTTATGTTGAGGGCTAGGGTTAGAGATCCGGTTAGGGTTACGATTGGACCTAGGGTTAGGGTTATGTTGAGGGCTAGGGTTAGAGATCCTGTTAGGGTTACGATTGGACCTAGGGTTAGGGTTATGTTGAGGGCTAGGGTTAGAGATGCCGTTAGGGTTACGATTGGACCTAGGGTTAGGGTTATGTTGTGGGCTAGGGTTAGAGAGACGGTTAGGGTTACGATTGGACCAAGGTTAGGGTTATGTTGAGGGGTAGGGTTAGAGATGCCGTTAGGATTACGATTGGACCTAGGGTTAGGGTTATGTTGAGGGCTAGGGTTAGAGATCCGGTTAGGGTTACGATTGGACCTAGGGTTAGGGTTATGTTGAGGGCTAGGGTTAGAGATGCCGTTAGGGTTACGATTGGACCTAGGGTTAGGGTTATGTTGAGGGCTAGGGTTAGAGATGCCGTTAGGGTTACGATTGGACCTAGGGTTAGGGTTATGTTGAGGGCTAGGGTTAGAGATCCGGTCTGGGTTACGATTGGACCTAGGGTTAGGGTTATGTTGAGGGCTAGGGTTAGAGATCCGGTTAGGGTTACGATTGGACCTAGGGTTAGGGTTATGTTGAGGGTTAGGGTTAGAGATCCGGTCTGGGTTACGATTGGACCTAGGGTTAGGGTTATGTTGAGGGCTAGGGTTAGAGATCCGGTTAGGGTTACGATTGGACCTAGGGTTAGGGTTATGTTCAGGGCTAGGGTTAGAGATCCGGTTAGGGTTACGATTGGACCTAGGGTTAGGGTTATGTTGAGGGGTAGGGTTAGAGATCCGGTTAGGGTTATGATTGGATCTAGGGTTAGGGTTATGTTGAGGGCTAGGGTTAGAGATCCGGTTACGGTTATGATTGGACCTAGGATTAGGGTTATGTTGAGGGTTAGGGTTAGAGATCCGGTTAGGGTTACGATTGGACCTAGGGTTAGCGTTATGTTGAGGGCTATGGTTAGAGATCCGGTCAGGGTTACGATTGGACCTAGGGTTAGGGTTATGTTGTGGGCTAGGGTTAGAGATGCCGTTAGGGTTATGATTGGACCTAGGGTTAGGGTTATGTTGAGGGCTAGGGTTAGAGATCCGGTCAGGGTTACGATTGGACCTAGGGTTAGGGTTATGTTGACGGCTAGGGTTAGAGATGCCGTTAGGGTTATGATTGGACCTAGGGTTAGGGTTATGTTGAGGGCTAGGGTTAGAGATCCGGTTAGGGTTACGATTGGACCTAGGGTTAGGGTTATGTTGACGGCTAGGGTTAGAGATGCCGTTAGGGTTATGATTGGACCTAGGGTTAGGGTTATGTTGAGGGCTAGGGTTAGAGATCCGGTTAGGGTTACGATTGGACCTAGGGTTAGGGTTATGTTGAGGGCTAGGGTTAGAGATCCGGTTAGGGTTACGATTGGACCTAGGGTTAGGGTTATGTTGAGGGCTAGGGTTAGAGATCCGGTTAGGGTTACGATTGGACCTAGGGTTAGGGTTATGTTGAGGGCTAGGATTAGAGATGCCGTTAGGGTTACGATTGGACCTAGGGTTAGGGTTATGTTGAGGGTTAGGGTTAGAGATCCGGTTAGGGTTACAATTGGACCTAGGGTTAGGGTTATGTTGAGGGCTAGGGTTAGAGAATCGGTTAGGGTTACGATTGGACCTAGGGTTAGGGTTATGTTGAGGGCTAGGGTTAGAGATCCGGTTAGGGTTACGATTGGACCTAGGGTTAGGGTTATGTTGAGGGCTAGGGTTAGAGATCCTTTTAGGGTTACGATTGGACCTAGGGTTAGGGTTATGTTGAGGGCTAGGGTTAGAGATGCCGTTAGGGTTACGATTGGACCTAGGGTTAGGGTTATGTTGTGGGCTAGGGTTAGAGAGACGGTTAGGGTTACGATTGGACCAAGGTTAGGGTTATGTTGAGGGGTAGGGTTAGAGATGCCGTTAGGATTACGATTGGACCTAGGGTTAGGGTTATGTTGAGGGCTAGGGTTAGAGATCCGGTTAGGGTTACGATTGGACCTAGGGTTAGGGTTATGTTGAGGGCTAGGGTTAGAGATGCCGTTAGGGTTACGATTGGACCTAGGGTTAGGGTTATGTTGAGGGCTAGGGTTAGAGATGCCGTTAGGGTTACGATTGGACCTAGGGTTAGGGTTATGTTGTAGGCTAGGGTTAGAGAGACGGTTAGGGTTACGATTGGACCAAGGTTAGGGTTATGTTGAGGGGTAGGGTTAGAGATGCCGTTAGGATTACGATTGGACCTAGGGTTAGGGTTATGTTGTGGGCTAGGGTTAGAGATCCGGTTAGGGTTACGATTGGACCTAGGTTTAGGGTTATGTTGAGGGCTAGGGTTAGAGATCTGGTTAGGGTTACGATTGGACCTAGGGTTAGGGTTATGTTGAGGGCTAGGGTTAGAGATCCGGTTAGGGTTACAATTGGACCTAGGGTTAGGGTTATGTTGAGGGTTAGGGTTAGAGATCCGGTTAGGGTTACGATTGGACCTAGGGTTAGCGTTATGTTGAGGGCTATGGTTAGAGATCCGGTCAGGGTTACGATTGGACCTAGGGTTAGGGTTATGTTGTGGGCTAGGGTTAGAGAGACGGTTAGGGTTACGATTGGACCTAGGGTTAGGGTTATGTTGACGGCTAGGGTTAGAGATGCCGTTAGGGTTACGATTGGACCTAGGGTTAGGGTTATGTTGAGGGCTAGGGTTAGAGATCCGGTTAGGGTTACGATTGGACCTAGGGTTAGGGTTATGTTGAGGGCTAGGTTTAGAGATCCGGTTAGGGTTACGATTGGACCTAGGGTTAGGGTTATGTTGAGGGCTAGGGTTAGAGATGCCGTTAGTGTTACGATTGGACCTAGGGTTAGGGTTATGTTGAGGGTTAGGGTTAGAGATCCGGTTAGGGTTACGATTGGACCTAGGGTTAGGGTTATGTTGAGGGCTAGGGTTAGAGATGCCGTTAGGGTTACGATTGGACCTAGGGTTAGGGTTATGTTGAGGGTTAGGGTTAGAGATCCGGTCTGGGTTACGATTGGACCTAGGGTTAGGGTTATGTTGAGGGCTAGGGTTAGAGATCCGGTTAGGGTTACGATTGGACCTAGGGTTAGGGTTATGTTGAGGGCTAGGGTTAGAGATCCGGTTAGGGTTACGATTGGACCTAGGGTTAGGGTTATGTTGAGGGGTAGGGTTAGAGATCCGGTTAGGGTTATGATTGGATCTAGGGTTAGGGTTATGTTGAGGGCTAGGGTTAGAGATCCGGTTACAGTTATGATTGGACCTAGGATTAGGGTTATGTTGAGGGTTAGGGTTAGAGATCCGGTTAGGGTTACGATTGGACCAAGGGTTCGCGTTATGTTGAGGGCTATGGTTAGAGATCCGGTCAGGGTTACGATTGGACCTAGGGTTAGGGTTATGTTGTGGGCTAGGGTTAGAGAGACGGTTAGGGTTACGATTGGACCTAGGGTTAGGGTTATGTTGACGGCTAGGGTTAGAGATCCGGTTAGGGTTACGATTGGACCTAGGTTTAGGGTTATGTTGAGGGCTAGGGTTAGAGATCCGGTTAGGGTTACGATTGGACCTAGGGTTAGGGTTATGTTGTGGGCTAGGGTTAGAGAGACGGTTAGGGTTACGATTGGACCTAGGGTTAGGGTTATGTTGACGGATAGGGTTAGAGATGCCGTTAGGGTTACGATTGGACCTAGGGTTAGGGTTATGTTGAGGGCTAGGGTTAGAGATCCGGTCAGGGTTACGATTGGACCTAGGGTTAGGGTTATGTTGTGGGCTAGGGTTAGAGAGACGGTTAGGGTTACGATTGGACCTAGGGTTAGGGTTATGTTGACGGATAGGGTTAGAGATGCCGTTAGGGTTACGATTGGACCTAGGGTTAGGGTTATGTTGAGGGCTAGGGTTAGAGATCCGGTTAGGGTTACGATTGGACCTAGGGTTAGGGTTATGTTGAGGGCTAGGGTTAGAGATCCGGTTAGGGTTACAATTGGCCCTAGGGTTAGGGTTATGTTGAGGGTTAGGGTTAGAGATCCGGTTAGGGTTACGATTGGACCTAGGGTTAGCGTTATGTTGAGGGCTATGGTTAGAGATCCGGTCAGGGTTACGATTGGACCTAGGGTTAGGGTTATGTTGTGGGCTAGGGTTAGAGAGACGGTTAGGGTTACGATTGGACCTAGGGTTAGGGTTATGTTGACGGCTAGGGTTAGAGATGCCGTTAGGGTTATGATTGGACCTAGGGTTAGGGTTATGTTGAGGGCTAGGGTTAGAGATCCGGTTAGGGTTACGATTGGACCTAGGGTTAGGGTTATGTTGAGGGCTAGGGTTAGAGATCCAGTTAGGGTTACGATTGGACCTAGGGTTAGGGTTATGTTGAGGGCTAGGATTAGAGATGCCGTTAGGGTTACGATTGGACCTAGGGTTAGGGTTATGTTGAGGGTTAGGGTTAGAGATCCGGTTAGGGTTACAATTGGACCTAGGGTTAGGGTTATGTTGAGGGCTGGGGTTAGAGAATCGGTTAGGGTTACGATTGGACCTAGGGTTAGGGTTATGTTGAGGGCTAGGGTTAGAGATCCGGTTAGGGTTACGATTGGACCTAGGGTTAGGGTTATGTTGACGGCTAGGGTTAGAGATGCCGTTAGGGTTATGATTGGACCTAGGGTTAGGGTTATGTTGAGGGCTAGGGTTAGAGATCCGGTTAGGGTTACGATTGGACCTAGGGTTAGGGTTATGTTGAGGGCTAGGGTTAGAGATCCGGTTAGGGTTACGATTGGACCTAGGGTTAGGGTTATGTTGAGGGCTAGGATTAGAGATGCCGTTAGGGTTACGATTGGACCTAGGGTTAGGGTTATGTTGAGGGTTAGGGTTAGAGATCCGGTTAGGGTTACAATTGGACCTAGGGTTAGGGTTATGTTGAGGGCTAGGGTTAGAGAATCGGTTAGGGTTACGATTGGACCTAGGGTTAGGGTTATGTTGAGGGCTAGGGTTAGAGATCCGGTTAGGGTTACGATTGGACCTAGGGTTAGGGTTATGTTGAGGGCTAGGGTTAGAGATCCTGTTAGGGTTACGATTGGACCTAGGGTTAGGGTTATGTTGAGGGCTAGGGTTAGAGATGCCGTTAGGGTTACGATTGGACCTAGGGTTAGGGTTATGTTGTGGGCTAGGGTTAGAGAGACGGTTAGGGTTACGATTGGACCAAGGTTAGGGTTATGTTGAGGGGTAGGGTTAGAGATGCCGTTAGGATTACGATTGGACCTAGGGTTAGGGTTATGTTGAGGGCTAGGGTTAGAGATCCGGTTAGGGTTACGATTGGACCTAGGGTTAGGGTTATGTTGAGGGCTAGGGTTAGAGATGCCGTTAGGGTTACGATTGGACCTAGGGTTAGGGTTATGTTGAGGGCTAGGGTTAGAGATGCCGTTAGGGTTACGATTGGACCTAGGGTTAGGGTTATGTTGAGGGCTAGGGTTAGAGATCCGGTCTGGGTTACGATTGGACCTAGGGTTAGGGTTATGTTGAGGGCTAGGGTTAGAGATCCGGTTAGGGTTACGATTGGACCTAGGGTTAGGGTTATGTTGAGGGTTAGGGTTAGAGATCCGGTCTGGGTTACGATTGGACCTAGGGTTAGGGTTATGTTGAGGGCTAGGGTTAGAGATCCGGTTAGGGTTACGATTGGACCTAGGGTTAGGGTTATGTTCAGGGCTAGGGTTAGAGATCCGGTTAGGGTTACGATTGGACCTAGGGTTAGGGTTATGTTGAGGGGTAGGGTTAGAGATCCGGTTAGGGTTATGATTGGATCTAGGGTTAGGGTTATGTTGAGGGCTAGGGTTAGAGATCCGGTTACGGTTATGATTGGACCTAGGATTAGGGTTATGTTGAGGGTTAGGGTTAGAGATCCGGTTAGGGTTACGATTGGACCTAGGGTTAGCGTTATGTTGAGGGCTATGGTTAGAGATCCGGTCAGGGTTACGATTGGACCTAGGGTTAGGGTTATGTTGTGGGCTAGGGTTAGAGATGCCGTTAGGGTTATGATTGGACCTAGGGTTAGGGTTATGTTGAGGGCTAGGGTTAGAGATCCGGTCAGGGTTACGATTGGACCTAGGGTTAGGGTTATGTTGACGGCTAGGGTTAGAGATGCCGTTAGGGTTATGATTGGACCTAGGGTTAGGGTTATGTTGAGGGCTAGGGTTAGAGATCCGGTTAGGGTTACGATTGGACCTAGGGTTAGGGTTATGTTGACGGCTAGGGTTAGAGATGCCGTTAGGGTTATGATTGGACCTAGGGTTAGGGTTATGTTGAGGGCTAGGGTTAGAGATCCGGTTAGGGTTACGATTGGACCTAGGGTTAGGGTTATGTTGAGGGCTAGGGTTAGAGATCCGGTTAGGGTTACGATTGGACCTAGGGTTAGGGTTATGTTGAGGGCTAGGGTTAGAGATCCGGTTAGGGTTACGATTGGACCTAGGGTTAGGGTTATGTTGAGGGCTAGGATTAGAGATGCCGTTAGGGTTACGATTGGACCTAGGGTTAGGGTTATGTTGAGGGTTAGGGTTAGAGATCCGGTTAGGGTTACAATTGGACCTAGGGTTAGGGTTATGTTGAGGGCTAGGGTTAGAGATCCGGTTAGGGTTACGATTGGACCTAGGGTTAGGGTTATGTTGAGGGCTAGGGTTAGAGATCCGGTTAGGGTTACGATTGGACCTAGGGTTAGGGTTATGTTGAGGGCTAGGGTTAGAGATCCTTTTAGGGTTACGATTGGACCTAGGGTTAGGGTTATGTTGAGGGCTAGGGTTAGAGATGCCGTTAGGGTTACGATTGGACCTAGGGTTAGGGTTATGTTGTGGGCTAGGGTTAGAGAGACGGTTAGGGTTACGATTGGACCAAGGTTAGGGTTATGTTGAGGGGTAGGGTTAGAGATGCCGTTAGGATTACGATTGGACCTAGGGTTAGGGTTATGTTGAGGGCTAGGGTTAGAGATCCGGTTAGGGTTACGATTGGACCTAGGGTTAGGGTTATGTTGAGGGCTAGGGTTAGAGATGCCGTTAGGGTTACGATTGGACCTAGGGTTAGGGTTATGTTGAGGGCTAGGGTTAGAGATGCCGTTAGGGTTACGATTGGACCTAGGGTTAGGGTTATGTTGTAGGCTAGGGTTAGAGAGACGGTTAGGGTTACGATTGGACCAAGGTTAGGGTTATGTTGAGGGGTAGGGTTAGAGATGCCGTTAGGATTACGATTGGACCTAGGGTTAGGGTTATGTTGAGGGCTAGGGTTAGAGATCCGGTTAGGGTTACGATTGGACCTAGGTTTAGGGTTATGTTGAGGGCTAGGGTTAGAGATCTGGTTAGGGTTACGATTGGACCTAGGGTTAGGGTTATGTTGAGGGCTAGGGTTAGAGATCCGGTTAGGGTTACGATTGGATCTAGGGTTAGGGTTATGTTGAGGGCTAGGGTTAGAGATCCGGTTAGGGTTACGATTGGACCTAGGGTTAGGGTTATGTTGAGGGCTAGGGTTAGAGATCCGGTTAGGGTTACAATTGGACCTAGGGTTAGGGTTATGTTGAGGGGTAGGGTTAGAGATTCGGTTAGGGTTATGATTGGACCTAGCGTTAGGGTTATGTTGAGGGCTATGGTTAGAGATCCGGTTACGGTTATGATTGGACCTAGGATTAGGGTTATGTTGAGGGTTAGGGTTAGAGAGACGGTTAGGGTTACGATTGGACCTAGGGTTAGCATTATGTTGAGGGCTATGGTTAGAGATCCGGTCAGAGTTACGATTGGACCTAGGGTTAGGGTTATGTTGTGGGCTAGGGTTAGAGAGACGGTTAGGGTTACGATTGGACCTAGGGTTAGGGTTATGTTGACGGCTAGGGTTAGAGATGCCGTTAGGGTTACGATTGGACCTAGGGTTAGGGTTATGTTGAGGGCTAGGGTTAGAGATCCGGTTAGGGTTACGATTGGACCTAGGGTTAGGGTTATGTTGAGGGCTAGGGTTAGAGATCCGGTTAGGGTTACGATTGGACCTAGGGTTAGGGTTATGTTGAGGGCTAGGGTTAGAGATGCCGTTAGTGTTACGATTGGACCTAGGGTTAGGGTTATGTTGAGGGTTAGGGTTAGAGATCCGGTTAGGGTTACGATTGGACCTAGGGTTAGGGTTATGTTGAGGGCTAGGGTTAGAGATGCCGTTAGGGTTACGATTGGACCTAGGGTTAGGGTTATGTTGAGGGTTAGGGTTAGAGATGCGGTCTGGGTTACGATTGGACCTAGGGTTAGGGTTATGTTGAGGGCTAGGGTTAGAGATCCGGTTAGGGTTACGATTGGACCTAGGGTTAGGGTTATGTTGAGGGCTAGGGTTAGAGATCCGGTTAGGGTTACGATTGGACCTAGGGTTAGGGTTATGTTGAGGGGTAGGGTTAGAGATCCGGTTAGGGTTATGATTGGATCTAGGGTTAGGGTTATGTTGAGGGCTAGGGTTAGAGATCCGGTTACAGTTATGATTGGACCTAGGATTAGGGTTATGTTGAGGGTTAGGGTTAGAGATCCGGTTAGGGTTACGATTGGACCTAGGGTTAGGGTTATGTTGTGGGCTAGGGTTAGAGAGACGGTTAGGGTTACGATTGGACCTAGGGTTAGGGTTATGTTGACGGCTAGGGTTAGAGATGCCGTTAGGGTTATGATTGGACCTAGGGTTAGGGTTATGTTGAGGGCTACGGTTAGAGATCCGGTTAGGGTTACGATTGGACCTAGGTTTAGGGTTATGTTGAGGGCTAGGGTTAGAGATCCGGTCAGGGTTACGATTGGACCTAGGGTTAGGGTTATGTTGTGGGCTAGGGTTAGAGAGACGGTTAGGGTTACGATTGGACCTAGGGTTAGGGTTATGTTGACGGATAGGGTTAGAGATGCCGTTAGGGTTACGATTGGACCTAGGGTTAGGGTTATGTTGAGGGCTAGGGTTAGAGATCCGGTTAGGGTTACGATTGGACCTAGGGTTAGGGTTATGTTGAGGGCTAGGGTTAGAGATCCGGTTAGGGTTACAATTGGACCTAGGGTTAGGGTTATGTTGAGGGTTAGGGTTAGAGATCCGGTCAGGGTTACGATTGGACCTAGGGTTAGGGTTATGTTGTGGGCTAGGGTTAGAGAGACGGTTAGGGTTACGATTGGACCTAGGGTTAGGGTTATGTTGACGGCTAGGGTTAGAGATGCCGTTAGGGTTATGATTGGACCTAGGGTTAGGGTTATGTTGAGGGCTAGGGTTAGAGATCCGGTTAGGGTTACGATTGGACCTAGGGTTAGGGTTATGTTGAGGGCTAGGGTTAGAGATCCAGTTAGGGTTACGATTGGACCTAGGGTTAGGGTTATGTTGAGGGCTAGGATTAGAGATGCCGTTAGGGTTACGATTGGACCTAGGGTTAGGGTTATGTTGAGGGTTAGGGTTAGAGATCCGGTTAGGGTTACAATTGGACCTAGGGTTAGGGTTATGTTGAGGGCTGGGGTTAGAGAATCGGTTAGGGTTACGATTGGACCTAGGGTTAGGGTTATGTTGAGGGCTAGGGTTAGAGATCCGGTTAGGGTTACGATTGGACCTAGGGTTAGGGTTATGTTGAGGGCTAGGGTTAGAGATCCTGTTAGGGTTACGATTGGACCTAGGGTTAGGGTTATGTTGAGGGCTAGGGTTAGAGATGCCGTTAGGGTTACGATTGGACCTAGGGTTAGGGTTATGTTGTGGGCTAGGGTTAGAGAGACGGTTAGGGTTACGATTGGACCAAGGTTAGGGTTATGTTGAGGGGTAGGGTTAGAGATGCCGTTAGGATTACGATTGAACCTAGGGTTAGGGTTATGTTGAGGGCTAGGGTTAGAGATCCGGTTAGGGTTACGATTGGACCTAGGGTTAGGGTTATGTTGAGGGCTAGGGTTAGAGATGCCGTTAGGGTTACGATTGGACCTAGGGTTAGGGTTATGTTGAGGGCTAGGGTTAGAGATGCCGTTAGGGTTACGATTGGACCTAGGGTTAGGGTTATGTTGTGGGCTAGGGTTAGAGAGACGGTTAGGGTTACGATTGGACCAAGGTTAGGGTTATGTTGAGGGGTAGGGTTAGAGATGCCGTTAGGATTACGATTGGACCTAGGGTTAGGGTTATGTTGAGGGCTAGGGTTAGAGATCCGGTTAGGGTTACGATTGGACCTAGGTTTAGGGTTATGTTGAGGGCTAGGGTTAGAGATCTGGTTAGGGTTACGATTGGACCTAGGGTTAGGGTTATGTTGAGGGCTAGGGTTAGAGATCCGGTTAGGGATACGATTGGACCTAGGGTTAGGGTTATGTTGAGGGCTAGGGTTAGAGATCCGGTTAGGGTTACGATTGGACCTAGGGTTAGGGTTATGTTGAGGGCTAGGGTTAGAGATCCGGTTAGGGTTACAATTGGACCTAGGGTTAGGGTTATGTTGAGGGGTAGGGTTAGAGATTCGGTTAGGGTTATGATTGGACCTAGCGTTAGGGTTATGTTGAGGGCTATGGTTAGAGATCCGGTTACCCTTATGATTGGACCTAGGATTAGGGTTATGTTGAGGGTTAGGGTTAGAGAGACGGTTAGAGTTACGATTGGACCTAGGGTTAGCATTATGTTGAGGGCTATGGTTAGAGATCCGGTCAGAGTTACGATTGGACCTAGGGTTAGGGTTATGTTGAGGGCTAGGGTTAGAGATCCGGTTAGGGTTACGATTGGACCTAGGGTTAGGGTTATGTTGAGGGTTAGGGTTAGAGATCCGGTTAGGGTTACGATTGGACCTAGGGTTAGGGTTATGTTGAGGGCTAGGGTTAGAGATGCCGTTAGGGTTACGATTGGACCTAGGGTTAGGGTTATGTTGAGGGTTAGGGTTAGAGATCCGGTCTGGGTTACGATTGGACCTAGGGTTAGGGTTATGTTGAGGGCTAGGGTTAGAGATCCGGTTAGGGTTACGATTGGACCTAGGGTTAGGGTTATGTTGAGGGCTAGGGTTAGAGAATCGGTTAGGGTTACGATTGGACCTAGGGTTAGGGTTATGTTGAGGGCTAGGGTTAGAGATGCCGTTAGGGTTACGATTGGACCTAGGGTTAGGGTTATGTTGAGGGTTAGGGTTAGAGATCCGGTCTGGGTTACGATTGGACCTAGGGTTAGGGTTATGTTGAGGGCTAGGGTTAGAGATCCGGTTAGGGTTACGATTGGACCTAGGGTTAGGGTTATGTTGAGGGCTAGGGTTAGAGAATCGGTTAGGGTTACGATTGGACCTAGGGTTAGGGTTATGTTGAGGGCTGGGGTTAGAGAATCGGTTAGGGTTACGATTGGACCTAGGGTTAGGGTTATGTTGAGGGCTAGGGTTAGAGATCCGGTTAGGGTTACGATTGGACCTAGGGTTAGGGTTATGTTGAGAGCTAGGGTTAGAGATCCTGTTAGGGTTACGATTGGACCTAGGGTTAGGGTTATGTTGAGGGCTAGGGTTAGAGATGCCGTTAGGGTTACGATTGGACCTAGGGTTAGGGTTATGTTGTGGGCTAGGGTTAGAGAGACGGTTAGGGTTACGATTGGACCAAGGTTAGGGTTATGTTGAGGGGTAGGGTTAGAGATGCCGTTAGGATTACGATTGAACCTAGGGTTAGGGTTATGTTGAGGGCTAGGGTTAGAGATCCGGTTAGGGTTACGATTGGACCTAGGGTTAGGGTTATGTTGAGGGCTAGGGTTAGAGATGCCGTTAGGGTTACGATTGGACCTAGGGTTAGGGTTATGTTGAGGGCTAGGGTTAGAGATGCCGTTAGGGTTACGATTGGACCTAGGGTTAGGGTTATGTTGTGGGCTAGGGTTAGAGAGACGGTTAGGGTTACGATTGGACCAAGGTTAGGGTTATGTTGAGGGGTAGGGTTAGAGATGCCGTTAGGATTACGATTGGACCTAGGGTTAGGGTTATGTTGAGGGCTAGGGTTAGAGATCCGGTTAGGGTTACGATTGGACCTAGGTTTAGGGTTATGTTGAGGGCTAGGGTTAGAGATCTGGTTAGGGTTACGATTGGACCTAGGGTTAGGGTTATGTTGAGGGCTAGGGTTAGAGATCCGGTTAGGGATACGATTGGACCTAGGGTTAGGGTTATGTTGAGGGCTAGGGTTAGAGATCCGGTTAGGGTTACGATTGGACCTAGGGTTAGGGTTATGTTGAGGGCTAGGGTTAGAGATCCGGTTAGGGTTACAATTGGACCTAGGGTTAGGGTTATGTTGAGGGGTAGGGTTAGAGATTCGGTTAGGGTTATGATTGGACCTAGCGTTAGGGTTATGTTGAGGGCTATGGTTAGAGATCCGGTTACCCTTATGATTGGACCTAGGATTAGGGTTATGTTGAGGGTTAGGGTTAGAGAGACGGTTAGAGTTACGATTGGACCTAGGGTTAGCATTATGTTGAGGGCTATGGTTAGAGATCCGGTCAGAGTTACGATTGGACCTAGGGTTAGGGTTATGTTGTGGGCTAGGGTTAGAGAGACCGTTAGGGTTACGATTGGACCTAGGGTTAGGGTTATGTTGAGGGCTAGGGTTAGAGATCCGGTTAGGGTTACGATTGGACCTAGGGTTAGGGTTATGTTGAGGGCTAGGGTTAGAGATCCGGTTAGGGTTACGATTGGACCTAGGGTTAGGGTTATGTTGAGGGCTAGGGTTAGAGATGCCGTTAGGGTTACGATTGGACCTAGGGTTAGGGTTATGTTGAGGGTTAGGGTTAGAGATCCGGTCTGGGTTACGATTGGACCTAGGGTTAGGGTTATGTTGAGGGCTAGGGTTAGAGATCCGGTTAGGGTTACGATTGGACCTAGGGTTAGGGTTATGTTGAGGGCTAGGGTTAGAGATCCGGTTAGGGTTACGATTGGACCTAGGGTTAGGGTTATGTTGAGGGGTAGGGTTAGAGATCCGGTTAGGGTTATGATTGGATCTAGGGTTAGGGTTATGTTGAGGGCTAGGGTTAGAGATCCGGTTAGGGTTACGATTGGACCTAGGGTTAGGGTTATGTTGAGGGCTAGGGTTAGAGATCCGGTCAGGGTTACGATTGGACCTAGGGTTAGGGTTATGTTGTGGGCTAGGGTTAGAGAGACGGTCAGGGTTACGATTGGACCTAGGGTTAGGGTTATGTTGTGGGCTAGGGTTAGAGAGACGGTTAGGGTTACGATTGGACCTAGGGTTAGGGTTAGTTGAGGGCTAGGGTTAGAGATCCGGTTAGGGTTACGATTGGACCTAGGGTTAGGGTTATGTTGACGGCTAGGGTTAGAGATGCCGTTAGGGTTACGATTGGACCTAGGGTTAGGGTTATGTTGAGGGCTAGGGTTAGAGATCCGGTTAGGGTTACGATTGGACCTAGGGTTAGGGTTATGTTGAGGGCTAGGGTTAGAGATCCGGTTAGGGTTACGATTGGACCTAGGGTTAGGGTTATGTTGAGGGCTAGGGTTAGAGATTCGGTTAGGGTTATGATTGGACCTAGCGTTAGGGTTATGTTGAGGGCTATGGTTAGAGATCCGGTTACGGTTATGATTGGACCTAGCGTTAGGGTTATGTTGAGGGTTAGGGTTAGAGAGACGGTTAGGGTTACGATTGGACCTAGGGTTAGCATTATGTTGAGGGCTATGGTTAGAGATCCGGTCAGAGTTACGATTGGACCTAGGGTTAGGGTTATGTTGTGGGCTAGGGTTAGAGAGACGGTTAGGGTTACGATTGGACCTAGGGTTAGGGTTATTTTGAGGGCTAGGGTTAGAGATCCGGTTAGGGTTACGATTGGACCTAGGGTTAGGGTTATGTTGAGGGCTAGGGTTAGAGATCCGGTTAGGGTTACGATTGGACCTAGGGTTAGGGTTATGTTGAGGGCTAGGGTTAGAGATCCGGTTAGGGTTACGATTGGACTTAGGGTTAGGGTTATGTTGAGGGCTAGGGTTAGAGATCCGGTTAGGGTTACGATTGGACCTAGAGTTAGGGTTATGTTGAGGGCTAGGGTTAGAGATGCCGTTAGGGTTACGATTGGACCTAGGGTTAGGGTTATGTTGAGGGTTAGGGTTAGAGATCCGGTCTGGGTTACGATTGGACCTAGGGTTAGGGTTATGTTGAGGGCTAGGGTTAGAGATCCGGTTAGGGTTACGATTGGACCTAGGGTTAGGGTTATGTTGAGGGCTAGGGTTAGAGATCCGGTTAGGGTTACGATTGGACCTAGGGTTAGGGTTATGTTGAGGGGTAGGGTTAGAGATCCGGTTAGGGTTATGATTGGATCTAGGGTTAGGGTTATGTTGAGGGCTAGGGTTAGAGATCCGGTTAGGGTTACGATTGGACCTAGGGTTAGGGTTATGTTGAGGGCTAGGGTTAGAGATGCCGTTAGGGTTACGATTGGACCTAGCGTTAGGGTTATGTTGAGGGTTAGGGTTAGAGATCCGGTTAGGGTTACGATTGGACCTAGGGTTAGGGTTATGTTGAGGGCTAGGGTTAGAGATGCCGTTAGGGTTACGATTGGACCTAGGGTTAGGGTTATGTTGAGGTTTAGGGTTAGAGATCCGGTCTGGGTTACGATTGGACCTAGGGTTAGGGTTATGTTGAGGGCTAGGGTTAGAGATCCGGTTAGGGTTACGATTGGACCTAGGGTTAGGGTTATGTTGAGGGCTAGGGTTAGAGATCCGGTTAGGGTTACGATTGGACCTAGGGTTAGGGTTATGTTGAGGGGTAGGGTTAGAGATTCGGTTAGGGTTATGATTGGACCTAGCGTTAGGGTTATGTTGAGGGCTATGGTTAGAGATCCGGTTACCCTTATGATTGGACCTAGGATTAGGGTTATGTTGAGGGTTAGGGTTAGAGAGACGGTTAGAGTTACGTTTGGACCTAGGGTTAGCATTATGTTGAGGGCTATGGTTAGAGATCCGGTCAGAGTTACGATTGGACCTAGGGTTAGGGTTATGTTGTGGGCTAGGGTTAGAGAGACCGTTAGGGTTACGATTGGACCTAGGGTTAGGGTTATGTTGACGGCTAGGGTTAGAGATGCCGTTAGGGTTACGATTGGACCTAGGGTTAGGGTTATGTTGAGGGCTAGGGTTAGAGATCCGGTTAGGGTTACGATTGGACCTAGGGTTAGGGTTATGTTGAGGGCTAGGGTTAGAGATCCGGTTAGGGTTACGATTGGACCTAGGGTTAGGGTTATGTTGAGGGCTAGGGTTAGAGATGCCGTTAGGGTAACGATTGGACCTAGGGTTAGGGTTATGTTGAGGGTTAGGGTTAGAGATCCGGTCTGGGTTACGATTGGACCTAGGGTTAGGGTTATGTTGAGGGCTAGGGTTAGAGATCCGGTTAGGGTTACGATTGGACCTAGGGTTAGGGTTATGTTGAGGGCTAGGGTTAGAGATCCGGTTAGGGTTACGATTGGACCTAGGGTTAGGGTTATGTTGAGGGGTAGGGTTAGAGATCCGGTTAGGGTTATGATTGGATCTAGGGTTAGGGTTATGTTGAGGGCTAGGGTTAGAGATCCGGTTAGGGTTACGATTGGACCTAGGGTTAGGGTTATGTTGAGGGCTAGGGTTAGAGATCCGGTCAGGGTTACGATTGGACCTAGGGTTAGGGTTATGTTGTGGGCTAGGGTTAGAGAGACGGTTAGGGTTACGATTGGACCTAGGGTTAGGGTTATGTTGACGGCTAGGGTTAGAGATGCCGTTAGGGTTACGATTGGACCTAGGGTTAGGGTTATGTTGAGGGCTAGGGTTAGAGATCCGGTTAGGGTTACGATTGGACCTAGGGTTAGGGTTATGTTGAGGGCTAGGGTTAGAGATCCGGTTAGGGTTACGATTGGACCTAGGGTTAGGGTTATGTTGAGGGCTAGGGTTAGAGATCCGGTTAGGGTTACGATTGGACCTAGGGTTAGGGTTAGTTGAGGGCTAGGGTTAGAGATCCGGTTAGGGTTACGATTGGACCTAGGGTTAGGGTTATGTTGACGGCTAGGGTTAGAGATGCCGTTAGGGTTACGATTGGACCTAGGGTTAGGGTTATGTTGAGGGCTAGGGTTAGAGATCCGGTTAGGGTTACGATTGGACCTAGGGTTAGGGTTATGTTGAGGGCTAGGGTTAGAGATCCGGTTAGGGTTACGATTGGACCTAGGGTTAGGGTTATGTTGAGGGGTAGGGTTAGAGATTCGGTTAGGGTTATGATTGGACCTAGCGTTAGGGTTATGTTGAGGGCTATGGTTAGAGATCCGGTTACGGTTATGATTGGACCTAGGATTAGGGTTATGTTGAGGGTTAGGGTTAGAGAGACGGTTAGGGTTACGATTGGACCTAGGGTTAGCATTATGTTGAGGGCTATGGTTAGAGATCCGGTCAGAGTTACGATTGGACCTAGGGTTAGGGTTATGTTGTGGGCTAGGGTTAGAGAGACGGTTAGGGTTACGATTGGACCTAGGGTTAGGGTTATGTTGAGGGCTAGGGTTAGAGATCCGGTTAGGGTTACGATTGGACCTAGGGTTAGGGTTATGTTGAGGGCTAGGGTTAGAGATCCGGTTAGGGTTACGATTGGACCTAGGGTTAGGGTTATGTTGAGGGCTAGGATTAGAGATCCGGTTAGGGTTACGATTGGACCTAGAGTTAGGGTTATGTTGAGGGCTAGGGTTAGAGATGCCGTTAGGGTTACGATTGGACCTAGGGTTAGGGTTATGTTGAGGGTTAGGGTTAGAGATCCGGTCTGGGTTACGATTGGACCTAGGGTTAGGGTTATGTTGAGGGCTAGGGTTAGAGATCCGGTTAGGGTTACGATTGGACCTAGGGTTAGGGTTATGTTGAGGGCTAGGGTTAGAGATCCGGTTAGGGTTACGATTGGACCTAGGGTTAGGGTTATGTTGAGGGGTAGGGTTAGAGATCCGGTTAGGGTTATGATTGGATCTAGGGTTAGGGTTATGTTGAGGGCTAGGGTTAGAGATCCGGTTAGGGTTACGATTGGACCTAGGGTTAGGGTTATGTTGAGGGCTAGGGTTAGAGATCCGGTCAAGGTTACGATTGGACCTAGGGTTAGGGTTATGTTGTGGGCTAGGGTTAGAGAGACGGTTAGGGTTACGATTGAACCTAGGGTTAGGGTTATGTTGACGGCTAGGGTTAGAGATGCCGTTAGGGTTACGATTGGACCTAGGGTTAGGGTTATGTTGAGGGCTAGGGTTAGAGATCCGGTTAGGGTTACGATTGGACCTAGGGTTAGGGTTATGTTGAGGGCTAGGGTTAGAGATCCGGTTAGGGTTACGATTGGACCTAGGGTTAGGGTTATGTTGAGGGCTAGGGTTAGAGATGCCGTTAGGGTTACGATTGGACCTAGCGTTAGGGTTATGTTGAGGGTTAGGGTTAGAGATCCGGTTAGGGTTACGATTGGACCTAGGGTTAGGGTTATGTTGAGGGCTAGGGTTAGAGATGCCGTTAGGGTTACGATTGGACCTAGGGTTAGGGTTATGTTGAGGTTTAGGGTTAGAGATCCGGTCTGGGTTACGATTGGACCTAGGGTTAGGGTTATGTTGAGGGCTAGGGTTAGAGATCCGGTTAGGGTTACGATTGGACCTAGGGTTAGGGTTATGTTGAGGGCTAGGGTTAGAGATCCGGTTAGGGTTACGATTGGACCTAGGGTTAGGGTTATGTTGAGGGGTAGGGTTAGAGATCCGGTTAGGGTTATGATTGGATCTAGGGTTAGGGTTATGTTGAGGGCTAGGGTTAGAGATCCGGTTACGGTTATGATTGGACCTAGGATTAGGGTTATGTTGAGGGTTAGGGTTAGAGATCCGGTTAGGGTTACGATTGGACCTAGGGTTAGCGTTATGTTGAGGGCTATGGTTAGAGATCCGTTCAGGGTTACGATTGGACCTAGGGTTAGGGTTATGTTGTGGGCTAGGGTTAGAGAGACGGTTAGGGTTACGATTGGACCTAGGGTTAGGTTTATGTTGACGGCTAGGGTTAGAGATGCCGTTAGGGTTATGATTGGACCTAGGGTTAGGGTTATGTTGAGGGCTAGGGTTAGAGATCCGGTTAGGGTTACGATTGGACCTAGGGTTAGGGTTATGTTGAGGGCTATGGTTAGAGATCCGGTCAGGGTTACGATTGGACCTAGGGTTAGGTTTATGTTGTGGGCTAGGGTTAGAGAGACGGTTAGGGTTACGATTGGACCTAGGGTTAGGGTTATGTTGACGGCTAGGGTTAGAGATGCCGTTAGGGTTACGATTGGACCTAGGGTTAGGGTTATGTTGAGGGCTAGGGTTAGAGATCCGGTCAGGGTTACGATAGGACCTAGGGTTAGGTTTATGTTGAGGGCTAGGGTTAGAGATCCGGTTAGGGTTACAATTGGACCTAGGGTTAGGGTTATGTTGAGGGGTAGGGTTAGAGATTCGGTTAGGGTTATGATTGGACCTAGCGTTAGGGTTATGTTGAGGGCTATGGTTAGAGATCCGGTTACGGTTATGATTGGACCTAGGATTAGGGTTATGTTGAGGGTTAGGGTTAGAGAGACGGTTAGGGTTACGATTGGACCTAGGGTTAGCATTATGTTGAGGGCTATGGTTAGAGATCCGGTCAGAGTTACGATTGGACCTAGGGTTAGGGTTATGTTGTGGGCTAGGGTTAGAGAGACGGTTAGGGTTACGATTGGACCTAGGGTTAGGGTTATGTTGACGGCTAGGGTTAGAGATGCCGTTAGGGTTACGATTGGACCTAGGGTTAGGGTTATGTTGAGGGCTAGGGTTAGAGATCCGGTTAGGGTTACGATTGGACCTAGGGTTAGGGTTATGTTGAGGGCTAGGGTTAGAGATCCGGTTAGGGTTACGATTGGACCTAGGGTTAGGGTTATGTTGAGGGCTAGGGTTAGAGATGCCGTTAGGGTTACGATTGGACCTAGGGTTAGGGTTATGTTGAGGGTTAGGGTTAGAGATCCGGTTAGGGTTACGATTGGACCTAGGGTTAGGGTTATGTTGAGGGCTAGGGTTAGAGATGCCGTTAGGGTTACGATTGGACCTAGGGTTAGGGTTATGTTGAGGGCTAGGGTTAGAGATCCGGTTAGGGTTACGATTGGACCTAGGGTTAGGGTTATGTTGAGGGTTAGGGTTAGAGATCCGGTTAGGGTTACGATTGGACCTAGGGTTAGGGTTATGTTGAGGGGTAGGGTTAGAGATCCGGTTAGGGTTATGATTGGATCTAGGGTTAGGGTTATGTTGAGGGCTAGGGTTAGAGATCCGGTTACGGTTATGATTGGACCTAGGATTAAGGTTATGTTGAGGGTTAGGGTTAGAGATCCGGTTAGGGTTACGATTGGACCTAGGGTTAGCGTTATTTTGAGGCTATGGTTAGAGATCCGTTCAGGGTTACGATTGGACCTAGGGTTAGGGTTATGTTGACGGCTAGGGTTAGAGATGCCGTTAGGGTTATGATTGGACCTAGGGTTAGGGTTATGTTGAGGGCTAGGGTTAGAGATCCGGTTAGGGTTACGATTGGACCTAGGGTTAGGGTTATGTTGAGGGCTATGGTTAGAGATCCGGTCAGGGTTACGATTGGACCTAGGGTTAGGTTTATGTTGTGGGCTAGGGTTAGAGAGACGGTTAGGGTTACGATTGGACCTAGGGTTAGGGTTATGTTGACGGCTAGGGTTAGAGATGCCGTTAGGGTTACGATTGGACCTAGGGTAAGGGTTATGTTGAGGGCTAGGGTTAGAGATCCGGTCAGGGTTACGATAGGACCTAGGGTTAGGTTTATGTTGTGGGCTAGGGTTAGAGAGACGGTTAGGGTTACGATTGGACCTAGGGTTAGGGTTATATTGACGGCTAGGGTTAGAGATGCCGTTAGGGTTACGATTGGACCTAGGGTTAGGGTTATGTTCAGGGCTAGGGTTAGAGATCCGGTTAGGGTTACGATTGGACCTAGGGTTAGGTTTATGTTGTGGGCTAGGGTTAGAGAGACGGTTAGGGTTACGATTGGACCTAGGGTTAGGGTTATATTGACGGCTAGGGTTAGAGATGCCGTTAGGGTTACGATTGGACCTAGGGTTAGGGTTATGTTGAGGGCTAGGGTTAGAGATCCGGTTAGGGTTACGATTGGACCTAGGGTTAGGGTTATGTTGAGGGCTAGGGTTAGAGATGCCGTTAGGGTTACGATTGGACCTAGGGTTAGGGTTATGTTGAGGGTTAGGGTTAGAGATCCGGTTAGGGTTACGATTGGACCTAGGGTTAGGGTTATGTTGAGGGTTAGGGTTAGAGATCCGGTCTGGGTTACGATTGGACCTAGGGTTAGGGTTATGTTGAGGGCTAGGGTTAGAGATCCGGTTAGTGTTACGATTGGACCTAGGGTTAGGGTTATGTTGAGGGCTAGGGTTAGAGATCCGGTTAGTGTTACGATTGGACCTAGGGTTAGGGTTATGTTGAGGGCTAGGGTTAGAGATCCGGTTAGGGTTACGATTGGACCTAGGGTTAGGGTTATGTTGAGGGGTAGGGTTAGAGATCCGGTTAGGGTTATGATTGGATCTAGGGTTAGGGTTATGTTGAGGGCTAGGGTTAGAGATCCGGTTACGGTTATGATTGGACCTAGGATTAGGGTTATGTTGAGGGTTAGGGTTAGAGATCCGGTTAGGGTTACGATTGGACCTAGGGTTAGCGTTATGTTGAGGGCTATGGTTAGAGATCCGTTCAGGGTTACGATTGGACCTAGGGTTAGGGTTATGTTGTGGGCTAGGGTTAGAGAGACGGTTAGGGTTACGATTGGACCTAGGGTTAGGGTTATGTTGACGGCTAGGGTTAGAGATGCCGTTAGGGTTATGATTGGACCTAGGGTTAGGGTTATGTTGAGGGCTAGGGTTAGAGATCCGGTCAGGGTTACGATAGGACCTAGGGTTAGGTTTATGTTGTGGGCTAGGGTTAGAGAGACGGTTAGGGTTACGATTGGACCTAGGGTTAGGGATATATTGACGGCTAGGTTTAGAGATGCCGTTAGGGTTACGATTGGACCTAGGGTTAGGGTTATGTTCAGGGCTAGGGTTAGAGATCCGGTTAGGGTTACGATTGGACCTAGGGTTAGGGTTATGTTGAGGGCTAGGGTTAGAGATGCCGTTAGGGTTACGATTGGACCTAGCATTAGGGTTATGTTGAGGGTTAGGGTTAGAGATCCGGTTAGGGTTACGATTGGACCTAGGGTTAGGGTTATGTTGAGGGCTAGGGTTAGAGATGCCGTTAGGGTTAGGATTGGACCTAGGGTTAGGGTTATGTTGAGGGTTAGGGTTAGAGATCCGGTCTGGGTTACGATTGGACCTAGGGTTAGGGTTATGTTGAGGGCTAGGGTTAGAGATCCGGTTAGGGTTACGATTGGACCTAGGGTTAGGGTTATGTTGAGGGCTAGGGTTAGAGATCCGGTTAGGGTTACGATTGGACCTAGGGTTAGGGTTATGTTGAGGGGTAGGGTTAGAGATCCGGTTAGGGTTATGATTGGATCTAGGGTTAGGGTTATGTTGAGGGCTAGGGTTAGAGATCCGGTTACGGTTATGATTGGACCTAGGATTAGGGTTATGTTGAGGGTTAGGGTTAGAGATCCGGTTAGGGTTACGATTGGACCTAGGGTTAGCGTTATGTTGAGGGCTATGGTTAGAGATCCGTTCAGGGTTACGATTGGACCTAGGGTTAGGGTTATGTTGTGGGCTAGGGTTAGAGAGACGGTTAGGGTTACGATTGGACCTAGGGTTAGGGTTATGTTGACGGCTAGGGTTAGAGATGCCGTTAGGGTTATGATTGGACCTAGGGTTAGGGTTATGTTGAGGGCTAGGGTTAGAGATCCGGTTAGGGTTACGGTTGGACCTAGGGTTAGGGTTATGTTGAGGGCTATGGTTAGAGATCCGGTCAGGGTTACGATTGGACCTAGGGTTAGGTTTATGTTGTGGGCTAGGGTTAGAGAGACGGTTAGGGTTACGATTGGACCTAGGGTTAGGGTTATGTTGACGGCTAGGGTTAGAGATGCCGTTAGGGTTACGATTGGACCTAGGGTTAGGGTTATGTTGAGGGCTAGGGTTAGAGATCCGGTTAGGGTTACGATTGGACCTAGGGTTAGGGTTATGTTGAGGGCTAGGGTTAGAGATCCGGTTAGGGTTACGATTGGACCTAGGGTTAGGGTTATGTTGAGGGCTAGGGTTAGAGATCCGGTTAGGGTTACGATTGGACCTAGGGTTAGGGTTAGTTGAGGGCTAGGGTTAGAGATCCGGTTAGGGTTACGATTGGACCTAGGGTTAGGGTTATGTTGAGGGCTAGGGTTAGAGATCCGGTTAGGGTTACGATTGGACCTAGGGTTAGGGTTATGTTGAGGGGTAGGGTTAGAGATCCGGTTAGGGTTATGATTGGATCTAGGGTTAGGGTTATGTTGAGGGCTAGGGTTAGAGATCCGGTTAGGGTTACGATTGGACCTAGGGTTAGGGTTATGTTGAGGGCTAGGGTTAGAGATGCCGTTAGGGTTACGATTGGACCTAGGGTTAGGGTTATGTTCAGGGCTAGGGTTAGAGATCCGGTTAGGGTTACGATTGGACCTAGGGTTAGGGTTATGTTGAGGGCTAGGGTTAGAGATGCCGTTAGGGTTACGATTGGACCTAGGGTTAGGGTTATGTTCAGGGCTAGGGTTAGAGATCCGGTTAGGGTTACGATTGGACCTAGGGTTAGGTTTATGTTGTGGGCTAGGGTTAGAGAGACGGTTAGGGTTACGATTGGACCTAGGGTTAGGGTTATATTGACGGCTAGGGTTAGAGATGCCGTTAGGGTTACGATTGGACCTAGGGTTAGGGTTATGTTCAGGGCTAGGGTTAGAGATCCGGTTAGGGTTACGATTGGACCTAGGGTTAGGTTTATGTTGTGGGCTAGGGTTAGAGAGACGGTTAGGGTTACGATTGGACCAAGGTTAGGGTTATATTGACGGCTAGGGTTAGAGATGCCGTTAGGGTTACGATTGGACCTAGGGTTAGGGTTATGTTGAGGGCTAGGGTTAGAGATCCGGTTAGGGTTACGATTGGACCTAGGGTTAGGGTTATGTTGAGGGCTAGGGTTAGAGATGCCGTTAGGGTTACGATTGGACCTAGGGTTAGGGTTATGTTGAGGGTTAGGGTTAGAGATCCGGTTAGGGTTACGATTGGACCTAGGGTTAGGGTTATGTTGAGGGTTAGGGTTAGAGATCCGGTCTGGGTTACGATTGGACCTAGGGTTAGGGTTATGTTGAGGGCTAGGGTTAGAGATCCGGTTAGGGTTACGATTGGACCTAGGGTTAGGGTTATGTTGAGGGCTAGGGTTAGAGATCCGGTTAGGGTTACGATTGGACCTAGGGTTAGGGTTATGTTGAGGGGTAGGGTTAGAGATCCGGTTAGGGTTATGATTGGATCTAGGGTTATGGTTATGTTGAGGGCTAGGGTTAGAGATCCGGTTACGGTTATGATTGGACCTAGGATTAGGGTTATGTTGAGGGTTAGGGTTAGAGATCCGGTTAGGGTTACGATTGGACCTAGGGTTAGCGTTATGTTGAGGGCTATGGTTAGAGATCCGTTCAGGGTTACGATTGGACCTAGGGTTAGGGTTATGTTGTGGGCTAGGGTTAGAGAGACGGTTAGGGTTACGATTGGACCTAGGGTTAGGGTTATGTTGACGGCTAGGGTTAGAGATGCCGTTAGGGTTACGATTGGACCTAGGGTTAGGGTTATGTTGACGGCTAGGGTTAGAGATGCCGTTAGGGTTATGATTGGACCTAGGGTTAGGGTTATGTTGAGGGCTAGGGTTAGAGATGCCGTTAGGGTTACGATTGAACCTAGGGTTAGGGTTATGTTGAGGGCTAGGGTTAGAGATCCTGTTAGGGTTACGATTGGACCTAGGGTTAGGGTTATGTTGAGGGCTAGGGTTAGAGATCCGGTTAGGGTTACGATTGGACCTAGGGTTAGGGTTATGTTGAGGGCTAGGGTTAGAGATTCGGTTAGGGTTACGATTGGACCTAGGGTTAGGGTTATGTTGAGGGCTAGGGTTAGAGATCCTGTTAGGGTTACGATTGGACCTAGGGTTAGGGTTATGTTGAGGGCTAGGGTTAGAGATCCGGTTAGGGTTACGATTGGACCTAGGGTTAGGGTTATGTTGAGGGCTAGGGTTAGAGATCCGGTTAGGGTTACGATTGGACCTAGGGTTAGGGTTATGTTGAGGGGTAGGGTTAGAGATCCGGTTAGGGTTATGATTGGATCTAGGGTTATGGTTATGTTGAGGGCTAGGGTTAGAGATCCGGTTACGGTTATGATTGGACCTAGGATTAGGGTTATGTTGAGGGTTAGGGTTAGAGATCCGGTTAGGGTTACGATTGGACCTAGGGTTAGCGTTATGTTGAGGGCTATGGTTAGAGATCCGTTCAGGGTTACGATTGGACCTAGGGTTAGGGTTATGTTGTGGGCTAGGGTTAGAGAGACGGTTAGGGTTACGATTGGACCTAGGGTTAGGGTTATGTTGACGGCTAGGGTTAGAGATGCCGTTAGGGTTACGATTGGACCTAGGGTTAGGGTTATGTTGACGGCTAGGGTTAGAGATGCCGTTAGGGTTATGATTGGACCTAGGGTTAGGGTTATGTTGAGGGCTAGGGTTAGAGATGCCGTTAGGGTTACGATTGAACCTAGGGTTAGGGTTATGTTGAGGGCTAGGGTTAGAGATCCGGTTAGGGTTACGATTGGACCTAGGGTTAGGGTTATGTTGAGGGCTAGGGTTAGAGATCCTGTTAGGGTTACGATTGGACCTAGGGTTAGGGTTATGTTGTGGGCTAGGGTTAGAGAGACGGTTAGGGTTACGATTGGACCAAGGTTAGGGTTATGTTGAGGGGTAGGGTTAGAGATGCCGTTAGGATTACGATTGGACCTAGGGTTAGGGTTATGTTGAGGGCTAGGGTTAGAGATCCGGTTAGGGTTACGATTGGACCTAGATTTAGGGTTATGTTGAGGGCTAGGGTTAGAGAACTGGTTAGGGTTACGATTGGACCTAGGGTTAGGTTTATGTTGAGGGCTAGGGTTAGAGATCCGGTTAGGGTTACGATTGGACCTAGGGTTAGGGTTATGTTGAGGGCTAGGGTTAGAGATCCGGTTAGGGTTACGATTGGACCTAGGGTTAGGGTTATGTTGAGGGCTAGGGTTAGAGATCCGGTTAGGGTTACGATTGGACCTAGGGTTAGGGTTATGTTGAGGGGTAGGGTTAGAGATTCGGTTAGGGTTATGATTGGACCTAGCGTTAGGGTTATGTTGAGGGCTATGGTTAGAGATCCGGTTACGGTTATGATTGGACCTAGGATTAGGGTTATGTTGAGGGTTAGGGTTAGAGAGACGGTTAGGGTTACGATTGGACCTAGGGTTAGCATTATGTTGAGGGCTATGGTTAGAGATCCGGTCAGAGTTACGATTGGACCTAGGGTTAGGGTTATGTTGTGGGCTAGGGTTAGAGAGACGGTTAGGGTTACGATTGGACCTAGGGTTAGGGTTATGTTGACGGCTAGGGTTAGAGATGCCGTTAGGGTTACGATTGGACCTAGGGTTAGGGTTATGTTGAGGGCTAGGGTTAGAGATCCGGTTAGGGTTACGATTGGACCTAGGGTTAGGGTTATGTTGAGGGCTAGGGTTAGAGATCCGGTTAGGGTTACGATTGGACCTAGGGTTAGGGTTATGTTGAGGGCTAGGGTTAGAGATGCCGTTAGTGTTACGATTGGACCTAGGGTTAGGGTTATGTTGAGGGTTAGGGTTAGAGATCCGGTTAGGGTTACGATTGGACCTAGGGTTAGGGTTATGTTGAGGGCTAGGGTTAGAGATGCCGTTAGGGTTACGATTGGACCTAGGGTTAGGGTTATGTTGAGGGTTAGGGTTAGAGATCCGGTCTGGGTTACGATTGGACCTAGGGTTAGGGTTATGTTGAGGGCTAGGGTTAGAGATCCGGTTAGGGTTACGATTGGACCTAGGGTTAGGGTTATGTTGAGGGCTAGGGTTAGAGATCCGGTTAGGGTTACGATTGGACCTAGGGTTAGGGTTATGTTGAGGGGTAGGGTTAGAGATTCGGTTAGGGTTATGATTGGATCTAGGGTTAGGGTTATGTTGAGGGCTAGGGTTAGAGATCCGGTTACAGTTATGATTGGACCTAGGATTAGGGTTATGTTGAGGGTTAGGGTTAGAGATCCGGTTAGGGTTACGATTGGACCTAGGGTTAGCGTTATGTTGAGGGCTATGGTTAGAGATCCGGTCAGGGTTACGATTGGACCTAGGGTTAGGGTTATGTTGTGGGCTAGGGTTAGAGAGACGGTTAGGGTTACGATTGGACCTAGGGTTAGGGTTATGTTGACGGCTAGGGTTAGAGATGCCGTTAGGGTTATGATTGGACCTAGGGTTACGGTTATGTTGAGGGCTAGGGTTAGAGATCCGGTTAGGGTTACGATTGGACCTAGGGTTAGGGTTATGTTGAGGGCTAGGGTTAGAGATCCGGTCAGGGTTACGATTGGACCTAGGGTTAGGGTTATGTTGTGGGCTAGGGTTAGAGAGACGGTTAGGGTTACGATTGGACCTAGGGTTAGGGTTATGTTGACAGATAGGGTTAGAGATGCCGTTAGGGTTACGATTGGACCTAGGGTTAGGGTTATGTTGAGGGCTAGGGTTAGAGATCCGGTTTGGGTTACGATTGGACCTAGGGTTAGGGTTATGTTGAGGGCTAGGGTTAGAGATCCGGTTAGGGTTACGATTGGACCTAGGGTTAGGGTTATGTTGAGGGTTAGGGTTAGAGATCCGGTTAGGGTTACGATTGGACCTAGGGTTAGCGTTATGTTGAGGGCTATGGTTAGAGATCCGGTCAGGGTTACGATTGGACCTAGGGTTAGGGTTATGTTGTGGGCTAGGGTTAGAGAGACGGTTAGGGTTACGATTGGACCTAGGGTTAGGGTTATGTTGACGGCTAGGGTTAGAGATGCCGTTAGGGTTATGATTGGACCTAGGGTTAGGGTTATGTTGAGGGGTAGGGTTAGAGATCCGGTTAGGGTTACGATTGGACCTAGGGTTAGGGTTATGTTGAGGGCTAGGGTTAGAGATCCGGTTAGGGTTACGATTGGACCTAGGGTTAGGGTTATGTTGAGGGCTAGGATTAGAGATGCCGTTAGGGTTACGATTGGACCTAGGGTTAGGGTTATGTTGAGGGTTAGGGTTAGAGATCCGGTTAGGGTTACAATTGGACCTAGGGTTAGGGTTATGTTGAGGGCTAGGGTTAGAGAATCGGTTAGGGTTACGATTGGACCTAGGGTTAGGGTTATGTTGAGGGCTAGGGTTAGAGATCCTGTTAGGGTTACGATTGGACCTAGGGTTAGGGTTATGTTGAGGGCTAGGGTTAGGGATCCTGTTAGGGTTACGATTGGACCTAGGGTTAGGGTTATGTTGAGGGCTTGGGTTAGAGATGCCGTTAGGGTTACGATTGGACCTAGGGTTAGGGTTATGTTGTGGGCTAGGGTTAGAGAGACGGTTAGGGTTACGATTGGACCAAGGTTAGGGTTATGTTGAGGGTAGGGTTAGAGATGCCGTTAGGGTTACGATTGGACCTAGGGTTAGGGTTATGTTGTGGGCTAGGGTTAGAGAATCGGTTAGGATTACGATTGGACCTAGGGTTAGGGTTATGTTGAGGGTAGGGTTAGAGATCCGGTTAGGGTTACGATTGGACCTAGGGTTAGGGTTATGTTGAGGGCTAGGGTTAGAGATGCCGTTAGGGTTACGATTGGACCTAGGGTTAGGGTTATGTTGAGGGTTAGGGTTAGAGATCCGGTCTGGGTTACGATTGGACCTAGGGTTAGGGTTATGTTGAGGGCTAGGGTTAGAGATCCGGTTAGGGTTACGATTGGACCTAGGGTTAGGGTTATGTTGAGGGCTAGGGTTAGAGATCCGGTTAGGGTTACGATTGGACCTAGGATTAGGGTTATGTTGAGGGGTAGGGTTAGAGATCCGGTTAGGGTTATGATTGGATCTAGGGTTAGGGTTATGTTGAGGGCTAGGGTTAGAGATCCGGTTACAGTTATGATTGGACCTAGGATTAGGGTTATGTTGAGGGTTAGGGTTAGAGATCCGGTGAGGGTTACGATTGGACCTAGGGTTAGCGTTATGTTGAGGGCTATGGTTAGAGATCCGGTCAGGGTTACGATTGGACCTAGGGTTAGGGTTATGTTGTGGGCTAGGGTTAGAGAGACGGTTAGGGTTACGATTGGACCTAGGGTTAGGGTTATTTTGACGGCTAGGGTTAGAGATGCCGTTAGGGTTATGATTGGACCTAGGGTTAGGGTTATGTTGAGGGCTAGGGTTAGAGATCCGGTTAGGGTTACGATTGGACCTAGGGTTAGGGTTATGTTGAGGGCTAGGGTTAGAGATCCGGTCAGGGTTACGATTGGACCTAGGGTTAGGGTTATGTTGTGGGCTAGGGTTAGAGAGACGGTTAGGGTTACGATTGGACCTAGGGTTAGGGTTATGTTGACGGATAGGGTTAGAGATGCCGTTAGGGTTACGATTGGACCTAGGGTTAGGGTTATGTTGAGGGCTAGGGTTAGAGATCCGGTTAGGGTTACGATTGGACCTAGGGTTAGGGTTATGTTGAGGGCTAGGGTTAGAGATCCGGTTAGGGTTACGATTGGACCTAGGGTTAGGGTTATGTTGAGGGCTAGGGTTAGAGATGCCGTTAGGGTTACGATTGGACCTAGCGTTAGGGTTATGTTGAGGGTTAGGGTTAGAGATCCGGTTAGGGTTACGATTGGACCTAGGGTTAGGGTTATGTTGAGGGCTAGGGTTAGAGATGCCGTTAGGGTTACGATTGGACCTAGGGTTAGGGTTATGTTGAGGGTTAGGGTTAGAGATCCGGTCTGGGTTACGATTGGACCTAGGGTTAGGGTTATGTTGAGGGCTAGGGTTAGAGATCCGTTTAGGGTTACGATTGGACCTAGGGTTAGGGTTATGTTGAGGGCTAGGGTTAGAGATCCGGTTAGGGTTACGATTGGACCTAGGGTTAGGGTTATGTTGAGGGGTAGGGTTAGAGATCCGGTTAGGGTTATGATTGGATCTAGGGTTAGGGTTATGTTGAGGGCTAGGGTTAGAGATCCGGTTACGGTTATGATTGGACCTAGGATTAGGGTTATGTTGAGGGTTAGGGTTAGAGATCCGGTTAGGGTTACGATTGGACCTGGGGTTAGCGTTATGTTGAGGGCTATGGTTAGAGATCCGGTCAGGGTTACGATTGGACCTAGGGTTAGGGTTATGTTGTGGGCTAGGGTTAGAGAGACGGTTAGGGTTACGATTGGACCTAGGGTTAGGGTTATGTTGACGGCTAGGGTTAGAGATGCCGTTAGGGTTACGATTGGACCTAGGGTTAGGGTTATGTTGAGGGCTAGGGTTAGAGATCCGGTTAGGGTTACGATTGGACCTAGGGTTAGGGTTATGTTGAGGGCAAGGGTTAGAGATGCCGTTAGGGTTACGATTGGACCTAGGGTTAGGGTTATGTTGAGGGTTAGGGTTAGAGATCCGGTTAGGGTTACGATTGGACCTAGGGTTAGGGTTATGTTGAGGGCTAGGGTTAGAGATGCCGTTAGGGTTACGATTGGACCTAGGGTTAGGGTTATGTTAAGGGTTAGGGTTAGAGATCCGGTCTGGGTTACGATTGGACCTAGGGTTAGGGTTATGTTGAGGGCTAGGGTTAGAGATCCGGTTAGGGTTACGATTGGACCTAGGGTTAGGGTTATGTTGAGGGCTAGGGTTAGAGATCCGGTTAGGGTTACGATTGGACCTAGGGTTAGGGTTATGTTGAGGGGTAGGGTTAGAGATCCGGTTAGGGTTATGATTGGATCTAGGGTTAGGGTTATGTTGAGGGCTAGGGTTAGAGATCCGGTTACGGTTATGATTGGACCTAGGATTAGGGTTATGTTGAGGGTTAGGGTTAGAGATCCGGTTATGGTTACGATTGGACCTAGGGTTAGCGTTATGTTGAGGGCTATGGTTAGAGATCCGGTCAGGGTTACGATTGGACCTAGGGTTAGGGTTATGTTGTGGGCTAGGGTTAGAGAGACGGTTAGTGTTACGATTGGACCTAGGGTTAGGGTTATGTTGAGGGCTAGGGTTAGAGATCCGGTTAGGGTTACAATTGGACCTAGGGTTAGGGTTATGTTGTGGGGTAGGGTTAGAGATCCGGTTAGGGTTATGATTGGATCTAGGGTTAGGGTTATGTTGAGGGCTATGGTTAGAGATCCGGTCAGGGTTACGATTGGACCTAGGGTTAGGGTTATGTTGTGGGCTAGGGTTAGAGAGACGGTTAGGGTTACGATTGGACCTAGGGTTAGGGTTATGTTGACGGCTAGGGTTAGAGATGCCGTTAGGGTTATGATTGGACCTAGGGTTAGGGTTATGTTGAGGGCTAGGGTTAGAGATCCGGTTAGGGTTACGATTGGACCTAGGGTTAGGGTTATGTTGAGGGCTAGGGTTAGAGATCCGGTCAGGGTTACGATTGGACCTACGGTTAGGGTTATGTTGTGGGCTAGGGTTAGAGAGACGGTTAGGGTTACGATTGGACCTAGGGTTAGGGTTATGTTGACGGATAGGGTTAGAGATGCCGTTAGGGTTACGATTGGACCTAGGGTTAGGGTTATGTTGAGGGCTAGGGTTAGAGATCCGGTTAGGGTTACGATTGGACCTAGGGTTAGGGTTATGTTGAGGGCTAGGGTTAGAGATCCGGTTAGGGTTACGATTGGACCTAGGGTTAGGGTTATGTTGAGGGCTAGGGTTAGAGATGCCGTTAGGGTTACGATTGGACCTAGCGTTAGGGTTATGTTGAGGGTTAGGGTTAGAGATCCGGTTAGGGTTACGATTGGACCTAGGGTTAGGTTTATGTTGAGGGCTAGGGTTAGAGATGCCGTTAGGGTTACGATTGGACCTAGGGTTAGGGTAATGTTGAGGGTTAGGGTTAGAGATCCGGTCTGGGTTACGATTGGACCTAGGGTTAGGGTTATGTTGAGGGCTAGGGTTAGAGATCCGTTTAGGGTTACGATTGGACCTAGGGTTAGGGTTATGTTGAGGGCTAGGGTTAGAGATCCGGTTAGGGTTACGATTGGACCTAGGGTTAGGGTTATGTTGAGGGGTAGGGTTAGAGATCCGGTTAGGGTTATGATTGGATCTAGGGTTAGGGTTATGTTGAGGGCTAGGGTTAGAGATCTGGTTACGGTTATGATTGGACCTAGGATTAGGGTTATGTTGAGGGTTAGGGTTAGAGATCCGGTTAGGGTTACGATTGGACCTGGGGTTAGCGTTATGTTGAGGGCTATGGTTAGAGATCCGGTCAGGGTTACGATTGGACCTAGGGTTAGGGTTATGTTGTGGGCTAGGGTTAGAGAGACGGTTAGGGTTACGATTGGACCTAGGGTTAGGGTTATGTTGACGGCTAGGGTTAGAGATGCCGTTAGGGTTACGATTGGACCTAGGGTTAGGGTTATGTTGAGGGCTAGGGTTAGAGATCCGGTTAGGGTTACGATTGGACCTAGGGTTAGGGTTATGTTGAGGGCAAGGGTTAGAGATGCCGTTAGGGTTACGATTGGACCTAGGGTTAGGGTTATGTTGAGGGTTAGGGTTAGAGATTCGGTTAGGGTTACGATTGGACCTAGGGTTAGGGTTATGTTGAGGGCTAGGGTTAGAGATGCCGTTAGGGTTACGATTGGACCTAGGGTTAGGGTTATGTTAAGGGTTAGGGTTAGAGATCCGGTCTGGGTTACGATTGGACCTAGGGTTAGGGTTATGTTGAGGGCTAGGGTTAGAGATCCGGTTAGGGTTACGATTGGACCTAGGGTTAGGGTTATGTTGAGGGCTAGGGTTAGAGATCCGGTTAGGGTTACGATTGGACCTAGGGTTAGGGTTATGTTGAGGGGTAGGGTTAGAGATTCGGTTAGGGTTATGATTGGATCTAGGGTTAGGGTTATGTTGAGGGCTAGGGTTAGAGATCCGGTTACGGTTATGATTGGACCTAGGATTAGGGTTATGTTGAGGGTTAGGGTTAGAGATCCGGTTATGGTTACGATTGGACCTAGGGTTAGCGTTATGTTGAGGGCTATGGTTAGAGATCCGGTCAGGGTTACGATTGGACCTAGGGTTAGGGTTATGTTGTGGGCTAGGGTTAGAGAGACGGTTAGTGTTACGATTGGACCTAGGGTTAGGGTTATGTTGAGGGCTAGGGTTAGAGATCCGGTTAGGGTTACAATTGGACCTAGGGTTAGGGTTATGTTGTGGGGTAGGGTTAGAGATCCGGTTAGGGTTATGATTGGATCTAGGGTTAGGGTTATGTTGAGGGCTATGGTTAGAGATCCGGTCAGGGTTACGATTGGACCTAGGGTTAGGGTTATGTTGTGGGCTAGGGTTAGAGAGACGGTTAGGGTTACGATTGGACCTAGGGTTAGGGTTATGTTGACGGCTAGGGTTAGAGATGCCGTTAGGGTTATGATTGGACCTAGGGTTAGGGTTATGTTGAGGGCTAGGGTTAGAGATCCGGTTAGGGTTACGATTGGACCTAGGGTTAGGGTTATGTTGAGGGCTATGGTTAGAGATCCGGTCAGGGTTACGATTGGACCTAGGGTTAGGTTTATGTTGTGGGCTAGGGTTAGAGAGACGGTTAGGGTTACGATTGGACCTAGGGTTAGGGTTATGTTGACGGCTAGGGTTAGAGATACCGTTAGGGTTACGATTGGACCTAGGGTTAGGGTTATGTTGAGGGCTAGGGTTAGAGATGCCGTTAGGGTTACGATTGGACCTAGGGTTAGGGTTATGTTGAGGGTTAGGGTTAGAGATCCGGTCTGGGTTACGATTGGACCTAGGGTTAGGGTTATGTTGAGGGCTAGGGTTAGAGATCCGTTTAGGGTTACGATTGGACCTAGGGTTAGGGTTATGTTGAGGGCTAGGGTTAGAGATCCGGTTAGGGTTACGATTGGACCTAGGGTTAGGGTTATGTTGAGGGGTAGGGTTAGAGATCCGGTTAGGGTTATGATTGGATCTAGGGTTAGGGTTATGTTGAGGGCTAGGGTTAGAGATCCGGATACGGTTATGATTGGACCTAGGATTAGGGTTATGTTGAGGGTTAGGGTTAGAGATCCGGTTAGGGTTACGATTGGACCTAGGGTTAGCGTTATGTTGAGGGCTATGGTTAGAGATCCGGTCAGGGTTACGATTGGACCTAGGGTTAGGGTTATGTTGTGGGCTAGGGTTAGAGAGACGGTTAGGGTTACGATTGGACCTAGGGTTAGGGTTATGTTGACGGCTAGGGTTAGAGATGCCGTTAGGGTTACGATTGGACCTAGGGTTAGGGTTATGTTGAGGGCTAGGGTTAGAGATCCGGTTAGGGTTACGATTGGACCTAGGGTTAGGGTTATGTTGAGGGCAAGGGTTAGAGATGCCGTTAGGGTTACGATTGGACCTAGGGTTAGGGTTATGTTGAGGGTTAGGGTTAGAGATCCGGTTAGGGTTACGATTGGACCTAGGGTTAGGGTTATGTTGAGGGCTAGGGTTAGAGATGCCGTTAGGGTTACGATTGGACCTAGGGTTAGGGTTATGTTAAGGGTTAGGGTTAGAGATCCGGTCTGGGTTACGATTGGACCTAGGGTTAGGGTTATGTTGAGGGCTAGGGTTAGAGATCCGGTTAGGGTTACGATTGGACCTAGGGTTAGGGTTATGTTGAGGGCTAGGGTTAGAGATCCGGTTAGGGTTACGATTGGACCTAGGGTTAGGGTTATGTTGAGGGGTAGGGTTAGAGATCCGGTTAGGGTTATGATTGGATCTAGGGTTAGGGTTATGTTGAGGGCTAGGGTTAGAGATCCGGTTACGGTTATGAATGGACCTAGGATTAGGGTTATGTTGAGGGTTAGGGTTAGAGATCCGGTTATGGTTACGATTGGACCTAGGGTTAGCGTTATGTTGAGGGCTATGGTTAGAGATCCGGTCAGGGTTACGATTGGACCTAGGGTTAGGGTTATGTTGTGGGCTAGGGTTAGAGAGACGGTTAGTGTTACGATTGGACCTAGGGTTAGGGTTATGTTGAGGGCTAGGGTTAGAGATCCGGTTAGGGTTACGATTGGACCTAGGGTTAGGGTTATGTTGTGGGGTAGGGTTAGAGATCCGGTTAGGGTTATGATTGGATCTAGGGTTAGGGTTATGTTGAGGGCTATGGTTAGAGATCCGGTCAGGGTTACGATTGGACCTAGGGTTAGGGTTATGTTGTGGGCTAGGGTTAGAGAGACGGTTAGGGTTACGATTGGACCTAGGGTTAGGGTTATGTTGACGGCTAGGGTTAGAGATGCCGTTAGGGTTATGATTGGACCTAGGGTTAGGGTTATGTTGAGGGCTAGGGTTAGAGATCCGGTTAGGGTTACGATTGGACCTAGGGTTAGGGTTATGTTGAGGGCTATGGTTAGAGATCCGGTCAGGGTTACGATTGGACCTAGGGTTAGGTTTATGTTGTGGGCTAGGGTTAGAGAGACGGTTAGGGTTACGATTGGACCTAGGGTTAGGGTTATGTTGACGGCTAGGGTTAGAGATACCGTTAGGGTTACGATTGGACCTAGGATTAGTGTTATGTTGAGGGCTAGGTTTAGAGATCCGGTTAGGGTTACGATTGGACCTAGGGTTAGGGTTATGTTGAGGGCTAGGGTTAGAGATGCCGTTAGGGTTACGATTGGACCTAGGGTTAGGGTTATGTTGAGGGTTAGGGTTAGAGATCCTGTTAGGGTTACGATTGGACCTAGGGTTAGGGTTATGTTGAGGGCTAGGGTTAGAGATCCGGTCTGGGTTACGATTGGACCTAGGGTTAGGGTTATGTTGAGGGCTAGGGTTAGAGATCCGGTTAGGGTTACGATTGGACCTAGGGTTACGGTTATGTTGAGGGCTAGGGTTAGAGATCCGGTTAGGGTTACGATTGGACCTAGGGTTAGGGTTATGTTGAGGGGTAGGGTTAGAGATCCGGTTAGGGTTATGATTGGATCTAGGGTTAGGGTTATGTTGAGGGCTAGGGTTAGAGATCCGGTTACGGTTATGATTGGACCTAGGATTAGGGTTATGTTGAGGGTTAGGGTTAGAGATCCGGTTAGGGTTACGATTGGACCTAGGGTTAGCGTTATGTTGAGGGCTATGGTTAGAGATCCGGTCAGGGTTACGATTGGACCTAGGGTTAGGGTTATGTTGTGGGCTAGGGTTAGAGAGACGGTTAGGGTTACGATTGGACCTAGGGTTAGGGTTATGTTGACGGCTAGGGTTAGAGATGCCGTTAGGGTTATGATTGGACCTAGGGTTAGGGTTATGTTGAGGGCTAGGGTTAGAGATCCGGTTAGGGTTACGATTGGACCTAGGGTTAGGGTTATGTTGAGGGCTAGGGTTAGAGATCCGGTTAGGGTTACGATTGGACCCAGGGTTAGGGTTATGTTGAGGGCTAGGATTAGAGATGCCGTTAGGGTTACGATTGGACCTAGGGTTAGGGTTATGTTTAGGGTTAGAGATCCGGTTAGGGTTACGATTGGACCTAGGGTTAGGGTTATGTTGAGGGCTAGGGGTAGAGAAACGGTTAGGGTTACGATTGGACCTAGGGTTAGGGTTTGGTTGAGGGCTAGGGTTAGAGATCCGGTTAGGGTTACGATTGGACCTAGGGTTAGGGTTATGTTGAGGGCTAGGGTTAGAGATCCGGTTAGGGTTACGATTGGACCTAGGGTTAGGGTTATCTTGAGGGCTAGGGTTAGAGATCCGGTTAGGGTTATGATTGGACCAAGGGTTAGGGTTATGTTGAGGGCTAGGGTTAGAGAAGCGGTTAGGGTTACGATTGGACCTAGGGTTACGGTTATGTTGAGGGCTAGGGTTAGAGATGCGGTTAGGGTTACGATTGGACCTAGTGTTAGGGTTATGTTGAGGGCTAGGGTTAGAGATCCGGTTAGGGTTACGATTGGACCTAGGGTTAGGGTTATGTTGAGGGCTAGTGTTAGAGATCCGGTTAGGGTTACAATTGGACCTAGGGTTAGGGTTATGTTGTGGGCTAGGGTTAGAGAGACGGTTAGGGTTACGATTGGACCTAGGGTTAGGGTTATGTTGACGGCTAGGGTTAGAGATGCCGTTAGGGTTACGATTGGACCTAGGGTTAGGGTTATGTTGAGGGCTAGGGTTAGAGATGCCGTTAGGGTTACGATTGGACCTAGGGTCAGGGTTATGTTTAAGGTTAGAGATCCGGTTAGGGTTACGATTGGACCTAGGGTTAGGGTTATGTTGAGGGCTAGGGTTAGAGAATCTTTTAGGGTTACGATTGGACCTAGGGTTAGGGTTATGTTGAGGGCTAGGGTTAGAGATCCGGTTAGGGTTACGATTGGACCTAGGGTTAGGGTTATGTTGAGGGCTAGGGTTAGAGATCCGGTTAGGGTTACGATTGGACCTAGGGTTAGGGTTATGTTGACGACTAGGGTTAGAGAGACGGTTAGGGTTACGATTGGACCTAGGGTTAGGGTTATGTTGACGACTAGGGTTAGAGATGCCGTTAGGGTTACGATTGGACCTAGGGTTAGGGTTATGTTGTGGGCTAGGGTTAGAGAGACGGTTAGGTTACGATTGGACCTAGGGTTAGGGTTATGTTGACGACTAGGGTTAGAGATGCCGTTAGGGTTACGATTGGACCTAGGGTTAGGGTTATGTTGAGGGCTAGGGTTAGAGATGCCGTTAGGGTTACGATTGGACCTAGTGTTAGGGTTATTTGAGGGCTAGGGTTAGAGATCCGGTTAGGGTTACGATTGGACCTAGGGTTAGGGTTATGTTGAGGGCTAGGGTTAGAGATCCGGTTCGGGTTACGATTGGACCTAGGGTTAGGGTTATGTTGATGGCTAGGGTTAGAGATCCGGTTAGGGTTACGATTGGACCTAGGGTTAGGGTTATGTTGAGGGCTAGTGTTAGAGATCCGGTTAGGGTTACGATTGGACCAAGGGTTAGGGTTATGTTGAGGGCTAGTGTTAGAGAAGCGGTTAGGGTTACGATTCGACCTAGGGTTAGGGTTATGTTGAGGGCTAGGGTTAGAGATCCGGTTAGGGTTACGATTGGACCTAGGGTTAGGGTTATGTTGAGGGCAGGGTTAGAGATCCGGTTAGGGTTACGATTGGACCTAGGGTTAGGGTTATGTTGAGGGCTAGGGTTAGAGATCCGGTTAGGGTTACGATTGGACCTAGGGTTAGGGTTATGTTGAGGGCTAGGTTTAGAGATCCGGTTAGGGTTACGATTGGACCTAGGGTTAGGGTTATGTTGTGGGCTAGGGTTAGAGAGACGGTTAGGGTTACGATTGGACCTAGGGTTAGGGTTATGTTGAGGGCTAGGTTTAGAGATCCGGTTAGGGTTACGATTGGACCTAGGGTTAGGGTTATGTTGAGGGCTAGGGTTAGAGATGCCGTTAGGGTTACGATTGGACCTAGGGTTAGGGTTATGTTGAGGGTTAGGGTTAGAGATCCGGTTAGGGTTACGATTGGACCAAGGGTTAGGGTTATGTTGAGGGCTAGGGTTAGAGAATCGGTTAGGGTTACGATTCGACCTAGGGTTAGGGTTATGTTGAGGGCTAGGGTTAGAGATCCGGTTAGGGTTACGATTGGACCTAGGGTTAGGGTTATGTTGAGGGCTAGGGTTAGAGATCCGGTTAGGGTGACGATTGGACCTAGGGTTAGGGTTATGTTGAGGGCTAGGATTAGAGATGCCGTTAGGGTTACGATTGGACCTCGGGTTAGGGTTATGTTGAGGGTTAGGGTTAGAGATCCGGTTAGGGTTACGATTGGACCTAGGGTTAGGGTTTTGTTGAGGGCTAGGGTTAGAGATGCCGTTAGGGTTACGATTGGACCTAGGGTTAGGGTTATGTTGAGGGTTAGGGTTAGAGATCCGGTTAGGGTTACGATTGGACCAAGGGTTAGGGTTATGTTGAAGGCCAGGGTTAGAGAATCGGTTAGGGTTACGATTCGACCTAGGGTTAGTGTTATGTTGAGGACTAGGGTTAGAGATCCGGTTAGGGTTACGATTGGACCTAGGGTTAGGGTTATGTTGAGGGCTAGGGTTAGAGATCCGGTTAGGGTTACGATTGGACCTAGGGTTAGGGTTATGTTGTGGGCTAGGGTTAGAGAGACGGTTAGGGTTACGATTGGACCTAGGGTTAGGGTTATGTTGAGGGCTAGGATTAGAGATGCCGTTAGGGTTACGATTGAACCTCGGGTTAGGGTTATGTTGAGGGTTAGGGTTAGAGATCCGGTTAGGGTTACGATTGGACCTAGGGTTAGGGTTATGTTGACGACTAGGGTTAGAGATGCCGTTAGGGTTACGATTGGACCTAGGGTTAGGGTTATGTTGAGGGCTAGGGTTAGAGATCCGGTTAGGGTTACGATAGGACCTAGGGTTAGGGTTATGTTGAGGGCTAGGGTTAGATATCCGGTTAGGGTTACGATTGGACCTAGGGTTAGGGTTATGTTGAGGGCTAGGGTTAGAGATGCCGTTAGGGTTACGATTGGACCTAGGGTTAGGGTTATGTTGAGGGTTAGGGTTAGAGATCCGGTTAGGGTTACGATTGGACCTAGGGTTAGGGTTATGTTGAGGGCTAGGGTTAGAGAATCGGTTAGGGTTACGATTGGACCTAGGGTTAGGGTTATGTTGAGGGCTAGGGTTAGAGATCCGGTTAGGGTTACGATTGGACCTAGGGTTAGGGTTATGTTGAGGGCTAGGGTTAGAGATCCGGTTAGGGTTACGATTGGACCTAGGGTTAGGGTTATGTTGAGGGCTAGGGTTAGAGATCCGGTTAGGGTTACGATTGGGCCTAGGGTTAGGGTTATGTTGAGGGCTAGGGTTAGAGATCCGGTTAGGGTTATGTTGAGGGCTAGGGTTAGAGATCCGTTTAGGGTTACGATTGGACCTAGGGTTAGGGTTTGGTTGAGGGCTAGGGTTAGAGATCCGGTTAGGGTTACGATTGGACATAGGGTTAGGGTTATGTTGAGGGCTAGGGTTAGAGATCCGGTTAGGGTTAGGATTAGACCTAGGGTTAGGGTTATGTTGTGGGCTAGGGTTAGAGAGACGGTTAGGGTTACGATTGAACCTAGGGTTAGGGTTATGTTGACGGCTAGGGTTAGAGATGCCCTTAGGGTTACGATTGGACCTAGGGTTAGTGTTATGTTGAGGGTTAGGTTTAGAGATCCGGTTAGGGTTACGATTGGACCTAGGGTTAGGGTTATGTTGAGGGCTAGGGTTAGAGATCCGGTTAGGGTTATGTTGAGGGCTAGGGTTAGAGATCCGGTTAGGGTTACGATTGGACCTAGGGTTAGGGTTTGGTTGTGGGCTAGGGTTAGAGATCCGGTTAGGGTTACGATTGGATATAGGGTTAGGGTTATGTTGAGGGCTAGGGTTAGAGATCCGGTTAGGGTTACGATTGGACCTAGGGTTAGGGTTATGTTGTGGGCTAGGGTGAGAGAGACGGTTAGGGTTACGATTGGACCTAGGGTTAGGTTTATGTTGACGGCTAGGGTTAGAGATGCCCTTAGGGTTACGATTGGACCTAGCGTTAGGGTTATGTTGAGGGTTAGGGTTAGAGATCCGGTTAGGGTTACGATTGGACCTAGGGTTAGCGTTATGTTGAGGGCAAGGGTTAGAGATCCGGTCTGGGTTACGATTGGACCTAGGGTTAGGGTTATGTTGAGGGCTAGGGTTAGAGATCCGGTTAGGGTTACGATTGGACCTAGGGTTAGGGTTATGTTGAGGGCTAGGGTTCGAGATCCGGTTAGGGTTACGATTTGACCTAGGGTTAGGGTTATGTTGTGGGCTAGGGTTAGAGGTCCGGTTAGGGTTACGATTGGACCTAGGGTTAGGGTTATGTTGAGGGGTAGGGTTAGAGATCTGGTTAGGGTTATGATTGGACCTAGGTTTAGGGTTATGTTAAGGGCTAGGGTTAGAGATCCGGTTACGGTTATGATTGGACCTAGGATTAGGGTTATGTTGAGGGTTAGGGTTAGAGATCCGGTTAGGGTTGCGATTGGACCTAGGGTTAGCGTTATGTTGAGGGCTATGGTTAGAGATCCGGTCAGGGTTACGATTGGACCTAGGGTTAGGGTTATGTTGTGGGCTAGGGTTAGAGAGACGGTTAGGGTTCTGATTGGACCAAGGGTTAGGGTTATGTTGAGGGCTAGGGTTAGAGATCCGGTTAGGGTTACGATTGGACCTAGGGTTAGGGTTATGTTGAGGGCTAGGGTTAGAGATGCCGTTAGGGTTACGATTGGACCTAGGGTTAGGGTTATGTTGAGGGCTAGGGTTACAGATGCTGTTACGGTTACGATTGGACCTAGGGTTAGGGTTATGTTGAGGGCTAGGTTTAGAGATCCGGTTAGGGTTACGATTGGACCTAGGGTTAGGGTTATGTTGTGGGCTAGGGTTAGAGAGACGGTTAGGGTTACGATTGGACCTAGGGTTAGGGTTATGTTGAGGGCTAGGTTTAGAGATCGGGTTAGGGTTACGATTGGACCTAGGGTTAGGGTTATGTTGAGGGCTAGGGTTAGAGATGCCGTTAGGGTTACGATTGGACCTAGGGTTAGGGTTATGTTGAGGGTTAGGGTTAGAGATCCGGTTAGGGTTACGATTGGACCAAGGGTTAGGGTTATGTTGAGGGCTAGGGTTAGAGAATCGGTTAGGGTTACGATTCGACCTAGGGTTAGGGTTATGTTGAGGGCTAGGGTTAGAGATCCGGTTAGGGTTACGATTGGACCTAGGGTTAGGGTTATGTTGAGGGCTAGGGTTAGAGATCCGGTTAGGGTGACGATTGGACCTAGGGTTAGGGTTATGTTGAGGGCTAGGATTAGAGATGCCGTTAGGGTTACGATTGGACCTCGGGTTAGGGTTATGTTGAGGGTTAGGGTTAGAGATCCGGTTAGGGTTACGATTGGACCTAGGGTTAGGGTTTTGTTGAGGGCTAGGGTTAGAGATGCCGTTAGGGTTACGATTGGACCTAGGGTTAGGGTTATGTTGAGGGTTAGGGTTAGAGATCCGGTTAGGGTTACGATTGGACCAAGGGTTAGGGTTATGTTGAAGGCCAGGGTTAGAGAATCGGTTAGGGTTACGATTCGACCTAGGGTTAGTGTTATGTTGAGGACTAGGGTTAGAGATCCGGTTAGGGTTACGATTGGACCTAGGGTTAGGGTTATGTTGAGGGCTAGGGTTAGAGATCCGGTTAGGGTTACGATTGGACCTAGGGTTAGGGTTATGTTGTGGGCTAGGGTTAGAGAGACGGTTAGGGTTACGATTGGACCTAGGGTTAGGGTTATGTTGAGGGCTAGGATTAGAGATGCCGTTAGGGTTACGATTGAACCTCGGGTTAGGGTTATGTTGAGGGTTAGGGTTAGAGATCCGGTTAGGGTTACGATTGGACCTAGGGTTAGGGTTATGTTGACGGCTAGGGTTAGAGATGCCGTTAGGGTTACGATTGGACCTAGGGTTAGGGTTATGTTGAGGGCTAGGGTTAGAGATCCGGTTAGGGTTACGATAGGACCTAGGGTTAGGGTTATGTTGAGGGCTAGGGTTAGATATCCGGTTAGGGTTACGATTGGACCTAGGGTTAGGGTTATGTTGAGGGCTAGGGTTAGAGATGCCGTTAGGGTTACGATTGGACCTAGGGTTAGGGTTATGTTGAGGGTTAGGGTTAGAGATCCGGTTAGGGTTACGATTGGACCTAGGGTTAGGGTTATGTTGAGGGCTAGGGTTAGAGAATCGGTTAGGGTTACGATTGGACCTAGGGTTAGGGTTATGTTGAGGGCTAGGGTTAGAGATCCGGTTAGGGTTACGATTGGACCTAGGGTTAGGGTTATGTTGAGGGCTAGGGTTAGAGATCCGGTTAGGGTTACGATTGGACCTAGGGTTAGGGTTATGTTGAGGGCTAGGGTTAGAGATCCGGTTAGGGTTACGATTGGGCCTAGGGTTAGGGTTATGTTGAGGGCTAGGGTTAGAGATCCGGTTAGGGTTATGTTGAGGGCTAGGGTTAGAGATCCGTTTAGGGTTACGATTGGACCTAGGGTTAGGGTTTGGTTGAGGGCTAGGGTTAGAGATCCGGTTAGGGTTACAATTGGACATAGGGTTAGGGTTATGTTGAGGGCTAGGTTTAGAGATCCGGTTAGGGTTACGATTAGACCTAGGGTTAGGGTTATGTTGTGGGCTAGGGTTAGAGAGACGGTTAGGGTTACGATTGAACCTAGGGTTAGGGTTATGTTGACGGCTAGGGTTAGAGATGCCCTTAGGGTTACGATTGGACCTAGGGTTAGTGTTATGTTGAGGGTTAGGGTTAGAGATCCGGTTAGGGTTACGATTGGACCTAGGGTTAGGGTTATGTTGAGGGCTAGGGTTAGAGATCCGGTTAGGGTTATGTTGAGGGCTAGGGTTAGAGATCCGGTTAGGGTTACGATTGGACCTAGGGTTAGGGTTTGGTTGTGGGCTAGGGTTAGAGATCCGGTTAGGGTTACGATTGGATATAGGGTTAGGGTTATGTTGAGGGCTAGGGTTAGAGATCCGGTTAGGGTTACGATTGGACCTAGGGTTAGGGTTATGTTGTGGGCTAGGGTGAGAGAGACGGTTAGGGTTACGATTGGACCTAGGGTTAGGGTTATGTTGACGGCTAGGGTTAGAGATGCCCTTAGGGTTACGATTGGACCTAGCGTTAGGGTTATGTTGAGGGTTAGGGTTAGAGATCCGGTTAGGGTTACGATTGGACCTAGGGTTAGCGTTATGTTGAGGGCAAGGGTTAGAGATCCGGTCTGGGTTACGATTGGACCTAGGGTTAGGGTTATGTTGAGGGCTAGGGTTAGAGATCCGGTTAGGGTTACGATTGGACCTAGGGTTAGGGTTATGTTGAGGGCTAGGGTTCGAGATCCGGTTAGGGTTACGATTTGACCTAGGGTTAGGGTTATGTTGTGGGCTAGGGTTAGAGGTCCGGTTAGGGTTACGATTGGACCTAGGGTTAGGGTTATGTTGAGGGGTAGGGTTAGAGATCTGGTTAGGGTTATGATTGGACCTAGGTTTAGGGTTATGTTAAGGGCTAGGGTTAGAGATCCGGTTACGGTTATGATTGGACCTAGGATTAGGGTTATGTTGAGGGTTAGGGTTAGAGATCCGGTTAGGGTTACGATTGGACCTAGGGTTAGCGTTATGTTGAGGGCTATGGTTAGAGATCCGGTCAGGGTTACGATTGGACCTAGGGTTAGGGTTATGTTGTGGGCTAGGGTTAGAGAGACGGTTAGGGTTCTGATTGGACCAAGGGTTAGGGTTATGTTGAGGGCTAGGGTTAGAGATCCGGTTAGGGTTACGATTGGACCTAGGGTTAGGGTTATGTTGAGGGCTAGGGTTAGAGATGCCGTTAGGGTTACGATTGGACCTAGGGTTAGGGTTATGTTGAGGGCTAGGGTTACAGATGCTGTTACGGTTACGATTGGACCTAGGGTTAGGGTTATGTTGAGGGTTAGGGTTAGAGATCCGGTTAGGGTTACGATTGGACCTAGGGTTAGATTTATGTTGAGGGCTAGGGTTAGAGAATCGGTTAGGGTTACGATTGGACCTAGGGTTAGGGTTATGTTGAGGGCTAGGGTTAGAGATCCGGTTAGGGTTACGATTGGACCTAGAGTTAGGGTTATGTTGAGGGCTAGGGTTAGAGATCCGGTTAGGGTTCTGATTGGACCAAGGGTTAGGGTTATGTTGAGGGCTAGGGTTAGAGATCCGGTTAGGGTTACGATTGGACCTAGGGTTAGGGTTATGTTGAGGGCTAGGTTTAGAGATCCGGTTAGGGTTACGATTGGACCTAGGGTTAGGGTTATGTTGAGGGCTAGGGTTAGAGATCCGGTTAGGGTTATGTTTGGACCTAGGGTTAGGGTTATGTTGACGGCTAGGGTTAGAGATGCCGTTAGGGTTACGATTGGACCTAGGGTTAGGGTTATGTTGAGGGCTAGGGTTAGAGATCCTGTTAGGGTTACGATTGGACCTAGGGTTAGGGTTATGTTGAGGGCTAGGGTTAGAGATCCGGTTAGGGTTACGATTGGACCTAGGGTTAGGGTTTGGTTGAGGGCTAGGGTTAGAGATCCGGTTAGGGTTACGATTGGACCTAGGGTTAGGGTTATGTTGAGGGCTAGGGTTAGAGATCCGGTTCGGGTTACGATTGGACCTAGGGTTAGGGGTATGTTGAGGGCTAGGGTTAGAGATCCGGTTAGGGTTACGATTGGACCTAGGGTTAGGGTTATGTTGAGGGCTAGGGTTAGAGATCCGGTTAGGGTTACGATTGGACCAAGGGTTAGGGTTATGTTGAGGGCTAGTGTTAGAGAAGCGGTTAGGGTTACGATTCGACCTAGGGTTAGGGTTATGTTGAGGGCTAGGGTTAGAGATCCGGTTAGGGTTACGATTGGACCTAGGGTTAGGGTTATGTTGAGGGCAGGGTTAGAGATCCGGTTAGGGTTACGATTGGACCTAGGGTTAGGGTTATGTTGAGGGCTAGGGTTAGAGATCCGGTTAGGGTTACGATTGGACCTAGGGTTAGGGTTATGTTGAGGGCTAGGTTTAGAGATCCGGTTAGGGTTACGATTGGACCTAGGGTTAGGGTTATGTTGTGGGCTAGGGTTAGAGAGACGGTTAGGGTTACGATTGGACCTAGGGTTAGGGTTATGTTGAGGGCTAGGTTTAGAGATTCGGTTAGGGTTACGATTGGACCTAGGGTTAGGGTTATGTTGAGGGCTAGGGTTAGAGAGACGGTTAGGGTTACGATTGGACCTAGGGTTAGGGTTATGTTGAGGGCTAGGTTTAGAGATTCGGTTAGGGTTACGATTGGACCTAGGGTTAGGGTTATGTTGAGGGCTAGGGTTAGAGATGCCGTTAGGGTTACGATTGGACCTAGGGTTAGGGTTATGTTGAGGGTTAGGGTTAGAGATCCGGTTAGGGTTACGATTGGACCAAGGGTTAGGGTTATTTTGAGGGCTAGGGTTAGAGAATCGGTTAGGGTTACGATTCGACCTAGGGTTAGGGTTATGTTGAGGGCTAGGGTTAGAGTTCCGGTTAGGGTTACGATTGGACCTAGGGTTAGGGTTATGTTGAGGGCTAGGGTTAGAGATCCGGTTAGGGTTACGATTGGACCTAGGGTTAGGGTTATGTTGAGGGCTAGGATTAGAGATGCCGTTAGGGTTACGATTGGACCTCGGGTTAGGGTTATGTTGAGGGCTAGGTTTAGAGATCCGGTTAGGGTTACGATTGGACCTAGGGTTAGGGTTATGTTGAGGGCTAGGGTTAGAGATCCGGTTAGGGTTACGATTGGACCTAGGGTTAGGGTTATGTTGAGGGCTAGGGTTAGAGATCCGGTTAGGGTTACGATTGGACCGAGGGTTAGGGTTATGTTGAGGGCTAGGGTTAGAGATCCGGTTAGGGTTACGATTGGACCTAGGGTTAGGGTTATGTTGAGGGCTAGGGTTAGAGATCCGGTCAGGGTTACGATTGGACCTAGGGTTAGGGTTATGTTGAGGGCTAATGTTAGAGATCCGGTTAGGGTTACGATTGGACCTAGGGTTAGGGTTATGTTGAGGGCTAGGGTTAGAGAGACGGTTAGGGTTACGATTGGACCTAGGGTTAGGGTTATGTTGACGGCTCGGGTTAGAGATGCCCTTAGGGTTACGATTGGACCTAGGGTTAGGGTTAGGTTGAGGGCTAGGGTTAGAGATGCCGTTAGGGTTACGATTGGACCTAGGGTTAGGGTTATGTTGAGGGTTAGGGTTAGAGATCCGGTTAGGGTTACGATTGGACCTAGGGTTAGGGTTATGTTGAGGTCTAGGGTTAGAGAATCGGTTAGGGTTACGATTGGACCTAGGGTTAGGGTTATGTTGAGGGCTCGGGTTAGAGATCCGGTTAGGGTTACGATTGGACCTAGGGTTAGGGTTATGTTGAGGGCTAGGGTTAGAGATCCGGTTAGGGTTACGATTGGACCTAGGGTTAGGGTTATGTTGAGGGCTAGGGTTAGAGATCCGGTTAGGGTTACGATTGGACCTAGGGTTAGGGTTATGTTGAGGGCTAGGGTTAGAGATTCGGTTAGGGTAACGATTGGACCTAGGGTTAGGGTTTGGTTGAGGGCTAGGGTTAGAGATCCGGTTAGGGTTACGATTGGACCTAGGGTTAGGGTTATGTTGAGGGCTAGGGTTAGAGAATCGGTTAGGGTTACGATTGGACCTAGGGTTAGGTTTATGTTGAGGGCTAGGGTTAGAGATCCGGTTAGGGTTACGATTGGACCTAGGGTTAGGGTTATGTTGAGGGCTAGGGTTAGAGATCCGGTTAGGGTTACGATTGGACCTAGGGTTAGGGTTTGGTTGAGGGCTAGGGTTAGAGATCCGGTTAGGGTTACGATTGGACCTAGGGTTAGGGTTATGTTGTGGGCTAGGGTTAGAGAGTCGGTTAGGGTTACGATTGGACCTAGGGTTAGGGTTATGTTGAGGGCTAGGGTTAGAGATCCGGTTAGGGTTACGATTGGACCTAGGGTTAGGGTTATGTTGAGGGGTAGGGTTAGAGATCCGGTTAGGGTTACGATTGGACCTAGGGTTAGGGTTATGTTGAGGGCTAGGGTTAGAGATCCGGTTAGGGTTACGATTGGACCTAGGGTTAGGGTTATGTTGAGGGCTAGGGTTAGAGATCCGGTTAGGGTTACGATTGGACCTAGGGTTAGGGTTATGTTGTGGGCTAGGGTTAGAGAGTCGTTTAGGGTTACGATTGGACCTAGGGTTAGGGTTATGTTGAGGGCTAGGGTTAGAGAAGCGGTTAGGATTACGATTCGACCTAGGGTTAGGGTTATTTTGAGGGCTAGGGTTAGAGATCCGGTTAGGGTTACGATTGGACCTAGGGTTAGGGTTATGTTGAGGGGTAGGGTTAGAGATCCGGTTAGGGTTATGATTGGATCTAGGGTTAGGGTTATGTTGAGGGCTAGGTGTAGAGATCCGGTTACGGTTATGATTGGACGTAGGATTAGGGTTATGTTGAGGGTTAGGGTTAGAGATCCCGTTAGGGTTACGATTGGACCTAGGATTAGCCTTATGTTGAGGGCTAGGGTTAGAGATCCGGTCAGGGTTACGATTGGACCTAGGGTTAGGGTTATGTTGAGGGCTAGGGTTAGAGATCCGGTTAGGGTTACGATTGGACCTAGGGTTAGGGTTATGTTGAGGGCTAGAGTTAGAGATCCGGTTAGGGTTACGATTGGACCTAGGGTTAGGGTTATGTTGACGGCTCGGGTTAGAGATGCCCTTAGGGTTACGATTGGACCTAGGGTTAGGGTTATGTTGAGGGTTAGGGTTAGAGATCCGGTTAGGGTTACGATTGGACCTAGGGTTAGGGTTATGTTGAGGTCTAGGGTTAGAGAATCGGTTAGGGTTACGATTGGACCTAGGGTTAGGGTTATGTTGAGGGCTAGGGTTAGAGATCCGGTTAGGGTTACGATTGGACCTAGGGTTAGGGTTATGTTGAGGGCTAGGGTTAGAGATCCGGTTAGGGTTACGATTGGACCTAGGGTTAGGGTTATGTTGAGGGCTAGGGTTAGAGATCCGGTTAGGGTTACGATTGGACCTAGGGTTAGGGTTATGTTGAGGGCTAGGGTTAGAGATCCGGTTAGGGTAACGATTGGACCTAGGGTTAGGGTTTGGTTGAGGGCTAGGGTTAGAGATCCGGTTAGGGTTATGATTGGACCTAGGGTTAGGGTTATGTTGAGGGCTAGGGTTAGAGAATCGGTTAGGGTTACGATTGGACCTAGGGTTAGGGTTATGTTGAGGGCTAGGGTTAGAGATCCGGTTAGGGTTACGATTGGACCTAGGGTTAGGGTTATGTTGAGGGCTAGGGTTAGAGATCCGGTTAGGGTTACGATTGGACCTAGGGTTAGGGTTTGGTTGAGGGCTAGGGTTAGAGATCCGGTTAGGGTTACGATTGGACCTAGGGTTAGGGTTATGTTGTGGGCTAGGGTTAGAGAGTCGGTTAGGGTTACGATTGGACCTAGGGTTAGGGTTATGTTGAGGGCTAGGGTTAGAGATCCGGTTAGGGTTACGATTGGACCTAGGGTTAGGGTTATGTTGAGGGGTAGGGTTAGAGATCCGGTTAGGGTTACGATTGGACCTAGGGTTAGGGTTATGTTGAGGGCTAGGGTTAGAGATCCGGTTAGGGTTACGATTGGACCTAGGGTTAGGGTTATGTTGAGGGCTAGGGTTAGAGATCCGGTTAGGGTTACGATTGGACCTAGGGTTAGGGTTATGTTGTGGGCTAGGGTTAGAGAGTCGTTTAGGGTTACGATTGGACCTAGGGTTAGGGTTATGTTGAGGGCTAGGGTTAGAGAAGCGGTTAGGATTACGATTCGACCTAGGGTTAGGGTTATGTTGAGGGCTAGGGTTAGAGATCCGGTTAGGGTTACGATTGGACCTAGGGTTAGGGTTATGTTGAGGGGTAGGGTTAGAGATCCGGTTAGGGTTATGATTGGATCTAGGGTTAGGGTTATGTTGAGGGCTAGGTGTAGAGATCCGGTTACGGTTATGATTGGACGTAGGATTAGGGTTATGTTGAGGGTTAGGGTTAGAGATCCCGTTAGGGTTACGATTGGACCTAGGATTAGCCTTATGTTGAGGGCTAGGGTTAGAGATCCGGTCAGGGTTACGATTGGACCTAGGGTTAGGGTTATGTTGAGGGCTAGGGTTAGAGATCCGGTTAGGGTTACGATTGGACCTAGGGTTAGGGTTATGTTGAGGGCTAGAGTTAGAGATCCGGTTAGGGTTACGATTGGACCTAGGGTTAGGGTTATGTTGACGGCTCGGGTTAGAGATGCCCTTAGGGTTACGATTGGACCTAGGGTTAGGGTTATGTTGAGGGTTAGGGTTAGAGATCCGGTTAGGGTTACGATTGGACCTAGGGTTAGGGTTATGTTGAGGTCTAGGGTTAGAGAATCGGTTAGGGTTACGATTGGACCTAGGGTTAGGGTTATGTTGAGGGCTAGGGTTAGAGATCCGGTTAGGGTTACGATTGGACCTAGGGTTAGGGTTATGTTGAGGGCTAGGGTTAGAGATCCGGTTAGGGTTACGATTGGACCTAGGGTTAGGGTTATGTTGAGGGCTAGGGTTAGAGATCCGGTTAGGGTTACGATTGGACCTAGGGTTAGGGTTATGTTGAGGGCTAGGGTTAGAGATCCGGTTAGGGTAACGATTGGACCTAGGGTTAGGGTTTGGTTGAGGGCTAGGGTTAGAGATCCGGTTAGGGTTACGATTGGACCTAGGGTTAGGGTTATGTTGAGGGCTAGGGTTAGAGAATCGGTTAGGGTTACGATTGGACCTAGGGTTAGGGTTATGTTGAGGGCTAGGGTTAGAGATCCGGTTAGGGTTACGATTGGACCTAGGGTTAGGGTTATGTTGAGGGCTAGGGTTAGAGATCCGGTTAGGGTTACGATTGGACCTAGGGTTAGGGTTTGGTTGAGGGCTAGGGTTAGAGATCCGGTTAGGGTTACGATTGGACCTAGGGTTAGGGTTATGTTGTGGGCTAGGGTTAGAGAGTCGGTTAGAGTTACGATTGGACCTAGGGTTAGGGTTATGTTGAGGGCTAGGGTTAGAGATCCGGTTAGGGTTACGATTGGACCTAGGGTTAGGGTTATGTTGAGGGGTAGGGTTAGAGATCCGGTTAGGGTTACGATTGGACCTAGGGTTAGGGTTATGTTGAGGGCTAGGGTTAGAGATCCGGTTAGGGTTACGATTGGACCTAGGGTTAGGGTTATGTTGAGGGCTAGGGTTAGAGATCCGGTTAGGGTTACGATTGGACCTAGGGTTAGGGTTATGTTGTGGGCTAGGGTTAGAGAGTCGTTTAGGGTTACGATTGGACCTAGGGTTAGGGTTATGTTGAGGGCTAGGGTTAGAGAAGCGGTTAGGATTACGATTCGACCTAGGGTTAGGGTTATTTTGAGGGCTAGGGTTAGAGATCCGGTTAGGGTTACGATTGGACCTAGGGTTAGGGTTATGTTGAGGGGTAGGGTTAGAGATCCGGTTAGGGTTATGATTGGATCTAGGGTTAGGGTTATGTTGAGGGCTAGGTGTAGAGATCCGGTTACGGTTATGATTGGACGTAGGATTAGGGTTATGTTGAGGGTTAGGGTTAGAGATCCCGTTAGGGTTACGATTGGACCTAGGATTAGCCTTATGTTGAGGGCTAGGGTTAGAGATCCGGTCAGGGTTACGATTGGACCTAGGGTTAGGGTTATGTTGAGGGCTAGGGTTAGAGATCCGGTTAGGGTTACGATTGGACCTAGGGTTAGGGTTATGTTGAGGGCTAGAGTTAGAGATCCGGTTAGGGTTACGATTGGACCTAGGGTTAGGGTTATGTTGACGGCTCGGGTTAGAGATGCCCTTAGGGTTACGATTGGACCTAGGGTTAGGGTTATGTTGAGGGTTAGGGTTAGAGATCCGGTTAGGGTTACGATTGGACCTAGGGTTAGGGTTATGTTGAGGTCTAGGGTTAGAGAATCGGTTAGGGTTACGATTGGACCTAGGGTTAGGGTTATGTTGAGGGCTAGGGTTAGAGATCCGGTTAGGGTTACGATTGGACCTAGGGTTAGGGTTATGTTGAGGGCTAGGGTTAGAGATCCGGTTAGGGTTACGATTGGACCTAGGGTTAGGGTTATGTTGAGGGCTAGGGTTAGAGATCCGGTTAGGGTTACGATTGGACCTAGGGTTAGGGTTATGTTGAGGGCTAGGGTTAGAGATCCGGTTAGGGTAACGATTGGACCTAGGGTTAGGGTTTGGTTGAGGGCTAGGGTTAGAGATCCGGTTAGGGTTACGATTGGACCTAGGGTTAGGGTTATGTTGAGGGCTAGGGTTAGAGAATCGGTTAGGGTTACGATTGGACCTAGGGTTAGGGTTATGTTGAGGGCTAGGGTTAGAGATCCGGTTAGGGTTACGATTGGACCTAGGGTTAGGGTTATGTTGAGGGCTAGGGTTAGAGATCCGGTTAGGGTTACGATTGGACCTAGGGTTAGGGTTTGGTTGAGGGCTAGGGTTAGAGATCCGGTTAGGGTTACGATTGGACCTAGGGTTAGGGTTATGTTGTGGGCTAGGGTTAGAGAGTCGGTTAGGGTTACGATTGGACCTAGGGTTAGGGTTATGTTGAGGGCTAGGGTTAGAGATCCGGTTAGGGTTACGATTGGACCTAGGGTTAGGGTTATGTTGAGGGGTAGGGTTAGAGATCCGGTTAGGGTTACGATTGGACCTAGGGTTAGGGTTATGTTGAGGGCTAGGGTTAGAGATCCGGTTAGGGTTACGATTGGACCTAGGGTTAGGGTTATGTTGAGGGCTAGGGTTAGAGATCCGGTTAGGGTTACGATTGGACCTAGGGTTAGGGTTATGTTGTGGGCTAGGGTTAGAGAGTCGTTTAGGGTTACGATTGGACCTAGGGTTAGGGTTATGTTGAGGGCTAGGGTTAGAGAAGCGGTTAGGATTACGATTCGACCTAGGGTTAGGGTTATTTTGAGGGCTAGGGTTAGAGATCCGGTTAGGGTTACGATTGGACCTAGGGTTAGGGTTATGTTGAGGGGTAGGGTTAGAGATCCGGTTAGGGTTATGATTGGATCTAGGGTTAGGGTTATGTTGAGGGCTAGGTGTAGAGATCCGGTTACGGTTATGATTGGACGTAGGATTAGGGTTATGTTGAGGGTTAGGGTTAGAGATCCCGTTAGGGTTACGATTGGACCTAGGATTAGCCTTATGTTGAGGGCTAGGGTTAGAGATCCGGTCAGGGTTACGATTGGACCTAGGGTTAGGGTTATGTTGAGGGCTAGGGTTAGAGATCCGGTTAGGGTTACGATTGGACCTAGGGTTAGGGTTATGTTGAGGGCTAGAGTTAGAGATCCGGTTAGGGTTACGATTGGACCTAGGGTTAGGGTTATGTTGACGGCTCGGGTTAGAGATGCCCTTAGGGTTACGATTGGACCTAGGGTTAGGGTTATGTTGAGGGTTAGGGTTAGAGATCCGGTTAGGGTTACGATTGGACCTAGGGTTAGCGTTATGTTGAGGGCAAGGGTTAGAGATCCGGTCTGGGTTACGATTGGACCTAGGGTTAGGGTTATGTTGAGGGCTAGGGTTAGAGATCCGGTTAGGGTTACGATTGGACCTAGGGTTAGGGTTATGTTGAGGGCTAGGGTTAGAGATCCGGTTAGGGTTACGATTGGACCTAGGGTTAGGGTTATGTTGAGGGGTAGGGTTAGAGATCCGGTTAGGGTTACGATTGGACCTAGGGTTAGGGTTATGTTGAGGGCTAGGGTTAGAGATCCGGTTAGGGTTACGATTGGACCTAAGGTTAGGGTTTGGTTGAGGGCTAGGGTTAGAGATCCGGTTAGGGTTACGATTGGACCTAGGGTTAGGGTTATGTTGAGGGCTAGGGTTAGAGAATCGGTTAGGGTTACGATTGGACCTAGGGTTAGGGTTATGTTGAGGGCTAGGGTTAGAGATCCGGTTAGGGTTACGATTGGACCTAGGGTTAGGGTTATGTTGAGGGCTAGGGTTAGAGATCCGGTTAGGGTTACGATTGGACCGAGGGTTAGGGTTATGTTGAGGGCTAGGGTTAGAGATCCGGTTAGGGTTACGATTGGACCTAGGGTTAGGGTTATGTTGAGGGCTAGGGTTAGAGAAGCGGTTAGGATTACGATTCGACTTAGGGTTAGGGTTATTTTGAGGGCTAGGGTTAGAGATCCGGTTAGGGTTACGATTGGACCTAGGGTTAGGGTTAAGTTGAGGGCTAGGGTTAGAGATCCGGTTAGGGTTACGATTGGACCTAGGGTTAGGGTTATGTTGAGGGGTAGGGTTAGAGATCCGGTTAGGGTTATGATTGGATCTAGGGTTAGGGTTATGTTGAGGGCTAGGGTTAGAGATCCGGTTAGGGTTACGATTGAACCTAGGGTTAGCGTTATGTTGAGGGCTAGGGTTAGAGATCCGGTTAGGGTTACGATTGGACCTAGGGTTAGGGTTATGTTGAGGGCTAGGGTTAGAGATCCGGTTAGGGTTACCATTGGACCTAGGGTTAGGGTTATGTTGTGGGCTAGGGTTAGAGAGACGGTTAGGGTTACGATTGGACCTAGGGTTAGGGTTATGTTGAGGGCTAGGGTTAGAGATCCGGTTAGGGTTACGATTGGACCTAGGGTTAGGGTTATGTTGAGGGCTAGGGTTAGAGATGCCGTTAGGGTTACGATTGGACCTAGGGTTAGGGTTATGTTGAGGGTTAGGGTTAGAGATCCGGTTAGGGTGACGATTGGACCTAGGGTTAGGGTTATGTTGAGGGCTAGGGTTAGAGAATCGGTTAGGGTTACTATTGGACCTAGGGTTAGGGTTATGTTGAGGGCTAGGGTTAGAGATCCGGTTAGGGTTACGATTGGACCTAGGGTTAGGGTTATATTGAGGGCTAGGGTTAGAGATCCGGTTAGGGTTACGATTGGACCTAGGGTTAGGGTTATGTTGAGGGCTAGGTTTAGAGATCCGGTTAGGGTTACGATTGGACCTAGGGTTAGGGTTATGTTGTGGGCTAGGGGTACAGAGACGGTTAGGGTTACGATTGGACCTAGGGTTAGGGTTATGTTGAGGGCTAGGGTTAGAGATCCGGTTAGGGTTAAGATTGGACCTAGGGTTAGGGTTATGTTGAGGGCTAGGGTTAGAGATGCCGTTAGGGTTACGATTGGACCTAGGGTTAGGGTTATGTTGAGGGTTAGGGTTAGAGATCCGGTTAGGGTTACGATTGGACCTAGGGTTAGGGTTATGTTGAGGTCTAGGGTTAGAGAATCGGTTAGGGTTACGATTGGACCTAGGGTTAGGGTTATGTTGAGGGCTAGGGTTAGAGATCCGGTTAGGGTTACGATTGGACCTAGGGTTAGGGTTATGTTGAGGGCTAGGGTTAGAGATCCGGTTAGGGTTACGATTGGACCTAGGGTTAGGGTTATGTTGAGGGCTAGGGTTAGAGATCCGGTTAGGGTTACGATTGGACCTAGGGTTAGGGTTATGTTGAGGGCTAGGGTTAGAGATCCGGTTAGGGTTACGATTGGACCTAGGGTTAGGGTTATGTTGTGGGCTAGGGTTAGAGAGTCGGTTAGGGTTACGATTGGACCTAGGGTTAGGGTTATGTTGAGGGCTAGGGTTAGAGATCCGGTTAGGGTTACGATTGGACCTAGCGTTAGGGTTATGTTGAGGGGTAGGGTTAGAGATCCGGTTAGGGTTATGATTGGATCTAGGGTTAGGGTTATGTTGAGGGCTAGGGTTAGAGATCCGGTTACGGTTATGATTGGACCTAGGATTAGGGTTATGTTGAGGGTTAGGGTTAGAGATCCCGTTAGGGTTACCATTGGACCTAGGATTAGCGTTATGTTGAGGGCTAGGGTTAGAGATCCGGTCAGGGTTACGATTGGACCTAGGGTTAGGGTTATGTTGAGGGCTAGGGTTAGAGATCCGGTTAGGGTTACGATTGGACCTAGGGTTAGGGTTTGGTTGAGGGCTAGGGTTAGAGATCCGGTTAGGGTTACGATTGGACCTAGGGTTAGGGTTATATTGTGGGCTAGGGTTAGAGAGTCGGTTAGGGTTACGATTGGACCTAGGGTTAGGGTTATGTTGAGGGCTAGGGTTAGAGATCCGGTTAGGGTTACGATTGGACCTAGGGTTAGGGTTATGTTGAGGGCTAGGGTTAGAGATCCGGTTAGGGTTACGATTGGACCTAGGGTTAGGGTTATGTTGAGGGCTAGGGTTAGAGATCCGGTTAGGGTTACGATTGGACCTAGGGTTAGGGTTATGTTGTGGGCTAGGTTTAGAGAGTCGTTTAGGGTTACGATTGGACCTAGGGTTAGGGTTATGTTGAGGGCTAGGATTAGAGAAGCGGTTAGGATTACGATTCGAACTAGGGTTAGGTTTATTTTGAGGGCTAGGGTTAGAGATCCGGTTAGGGTTACGATTGGACCTAGGGTTAGGGTTATGTTGAGGGGTAGGGTTAGAGATCCGGTTACGGTTATGATTGGATCTAGGGTTAGGGTTATGTTGAGGGCTAGGGTTAGAGATCCGGTTACGGTTATGATTGGACCTAGGATTAGGGTTATGTTGAGGGTTAGGGTTAGAGATCCCGTTAGGGTTACGATTGGACCTAGGATTAGCGTTATGTTGAGGGCTAGGGTTAGAGATCCGGTCAGGGTTACGATTGGACCTAGGGTTAGGGTTATGTTGAGGGCTAGGGTTAGAGATCCGGTTAGGGTTACGATTGGACCTAGGGTTAGGGTTATGTTGAGGGCTAGGGTTAGAGATCCGGTTAGGGTTACGATTGGACCTAGGGTTAGGGTTATGTTGACGGCTCGGGTTAGAGATGCCCTTAGAGTTACGATTGGACCTAGGGTTAGGGTTATGTTGAGGGCTAGGGTTAGAGATCCGGTTAGGGTTACGATTGGACCTAGGGTTAGGGTTTGGTTGAGGGCTAGGGTTAGAGATCCGGTTAGGGTTACGATTGGACCTAGGGTTAGGGTTATGTTGAGGGCTAGGGTTAGAGAATCGGTTAGGGTTACGATTGGACCTAGGGTTAGGGTTATGTTGAGGGCTAGGGTTAGAGATCCGGTTAGGGTTACGATTGGACCTAGGGTTAGGGTTATGTTGAGGGCTAGGGTTAGAGATCCGGTTAGGGTTACGATTGGACCTAGGGTTAGGGTTATGTTGAGGGCTAGGGTTAGAGATCCGGTTAGGGTTACGATTGGACCTAGGGTTAGGGTTATGTTGAGGGCTAGGGTTAGAGATCCGGTTAGGGTTACGATTGGACCTAGGGTTAGGGTTATGTTGAGGGCTAGGGTTAGAGATCCGGTTAGGGTTACGATTGGACCTAGGGTTAAGGTTATGTTGAGGGCTAGGGTTAGAGATCCGGTTAGGGTTACGATTGGACCTAGGGTTAGGGTTATGTTGAGGGCTAGGGTTAGAGATCCGGTTAGGGTTACGATTGGACCTAGGGTTAGGGTTATGTTGTGGGCTAGGGTTAGAGAGTCGTTTAGGGTTACGATTGGACCTAGGGTTAGGGTTATGTTGAGCGCTAGGATTAGAGAAGCGGTTAGGATTACGATTCGACCTAGGGTTAGGTTTATTTTGAGGGCTAGGGTTAGAGATCCGGTTAGGGTTACGATTGGACCTAGGGTTAGGGTTATGTTGAGGGGTAGGGTTAGAGATCCGGTTACGGTTATGATTGGATCTAGGGTTAGGGTTATGTTGAGGGCTAGGGTTAGAGATCCGGTTACGGTTATGATTGGACCTAGGATTAGGGTTATGTTGAGGGTTAGGGTTAGAGATCCCGTTAGGGTTACGATTGGACCTAGGATTAGCGTTATGTTGAGGGCTAGGGTTAGAGATCCGGTCAGGGTTACGATTGGACCTAGGGTTAGGGTTATGTTGAGGGCTAGGGTTAGAGATCCGGTTAGGGTTACGATTGGACCTAGGCTTAGGGTTATGTTGAGGGCTAGGGATAGAGAGACGGTTAGGGTTACGATTGGACCTAGGGTTAGGGTTATGTTGACGGCTCGGGTTAGAGATGCCCTTAGGGTTACGATTGGACCTAGGGTTAGGGTTATGTTGAGGGTTAGGGTTAGAGATCCGGTTAGGGTTACGATTGGACCTAGGGTTAGCGTTATGTTGAGGGCAAGGGTTAGAGATCCGGTCTGGGTTACGATTGGACCTAGGGTTAGGGTTATGTTGAGGGCTAGGGTTAGAGATCCGGTTAGGGTTACGATTGGACCTAGGGTTAGGGTTATGTTGAGGGCTAGGGTTAGAGATCCGGTTAGGGTTACGATTGGACCTAGGGTTAGGGTTATGTTGAGGGCTAGGGTTAGAGAGACGGTTAGGGTTACGATTGGACCTAGGGTTAGGGTTATGTTGACGGCTCGGGTTAGAGATGCCCTTAGGGTTACGATTGGACCTAGGGTTAGGGTTATGTTGAGGGCTAGGGTTAGAGATGCCGTTAGGGTTACGATTGGACCTAGGGTTAGGGTTATGTTGAGGGTTAGGGTTAGAGATCCGGTTAGGGTTACGATTGGACCTAGGGTTAGGGTTATGTTGAGGGCTAGGGTTAGAGATCCGGTTAGGGTTACGATTGGACCTAGGGTTAGGGTTATGTTGAGGGCTAGGGTTAGAGATCCGGTTAGGGTTACGATTGGACCTAGGGTTAGGGTTATGTTGAGGGCTAGGTTTAGAGATCCGGTTAGGGTTACGATTGGACCTAGGGTTAGGGTTATGTTGAGGGCTAGGGTTAGAGATCCGGTTAGGGTTACGATTGGACCTAGGGTTAGGGTTATGTTGTGGGCTAGGGTTAGAGAGTCGTTTAGGGTTACGATTGGACCTAGGGTTAGGGTTATGTTGAGGGCTAGGATTAGAGAAGCGGTTAGGATTACGATTCGAACTAGGGTTAGGTTTATTTTGAGGGCTAGGGTTAGAGATCCGGTTAGGGTTACGATTGGACCTAGGGTTAGGGTTATGTTGAGGGGTAGGGTTAGAGATCTGGTTACGGTTATGATTGGATCTAGGGTTAGGGTTATGTTGAGGGCTAGGGTTAGAGATCCGGTTAGGGTTACGATTGGACCTAGGGTTAGCGTTATGTTGAGGGCTAGGGTTAGAGATCCGGTTAGGGTTACGATTGGACCTAGGGTTAGGGTTTGGTTGAGGGCTAGGGTTAGAGATCCGGTTAGGGTTACGATTGGACCTAGGGTTAGGGTTATGTTGAGGGCTAGGGTTAGAGATCCGGTTAGGGTTACGATTGGACCTAGGGTTAGGGTTATGTTGTGGGCTAGGGTTAGAGAGTCGGTTAGGGTTACGATTGGACCTAGGGTTAGGGTTATGTTGAGGGCTAGGGTTAGAGAAGCGGTTAGGATTACGATTCGACCTAGGGTTAGGGTTATTTTGAGGGCTAGGGTTAGAGATCCGGTTAGGGTTACGATTGGACCTAGGGTTAGGGTTATGTTGAGGGCTAGGGTTAGAGATCCGGTTAGGGTTACGATTGAACCTAGGGTTAGGGTTATGTTGAGGGGTAGGGTTAGAGATCCGGTTAGGGTTACGATTGGACCTAGGGTTAGGGTTATGTTGAGGGCTAGGGTTAGAGATCCGGTTACGGTTATGATTGGACCTAGGATTAGGGTTATGTTGAGGGTTAGGGTTAGAGATCCGGTTAGGGTTACGATTGGACCTAGGGTTAGCGTTATGTTGAGGGCTAGGGTTAGAGATCCGGTCAGGGTTACGATTGGACCTAGGGTTAGGGTTATGTTGAGGGCTAGGGTTAGAGATCCGGTTAGGGTTACGATTGGACCTAGGGTTAGGGTTATGTTGAGGGCTAGGGTTAGAGATCCGGTTAGGGTTACGATTGGACCTAGGGTTAGGGTTATGTTGTGGGCTAGGGTTAGAGAGACGGTTAGGGTTACGATTGGACCTAGGGTTAGGGTTATGTTGAGGGCTAGGGTTAGAGATCCGGTTAGGGTTACGATTGGACCTAGGGTTAGGGTTTGGTTGAGGGCTAGGGTTAGAGATCCGGTTAGGGTTACGATTGGACCTAGGGTTAGGGTTATGTTGTGGGCTAGGGTTAGAGAGTCGGTTAGGGTTACGATTGGACCTAGGGTTAGGGTTATGTTGAGGGCTAGGGTTAGAGATCCGGTTAGGGTTACGATTGGACCTAGGGTTAGGGTTATGTTGAGGGCTAGGGTTAGAGATCCGGTTAGGGTTACGATTGGACCTAGGGTTAGGGTTATGTTGAGGGCTAGGGTTAGAGATCCGGTTAGGGTTACGATTGGACCTAGGGTTAGGGTTATGTTGAGGGCTAGGTTTAGAGATCCGGTTAGGGTTACGATTGGACCTAGGGTTAGGGTTATGTTGTGGGCTAGGGTTAGAGAGTCGGTTAGGGTTACGATTGGACCTAGGGTTAGGGTTATGTTGAGGGCTAGGGTTAGAGAAGCGGTTAGGATTACGATTCGACCTAGGGTTAGGGTTATTTTGAGGGCTAGGGTTAGAGATCCGGTTAGGGTTACGATTGGACCTAGGGTTAGGGTTATGTTGAGGGGTAGGGTTAGAGATCCGGTTAGGGTTATGATTGGATCTAGGGTTAGGGTTATGTTGAGGGCTAGGGTTAGAGATCCGGTTACGGTTATGATTGGACCTAGGATTAGGGTTATGTTGAGGGTTAGGGTTAGAGATCCCGTTAGGGTTACGATTGGACCTAGGATTAGCGTTATGTTGAGGGCTAGGGTTAGAGATCCGGTCAGGGTTACGATTGGACCTAGGGTTAGGGTTATGTTGAGGGCTAGGGTTAGAGATCCGGTTAGGGTTACGATTGGACCTAGGGTTAGGGTTATGTTGAGGGCTAGGGTTAGAGATCCGGTTAGGGTTACGATTGGACCTAGGGTTAGGGTTATGTTGAGGGGTAGGGTTAGAGATCCGGTTAGGGTTACGATTGGACCTAGGGTTAGGGTTATGTTGAGGGCTAGGGTTAGAGATCCGGTTAGGGTTACGATTGGACCTAGGGTTAGGGTTTGGTTGAGGGCTAGGGTTAGAGATCCGGTTAGGGTTACGATTGGGCTTGGGTTAAGGTTATGTTGAGGGCTAGGGTTAGAGAATCGGTTAGGGTTACGATTGGACCTAGGGTTAGGGTTATGTTGAGGGCTAGGGTTAGAGATCCGGTTAGGGTTACGATTGGACCTAGGGTTAGGGTTATGTTGAGGGCTAGGGTTAGAGATCCGGTTAGGGTTACGATTGGACCTAGGGTTAGGGTTATGTTGAGGGCTAGGGTTAGAGATCCGGTTAGGGTTACGATTGGACCTAGGGTTATGGTTTGGTTGAGGGCTAGGGTTAGAGATCCGGTTAGGGTTACGATTGGACCTAGGGTTAGGGTTATGTTGAGGGCTAGGGTTAGAAATCCGGTTAGGGTTACGATTGGACCTAGGGTTAGGGTTATGTTGTGGGCTAGGGTTAGAGAGTCGGTTAGGGTTACGATTGGACCTAGGGTTAGGGTTATGTTGAGGGCTAGGGTTAGAGAAGCGGTTAGGATTACGATTCGACCTAGGGTTAGGGTTATTTTGAGGGCTAGGGTTAGAGATCCGGTTAGGGTTACGATTGGACCTAGGGTTAGGGTTATGTTGAGGGATGGGTTAGAGATCCGGTTAGGGTTACGATTGGACCTAGGGTTAGGGTTATGTTGAGGGGTAGGGTTAGAGATCCGGTTAGGGTTATGATTGGATCTAGGGTTAGGGTTATGTTGAGGGCTAGGGTTAGAGATCCGGTTACGGTTATGATTGGACCTAGGATTAGGGTTATGTTGAGGGTTAGGGTTAGAGATCCGGTTAGGGTTACGATTGGACCTAGGGTTAGGGTTATGTTGAGGGGTAGGGTTAGAGATCCGGTTACGGTTATGATTGGATCTAGGGTTAGGGTTATGTTGAGGGCTAGGGTTAGAGATCCGGTTACGGTTATGATTGGACCTAGGATTAGGGTTATGTTGAGGGTTAGGGTTAGAGATCCCGTTAGGGTTACGATTGGACCTAGGATTAGCGTTATGTTGAGGGCTAGGGTTAGAGATCCGGTCAGGGTTACGATTGGACCTAGGGTTAGGGTTATGTTGAGGGCTAGGGTTAGAGATCCGGTTAGGGTTACGATTGGACCTAGGCTTAGGGTTATGTTGAGGGCTAGGGATAGAGAGACGGTTAGGGTTACGATTGGACCTAGGGTTAGGGTTATGTTGACGGCTCGGGTTAGAGATGCCCTTAGGGTTACGATTGGACCTAGGGTTAGGGTTATGTTGAGGGTTAGGGTTAGAGATCCGGTTAGGGTTACGATTGGACCTAGGGTTAGCGTTATGTTGAGGGCAAGGGTTAGAGATCCGGTCTGGGTTACGATTGGACCTAGGGTTAGGGTTATGTTGAGGGCTAGGGTTAGAGATCCGGTTAGGGTTACGATTGGACCTAGGGTTAGGGTTATGTTGAGGGCTAGGGTTAGAGATCCGGTTAGGGTTACGATTGGACCTAGGGTTAGGGTTATGTTGAGGGCTAGGGTTAGAGAGACGGTTAGGGTTACGATTGGACCTAGGGTTAGGGTTATGTTGACGGCTCGGGTTAGAGATGCCCTTAGGGTTACGATTGGACCTAGGGTTAGGGTTATGTTGAGGGCTAGGGTTAGAGATGCCGTTAGGGTTACGATTGGACCTAGGGTTAGGGTTATGTTGAGGGTTAGGGTTAGAGATCCGGTTAGGGTTACGATTGGACCTAGGGTTAGGGTTATGTTGAGGGCTAGGGTTAGAGATCCGGTTAGGGTTACGATTGGACCTAGGGTTAGGGTTATGTTGAGGGCTAGGGTTAGAGATCCGGTTAGGGTTACGATTGGACCTAGGGTTAGGGTTATGTTGAGGGCTAGGTTTAGAGATCCGGTTAGGGTTACGATTGGACCTAGGGTTAGGGTTATGTTGAGGGCTAGGGTTAGAGATCCGGTTAGGGTTACGATTGGACCTAGGGTTAGGGTTATGTTGTGGGCTAGGGTTAGAGAGTCGTTTAGGGTTACGATTGGACCTAGGGTTAGGGTTATGTTGAGGGCTAGGATTAGAGAAGCGGTTAGGATTACGATTCGAACTAGGGTTAGGTTTATTTTGAGGGCTAGGGTTAGAGATCCGGTTAGGGTTACGATTGGACCTAGGGTTAGGGTTATGTTGAGGGGTAGGGTTAGAGATCTGGTTACGGTTATGATTGGATCTAGGGTTAGGGTTATGTTGAGGGCTAGGGTTAGAGATCCGGTTAGGGTTACGATTGGACCTAGGGTTAGCGTTATGTTGAGGGCTAGGGTTAGAGATCCGGTTAGGGTTACGATTGGACCTAGGGTTAGGGTTTGGTTGAGGGCTAGGGTTAGAGATCCGGTTAGGGTTACGATTGGACCTAGGGTTAGGGTTATGTTGAGGGCTAGGGTTAGAGATCCGGTTAGGGTTACGATTGGACCTAGGGTTAGGGTTATGTTGTGGGCTAGGGTTAGAGAGTCGGTTAGGGTTACGATTGGACCTAGGGTTAGGGTTATGTTGAGGGCTAGGGTTAGAGAAGCGGTTAGGATTACGATTCGACCTAGGGTTAGGGTTATTTTGAGGGCTAGGGTTAGAGATCCGGTTAGGGTTACGATTGGACCTAGGGTTAGGGTTATGTTGAGGGCTAGGGTTAGAGATCCGGTTAGGGTTACGATTGAACCTAGGGTTAGGGTTATGTTGAGGGGTAGGGTTAGAGATCCGGTTAGGGTTACGATTGGACCTAGGGTTAGGGTTATGTTGAGGGCTAGGGTTAGAGATCCGGTTACGGTTATGATTGGACCTAGGATTAGGGTTATGTTGAGGGTTAGGGTTAGAGATCCGGTTAGGGTTACGATTGGACCTAGGGTTAGCGTTATGTTGAGGGCTAGGGTTAGAGATCCGGTCAGGGTTACGATTGGACCTAGGGTTAGGGTTATGTTGAGGGCTAGGGTTAGAGATCCGGTTAGGGTTACGATTGGACCTAGGGTTAGGGTTATGTTGAGGGCTAGGGTTAGAGATCCGGTTAGGGTTACGATTGGACCTAGGGTTAGGGTTATGTTGTGGGCTAGGGTTAGAGAGACGGTTAGGGTTACGATTGGACCTAGGGTTAGGGTTATGTTGAGGGCTAGGGTTAGAGATCCGGTTAGGGTTACGATTGGACCTAGGGTTAGGGTTTGGTTGAGGGCTAGGGTTAGAGATCCGGTTAGGGTTACGATTGGACCTAGGGTTAGGGTTATGTTGTGGGCTAGGGTTAGAGAGTCGGTTAGGGTTACGATTGGACCTAGGGTTAGGGTTATGTTGAGGGCTAGGGTTAGAGATCCGGTTAGGGTTACGATTGGACCTAGGGTTAGGGTTATGTTGTGGGCTAGGGTTAGAGAGTCGGTTAGGGTTACGATTGGACCTAGGGTTAGGGTTATGTTGAGGGCTAGGGTTAGAGAAGCGGTTAGGATTACGATTCGACCTAGGGTTAGGGTTATTTTGAGGGCTAGGGTTAGAGATCCGGTTAGGGTTACGATTGGACCTAGGGTTAGGGTTATGTTGAGGGGTAGGGTTAGAGATCCGGTTAGGGTTATGATTGGATCTAGGGTTAGGGTTATGTTGAGGGCTAGGGTTAGAGATCCGGTTACGGTTATGATTGGACCTAGGATTAGGGTTATGTTGAGGGTTAGGGTTAGAGATCCCGTTAGGGTTACGATTGGACCTAGGATTAGCGTTATGTTGAGGGCTAGGGTTAGAGATCCGGTCAGGGTTACGATTGGACCTAGGGTTAGGGTTATGTTGAGGGCTAGGGTTAGAGATCCGGTTAGGGTTACGATTGGACCTAGGGTTAGGGTTATGTTGAGGGCTAGGGTTAGAGATCCGGTTAGGGTTACGATTGGACCTAGGGTTAGGGTTATGTTGAGGGGTAGGGTTAGAGATCCGGTTAGGGTTACGATTGGACCTAGGGTTAGGGTTATGTTGAGGGCTAGGGTTAGAGATCCGGTTAGGGTTACGATTGGACCTAGGGTTAGGGTTTGGTTGAGGGCTAGGGTTAGAGATCCGGTTAGGGTTACGATTGGGCTTGGGTTAAGGTTATGTTGAGGGCTAGGGTTAGAGAATCGGTTAGGGTTACGATTGGACCTAGGGTTAGGGTTATGTTGAGGGCTAGGGTTAGAGATCCGGTTAGGGTTACGATTGGACCTAGGGTTAGGGTTATGTTGAGGGCTAGGGTTAGAGATCCGGTTAGGGTTACGATTGGACCTAGGGTTAGGGTTATGTTGAGGGCTAGGGTTAGAGATCCGGTTAGGGTTACGATTGGACCTAGGGTTATGGTTTGGTTGAGGGCTAGGGTTAGAGATCCGGTTAGGGTTACGATTGGACCTAGGGTTAGGGTTATGTTGAGGGCTAGGGTTAGAAATCCGGTTAGGGTTACGATTGGACCTAGGGTTAGGGTTATGTTGTGGGCTAGGGTTAGAGAGTCGGTTAGGGTTACGATTGGACCTAGGGTTAGGGTTATGTTGAGGGCTAGGGTTAGAGAAGCGGTTAGGATTACGATTCGACCTAGGGTTAGGGTTATTTTGAGGGCTAGGGTTAGAGATCCGGTTAGGGTTACGATTGGACCTAGGGTTAGGGTTATGTTGAGGGATGGGTTAGAGATCCGGTTAGGGTTACGATTGGACCTAGGGTTAGGGTTATGTTGAGGGGTAGGGTTAGAGATCCGGTTAGGGTTATGATTGGATCTAGGGTTAGGGTTATGTTGAGGGCTAGGGTTAGAGATCCGGTTACGGTTATGATTGGACCTAGGATTAGGGTTATGTTGAGGGTTAGGGTTAGAGATCCGGTTAGGGTTACGATTGGACCTAGGGTTAGCCTTATGTTGAGGGCTAGGGTTAGAGATCCGGTCAGGGTTACGATTGGACCTAGGGTTAGGGTTATGTTGAGGGCTAGGGTTAGAGATCAGGTTAGGGTTACGATTGGACCTAGGGTTAGGGTTATGTTGTGGGCTAGGGTTAGAGAGACGGTTAGGGTTACGATTGGACCTAGGGTTAGGGTTATGTTGAGGGCTAGGGTTAGAGATCCGGTTAGGGTTACGATTGGACCTAGGGTTAGGGTTATGTTGAGGGCTAGGGTTAGAGATGCCGTTAGGGTTACGATTGGACCTAGGGTTAGGGTTATGTTGAGGGTTAGGGTTAGAGATCCGGTTAGGGTTACGATTGGACCTAGGGTTAGGGTTATGTTGAGGGCTAGGGTTAGAGAATCGGTTAGGGTTACGATTGGACCTAGGGTTAGGGTTATGTTGAGGGCTAGGGTTAGAGATCCGGTTAGGGTTACGATTGGACCTAGGGTTAGGGTTATGTTGAGGGCTAGGGTTAGAGATCCGGTTAGGGTTACGATTGGACCTAGGGTTAGGGTTATGTTGAGGGCTAGGGTTAGAGATCCGGTTAGGGTTACGATTGGACCTAGGGTTAGGGTTATGTTGTGGGCTAGGGGTATAGAGACGGTTAGGGTTACGATTGGACCTAGGGTTAGGGTTTGGTTGAGGGCTAGGGTTAGAGATCCGGTTAGGGTTACGATTGGACCTAGGGTTAGGGTTATGTTGAGGGGTAGGGTTAGAGATCCGGTTAGGGTTACGATTGGACCTAGGGTTAGGGTTATGTTGAGGGCTAGGGTTAGAGATCCGGTTAGGGTTACGATTGGACCTAGGGTTAGGGTTTGGTTGAGGGCTAGGGTTAGAGATCCGGTTAGGGTTACGATTGGACCTAGGGTTAAGGTTATGTTGAGGGCTAGGGTTAGAGAATCGGTTAGGGTTACTATTGGACCTAGGGTTAGGGTTATGTTGAGGGCTAGGGTTAGAGATCCGGTTAGGGTTACGATTGGACCTAGGGTTAGGGTTATGTTGAGGGCTAGGGTTAGAGATCCGGTTAGGGTTACGATTGGACCTAGGGTTAGGGTTATGTTGAGGGCTAGGGTTTGAGATCCGGTTAGGGTTACGATTGGACCTAGGGTTAGGGTTTGGTTGAGGGCTAGGGTTAGAGATCCGGTTAGGGTTACGATTGGACCTAGGGTTAGGGTTATGTTGAGGGCTAGGGTTAGAGATCCGGTTAGGGTTACGATTGGACCTAGGGTTAGGGTTATGTTGAGGGCTAGGGTTAGAGATCAGGTTAGGGTTACGATTGGACCTAGGGTTAGGGTTATGTTGTGGGCTAGGGTTAGAGAGACGGTTAGGGTTACGATTGGACCTAGGGTTAGGGTTATGTTGAGGGCTAGGGTTAGAGATCCGGTTAGGGTTACGATTGGACCTAGGGTTAGGGTTATGTTGAGGGCTAGGGTTAGAGATGCCGTTAGGGTTACGATTGGACCTAGGGTTAGGGTTATGTTGAGGGTTAGGGTTAGAGATCCGGTTAGGGTTACGATTGGACCTAGGGTTAGGGTTATGTTGAGGGCTAGGGTTAGAGAATCGGTTAGGGTTAGGATTGGACCTAGGGTTAGGGTTATGTTGAGGGCTAGGGTTAGAGATCCGGTTAGGGTTACGATTGGACCTAGGGTTAGGGTTATGTTGAGGGCTAGGGTTAGAGATCCGGTTAGGGTTACGATTGGACCTAGGGTTAGGGTTATGTTGAGGGCTAGGGTTAGAGATCCGGTTAGGGTTACGATTGGACCTAGGGTTAGGGTTATGTTGAGGGCTAGGTTTAGAGATCCGGTTAGGGTTACGATTGGACCTAGGGTTAGGGTTATGTTGTGGGCTAGGGGTACAGAGACGGTTAGGGTTACGATTGGACCTAGGGTTAGGGTTTGGTTGAGGGCTAGGGTTAGAGATCCGGTTAGGGTTACGATTGGACCTAGGCTTAGGGTTATGTTGAGGGGTAGGGTTAGAGATCCGGTTAGGGTTACGATTGGACCTAGGGTTAGGGTTATGTTGAGGGCTAGGGTTAGAGATCCGGTTAGGGTTACGATTGGACCTAGGGTTAGGGTTTGGTTGAGGGCTAGGGTTAGAGATCCGGTTAGGGTTACGATTGGACCTAGGGTTAAGGTTATGTTGAGGGCTAGGGTTAGAGAATCGGTTAGGGTTACGATTGGACCTAGGGTTAGGGTTATGTTGAGGGCTAGGGTTAGAGATCCGGTTAGGGTTACGATTGGACCTAGGGTTAGGGTTATGTTGAGGGCTAGGGTTAGAGATCCGGTTAGGGTTACGATTGGACCTAGGGTTAGGGTTATGTTGAGGGCTAGGGTTAGAGATCCGGTTAGGGTTACGATTGGACCTAGGGTTAGGGTTATGTTGTGGGCTAGGGGTATAGAGACCGTTAGGGTTACGATTGGACCTAGGGTTAGGGTTTGGTTGAGGGCTAGGGTTAGAGATCCGGTTAGGGTTACGATTGGACCTAGGGTTAGGGTTATGTTGAGGGGTAGGGTTAGAGATCCGGTTAGGGTTACGATTGGACCTAGGGTTAGGGTTATGTTGAGGGCTAGGGTTAGAGATCCGGTTAGGGTTACGATTGGACCTAGGGTTAGGGTTTGGTTGAGGGCTAGGGTTAGAGATCCGGTTAGGGTTACGATTGGACCTAGGGTTAAGTTATGTTGAGGGCTAGGGTTAGAGAATCGGTTAGGGTTACGATTGGACCTAGGGTTAGGGTTATGTTGAGGGCTATGTTTAGAGATCCGGTTAGGGTTACGATTGGACCTAGGGTTAGGGTTATGTTGTGGGCTAGGGGTACAGAGACGGTTAGGGTTACGATTGGACCTAGGGTTAGGGTTATGTTGAGGGCTAGGGTTAGAGATCCGGTTAGGGTTACGATTGGACCTAGGGTTAGGCTTATGTTGAGGGCTATGTTTAGAGATCCGGTTAGGGTTACGATTGGACCTAGGGTTAGGGTTATGTTGTGGGCTAGGGGTACAGAGACGGTTAGGGTTACGATTGGACCTAGGGTTAGGGTTATGTTGAGGGCTAGGGTTAGAGATCCGGTTAGGGTTACGATTGGACCTAGGGATAGGGTTATGTTGAGGGCTAGGGTTAGAGATGCCGTTAGGGTTACGATTGGACCTAGGGTTAGGGTTATGTTGAGGGTTAGGGTTAGAGATCCGGTTAGGGTTACGATTGGACCTAGGGTTAGGGTTATGTTGAGGTCTAGGGTTAGAGAATCGGTTAGGGTTACGATTGGACCTAGGGTTAGGGTTATGTTGAGGGCTAGGGTTAGAGATCCGGTTAGGGTTACGATTGGACCTAGGGTTAGGGTTATGTTGAGGGCTAGGGTTAGAGATCCGGTTAGGGTTACGATTGGACCTAGGGTTAGGGTTATGTTGAGGGCTAGGGTTAGAGATCCGGTTAGGGTTACGATTGGACCTAGGGTTAGGGTTATGTTGAGGGCTAGGGTTAGAGATCCGGTTAGGGTTACGATTGGACCTAGGGTTAGGGTTTGGTTGAGGGCTAGGGTTAGAGATCCGGTTAGGGTTATGATTGGATCTAGGGTTAGGGTTATGTTGAGGGCTAGGGTTAGAGTTCCGGTTACGGTTATGATTGGACCTAGGATTAGGGTTATGTTGAGGGTTAGGGTTAGAGATCCCGTTAGGGTTACGATTGGACCTAGGATTAGCGTTATGTTGAGGGCTAGGGTTAGAGATCCGGTCAGGGTTACGATTGGACCTAGGGTTAGGGTTATGTTGAGGGCTAGGGTTAGAGATCCGGTTAGGGTTACGATTGGACCTAGGGTTAGGGTTATGTTGAGGGCTAGGGTTAGAGAGACGGTTAGGGTTACGATTGGACCTAGGGTTAGGGTTATGTTGACGGCTCGGGTTAGAGATGCCCTTAGGGTTACGATTGGACCTAGGGTTAGGGTTATGTTGAGGGTTAGGGTTAGAGATCCGGTTAGGGTTACGATTGGACCTAGGGTTAGCGTTATGTTGAGGGCAAGGTTTAGAGATCCGGTCTGGGTTACGATTGGACCTAGGGTTAGGGTTATGTTGAGGGCTAGGGTTAGAGATCCGGTTAGGGTTACGATTGGACCTAGGGTTAGGGTTATGTTGAGGGCTAGGGTTAGAGATCCGGTTAGGGTTACGATTGGACCTAGGGTTAGGGTTATGTTGAGGGGTAGGGTTAGAGATCCTGTTAGGGTTACGATTGGACCTAGGGTTAGGGTTATGTTGAGGGCTAGGGTTAGAGATCCGGTTAGGGTTACGATTGGACCTAGGGTTAGGGTTTGGTTGAGGGCTAGGGTTAGAGATCCGGTTAGGGTTACGATTGGACCTAGGGTTAGGGTTATGTTGAGGGCTAGGGTTAGAGAATCGGTTAGGGTTACGATTGGACCTAGGGTTAGGGTTATGTTGAGGGCTAGGGTTAGAGATCCGGTTAGGGTTACGATTGGACCTAGGGTTAGGGTTATGTTGAGGGCTAGGGTTAGAGATCCGGTTAGGGTTACGATTGGACCTAGGGTTAGGGTTATGTTGAGGGCTAGGGTTAGAGATCCGGTTAGGGTTACGATTGGACCTAGGGTTAGGGTTATGTTGAGGGCTAGGGTTAGAGATCCGGTTAGGGTTACGATTGAACCTAGGGTTAGGGTTATGTTGAGGGCTAGGGTTAGAGATCCGGTTAGGGTTACGATTGAACCTAGGGTTAGTGTTTGGTTGAGGGCTAGGGTTAGAGATCCGGTTAGGGTTACGATTGGACCTAGGGTTAGGGTTATGTTGAGGGCTAGGGTTAGAGATCCGGTTAGGATTACGATTGGACCTAGGGTTAGGGTTATGTTGTGGGCTAGGGTTAGAGAGTCGGTTAGGGTTACGATTGGACCTAGGGTTAGGGTTATGTTGAGGGCTAGGGTTAGAGAAGCGGTTAGGATTACGATTCGACCTAGGGTTAGGGTTATGTTGAGGGCTAGGGTTAGAGATCCGGTTAGGGTTACGATTGGACCTAGGGTTAGGGTTATGTTGAGGGCTAGGGTTAGAGATCCGGTTAGGGTTACGATTGGACCTAGGGTTAGGGTTATGTTGAGGGGTAGGGTTAGAGATCCGGTTAGGGTTATGATTTGATCTAGGGTTAGGGTTATGTTGAGGGCTAGGGTTAGAGATCCGGTTACGGTTACGATTGGACCTAGGATTAGGGTTATGTTGAGGGTTAGGGTTAGAGATCCGGTTAGGGTTACGATTGGACCTAGGGTTAGCGTTATGTTGAGGGCTAGGGTTAGAGATCCGGTCAGGGTTACGATTGGACCTAGGGTTAGGGTTATGTTGAGGGCTAGGGTTAGAGATCCGGTTAGGGTTACGATTGGACCTAGGGTTAGGGTTATGTTGTGGGCTAGGGTTAGAGAGACGGTTAGGGTTACGATTGGACCTAGGGTTAGGGTTATGTTGAGGGCTAGGGTTAGAGATCCGGTTAGGGTTACGATTGGACCTAGGGTTAGGGTTATGTTGAGGGCTAGGGTTAGAGATCCCGTTAGGGTTACGATTGGACCTAGGGTTAGGGTTATGTTGAGGGTTAGGGTTAGAGATCCGGTTAGGGTTACGATTGGACCTAGGGTTAGGGTTATGTTGAGGGCTAGGGTTAGAGAATCGGTTAGGGTTACGATTGGACCTAGGGTTAGGGTTATGTTGAGGGCTAGGGTTAGAGATCCGGTTAGGGTTACGATTGGACCTAGGGTTAGGGTTATGTTGTGGGCTAGGGTTAGAGATCCGGTTAGGGTTACCATTGGACCTAGGGTTAGGGTTATGTTGAGGGCTAGGTTTAGAGATCCGGTTAGGGTTACGATTGGACCTAGGGTTAGGGTTATGTTGAGGGCTAGGGTTAGAGATCCGGTTAGGGTTACGATTGGACCTAGGGTTAGGGTTATGTTGAGGGCTAGGGTTAGAGATGCCGTTAGGGTTACGATTGGACCTAGGGTTAGGGTTATGTTGAGGGTTAGGGTTAGAGAATCGGTTAGGGTTACGATTGGACCTAGGGTTAGGGTTATGTTGAGGGCTAGGGTTAGAGATCCGGTTAGGGTTACGATTGGACCTAGGGTTAGGGTTATGTTGAGGGCTAGGGTTAGAGATCCGGTTAGGGTTACGATTGGACCTAGGGTTAGGGTTATGTTGAGGGCTAGGGTTAGAGATCCGGTTAGGGTTACGTTTGGACCTAGGGTTAGGGTTATGTTGAGGGCTAGGGTTAGAGATCCGGTTAGGGTTATGATTGGACCTAGGATTAGGGTTATGTTGAGGGTTAGGGTTAGAGATCCCGTTAGGGTTACGATTGGACCTAGGATTAGCGTTATGTTGAGGGCTAGGGTTAGAGATCCGGTCAGGGTTACGATTGGACCTAGGGTTAGGGTTATGTTGAGGGCTAGGGTTAGAGATCCGGTTAGGGTTACGATTGGACCTAGGGTTAGGGTTATGTTGAGGGCTAGGGTTAGAGAGACGGTTAGGGTTACGATTGGACCTAGGGTTAGGGTTATGTTGACGGCTCGGGTTAGAGATGCCCTTAGGGTTACGATTGGACCTAGGGTTAGGGTTATGTTGAGGGTTAGGGTTAGAGATCCGGTTAGGGTTACGATTGGACCTAGGGTTAGCGTTATGTTGAGGGCAAGGTTTAGAGATCCGGTCTGGGTTACGATTGGACCTAGGGTTAGGGTTATGTTGAGGGCTAGGGTTAAAGATCCGGTTAGGGTTACGATTGGACCTAGGGTTAGGGTTATGTTGAGGGCTAGGGTTAGAGATCCGGTTAGGGTTACGATTGGACCTAGGGCTAGGGTTATGTTGAGGGGTAGGGTTAGAGATCCGGTTAGGGTTACGATTGGACCTAGGGTTATGGTTATGTTGAGGGCTAGGGTTAGAGAATCGGTTAGGGTTACGATTGGACCTAGGGTTAGGGTTATGTTGAGGGCTAGGGTTAGAGATCCGGTTAGGGTTACGATTGGACCTAGGGTTAGGGTTATGTTGAGGGCTAGGGTTAGAGATCCTTTTAGGGTTACGATTGGACCTAGGGTTAGGGTTATGTTGAGGGCTAGGGTTAGAGATGCCGTTAGGGTTACGATTGGACCTAGGGTTAGGGTTATGTTGTGGGCTAGGGTTAGAGAGACGGTTAGGGTTACGATTGGACCAAGGTTAGGGTTATGTTGAGGGGTAGGGTTAGAGATGCCGTTAGGATTACGATTGGACCTAGGGTTAGGGTTATGTTGAGGGCTAGGGTTAGAGATCCGGTTAGGGTTACGATTGGACCTAGGGTTAGGGTTATGTTGAGGGCTAGGGTTAGAGATGCCGTTAGGGTTACGATTGGACCTAGGGTTAGGGTTATGTTGAGGGCTAGGGTTAGAGATGCCGTTAGGGTTACGATTGGACCTAGGGTTAGGGTTATGTTGTAGGCTAGGGTTAGAGAGACGGTTAGGGTTACGATTGGACCAAGGTTAGGGTTATGTTGAGGGGTAGGGTTAGAGATGCCGTTAGGATTACGATTGGACCTAGGGTTAGGGTTATGTTGAGGGCTAGGGTTAGAGATCCGGTTAGGGTTACGATTGGACCTAGGTTTAGGGTTATGTTGAGGGCTAGGGTTAGAGATCTGGTTAGGGTTACGATTGGACCTAGGGTTAGGGTTATGTTGAGGGCTAGGGTTAGAGATCCGGTTAGGGTTACAATTGGACCTAGGGTTAGGGTTATGTTGAGGGTTAGGGTTAGAGATCCGGTTAGGGTTACGATTGGACCTAGGGTTAGCGTTATGTTGAGGGCTATGGTTAGAGATCCGGTCAGGGTTACGATTGGACCTAGGGTTAGGGTTATGTTGTGGGCTAGGGTTAGAGAGACGGTTAGGGTTACGATTGGACCTAGGGTTAGGGTTATGTTGACGGCTAGGGTTAGAGATGCCGTTAGGGTTACGATTGGACCTAGGGTTAGGGTTATGTTGAGGGCTAGGGTTAGAGATCCGGTTAGGGTTACGATTGGACCTAGGGTTAGGGTTATGTTGAGGGCTAGGTTTAGAGATCCGGTTAGGGTTACGATTGGACCTAGGGTTAGAGTTATGTTGAGGGCTAGGGTTAGAGATGCCGTTAGTGTTACGATTGGACCTAGGGTTAGGGTTATGTTGAGGGTTAGGGTTAGAGATCCGGTTAGGGTTACGATTGGACCTAGGGTTAGGGTTATGTTGAGGGCTAGGGTTAGAGATGCCGTTAGGGTTACGATTGGACCTAGGGTTAGGGTTATGTTGAGGGTTAGGGTTAGAGATCCGGTCTGGGTTACGATTGGACCTAGGGTTAGGGTTATGTTGAGGGCTAGGGTTAGAGATCCGGTTAGGGTTACGATTGGACCTAGGGTTAGGGTTATGTTGAGGGCTAGGGTTAGAGATCCGGTTAGGGTTACGATTGGACCTAGGGTTAGGGTTATGTTGAGGGGTAGGGTTAGAGATCCGGTTAGGGTTATGATTGGATCTAGGGTTAGGGTTATGTTGAGGGCTAGGGTTAGAGATCCGGTTACAGTTATGATTGGACCTAGGATTAGGGTTATGTTGAGGGTTAGGGTTAGAGATCCGGTTAGGGTTACGATTGGACCAAGGGTTAGCGTTATGTTGAGGGCTATGGTTAGAGATCCGGTCAGGGTTACGATTGGACCTAGGGTTAGGGTTATGTTGTGGGCTAGGGTTAGAGAGACGGTTAGGGTTACGATTGGACCTAGGGTTAGGGTTATGTTGACGGCTAGGGTTAGAGATGCCGTTAGGGTTATGATTGGACCTAGGGTTAGGGTTATGTTGAGGGCTACGGTTAGAGATCCGGTTAGGGTTACGATTGGACCTAGGTTTAGGGTTATGTTGAGGGCTAGGGTTAGAGATCCGGTCAGGGTTACGATTGGACCTAGGGTTAGGGTTATGTTGTGGGCTAGGGTTAGAGAGACGGTTAGGGTTACGATTGGACCTAGGGTTAGGGTTATGTTGACGGATAGGGTTAGAGATGCCGTTAGGGTTACGATTGGACCTAGGGTTAGGGTTATGTTGAGGGCTAGGGTTAGAGATCCGGTTAGGGTTACGATTGGACCTAGGGTTAGGGTTATGTTGAGGGCTAGGGTTAGAGATCCGGTTAGGGTTACAATTGGCCCTAGGGTTAGGGTTATGTTGAGGGTTAGGGTTAGAGATCCGGTTAGGGTTACGATTGGACCTAGGGTTAGCGTTATGTTGAGGGCTATGGTTAGAGATCCGGTCAGGGTTACGATTGGACCTAGGGTTAGGGTTATGTTGTGGGCTAGGGTTAGAGAGACGGTTAGGGTTACGATTGGACCTAGGGTTAGGGTTATGTTGACGGCTAGGGTTAGAGATGCCGTTAGGGTTATGATTGGACCTAGGGTTAGGGTTATGTTGAGGGCTAGGGTTAGAGATCCGGTTAGGGTTACGATTGGACCTAGGGTTAGGGTTATGTTGAGGGCTAGGGTTAGAGATCCAGTTAGGGTTACGATTGGACCTAGGGTTAGGGTTATGTTGAGGGCTAGGATTAGAGATGCCGTTAGGGTTACGATTGGACCTAGGGTTAGGGTTATGTTGAGGGTTAGGGTTAGAGATCCGGTTAGGGTTACAATTGGACCTAGGGTTAGGGTTATGTTGAGGGCTGGGGTTAGAGAATCGGTTAGGGTTACGATTGGACCTAGGGTTAGGGTTATGTTGAGGGCTAGGGTTAGAGATCCGGTTAGGGTTACGATTGGACCTAGGGTTAGGGTTATGTTGACGGCTAGGGTTAGAGATGCCGTTAGGGTTATGATTGGACCTAGGGTTAGGGTTATGTTGAGGGCTAGGGTTAGAGATCCGGTTAGGGTTACGATTGGACCTAGGGTTAGGGTTATGTTGAGGGCTAGGGTTAGAGATCCGGTTAGGGTTACGATTGGACCTAGGGTTAGGGTTATGTTGAGGGCTAGGATTAGAGATGCCGTTAGGGTTACGATTGGACCTAGGGTTAGGGTTATGTTGAGGGTTAGGGTTAGAGATCCGGTTAGGGTTACAATTGGACCTAGGGTTAGGGTTATGTTGTGGGCTAGGGTTAGAGAGACGGTTAGGGTTAGGATTGGACCTAGGGTTAGGGTTATGTTGACGACTAGGGTTAGAGATGCCGTTAGGGTTACGATTGGACCTAGGGTTAGGGTTATGTTGAGGGCTAGGGTTAGAGATGCCGTTAGGGTTACGATTGGACCTAGGGTTAGGGTTATGTTGAGGGCTAGGGTTAGAGATCCGGTTAGGGTTACGAATGGACCTAGGGTTAGGGTTATGTTGAGGGTTAGGGTTAGAGATCCGGTCTGGGTTACGATTGGACCTAGGGTTAGGGTTATGTTGAGGGCTAGGGTTAGAGATCCGGTTAGGGTTACGATTGGACCTAGGGTTAGGGTTATGTTCAGGGCTAGGGTTAGAGATCCGGTTAGGGTTACGATTGGACCTAGGGTTAGGGTTATGTTGAGGGCTAGGGTTAGAGATCCGGTTAGGGTTACGAATGGACCTAGGGTTAGGGTTATGTTGAGGGTTAGGGTTAGAGATCCGGTCTGGGTTACGATTGGACCTAGGGTTAGGGTTATGTTGAGGGCTAGGGTTAGAGATCCGGTTAGGGTTACGATTGGACCTAGGGTTAGGGTTATGTTCAGGGCTAGGGTTAGAGATCCGGTTAGGGTTACGATTGGACCTAGGGTTAGGGTTATGTTGAGGGGTAGGGTTAGAGATCCGGTTAGGGTTATGATTGGATCTAGGGTTAGGGTTATGTTGAGGGCTAGGGTTAGAGATCCGGTTACGGTTATGATTGGACCTAGGATTAGGGTTATGTTGAGGGTTAGGGTTAGAGATCCGGTTAGGGTTACGATTGGACCTAGGATTAGCGTTATGTTGAGGGCTATGGTTAGAGATCCGGTCAGGGTTACGATTGGACCTAGGGTTAGGGTTATGTTGTGGGCTAGGGTTAGAGATGCCGTTAGGGTTATGATTGGACCTAGGGTTAGGGTTATGTTGAGGGCTAGGGTTAGAGATCCGGTCAGGGTTACGATTGGACCTAGGGTTAGGGTTATGTTGACGGCTAGGGTTAGAGATGCCGTTAGGGTTATGATTGGACCTAGGGTTAGGGTTATGTTGAGGGCTAGGGTTAGAGATCCGGTTAGGGTTACGATTGGACCTAGGGTTAGGGTTATGTTGACGGCTAGGGTTAGAGATGCCGTTAGGGTTATGATTGGACCTAGGGTTAGGGTTATGTTGAGGGCTAGGGTTAGAGATCCGGTTAGGGTTACGATTGGACCTAGGGTTAGGGTTATGTTGAGGGCTAGGGTTAGAGATCCGGTTAGGGTTACGATTGGACCTAGGGTTAGGGTTATGTTGAGGGCTAGGATTAGAGATGCCGTTAGGGTTACGATTGGACCTAGGGTTAGGGTTATGTTGAGGGTTAGGGTTAGAGATCCGGTTAGGGTTACAATTGGACCTAGGGTTAGGGTTATGTTGAGGGCTAGGGTTAGAAAATCGGTTAGGGTTACGATTGGACCTAGGGTTAGGGTTATGTTGAGGGCTAGGGTTAGAGATCCGGTTAGGGTTACGATTGGACCTAGGGTTAGGGTTATGTTGAGGGCTAGGGTTAGAGATCCTGTTAGGGTTACGATTGGACCTAGGGTTAGGGTTATGTTGAGGGCTAGGGTTAGAGATGCCGTTAGGGTTACGATTGGACCTAGGGTTAGGGTTATGTTGTGGGCTAGGGTTAGAGAGACAGTTAGGGTTACGATTGGACCAAGGTTAGGGTTATGTTGAGGGGTAGGGTTAGAGATGCCGTTAGGATTACGATTGGACCTAGGGTTAGGGTTATGTTGAGGGCTAGGGTTAGAGATCCGGTTAGGGTTACGATTGGACCTAGGGTTAGGGTTATGTTGAGGGCTAGGGTTAGAGATGCCGTTAGGGTTACGATTGGACCTAGGGTTAGGGTTATGTTGAGGGCTAGGGTTAGAGATGCCGTTAGGGTTACGATTGGACCTAGGGTTAGGGTTATGTTGAGGGCTAGGGTTAGAGATCCGGTCTGGGTTACGATTGGACCTAGGGTTAGGGTTATGTTGAGGGCTAGGGTTAGAGATCCGGTTAGGGTTACGATTGGACCTAGGGTTAGGGTTATGTTGAGGGTTAGGGTTAGAGATCCGGTCTGGGTTACGATTGGACCTAGGGTTAGGGTTATGTTGAGGGCTAGGGTTAGAGATCCGGTTAGGGTTACGATTGGACCTAGGGTTAGGGTTATGTTCAGGGCTAGGGTTAGAGATCCGGTTAGGGTTACGATTGGACCTAGGGTTAGGGTTATGTTGAGGGGTAGGGTTAGAGATCCGGTTAGGGTTATGATTGGATCTAGGGTTAGGGTTATGTTGAGGGCTAGGGTTAGAGATCCGGTTACGGTTATGATTGGACCTAGGATTAGGGTTATGTTGAGGGTTAGGGTTAGAGATCCGGTTAGGGTTACGATTGGACCTAGGGTTAGCGTTATGTTGAGGGCTATGGTTAGAGATCCGGTCAGGGTTACGATTGGACCTAGGGTTAGGGTTATGTTGTGGGCTAGGGTTAGAGATGCCGTTAGGGTTATGATTGGACCTAGGGTTAGGGTTATGTTGAGGGCTAGGGTTAGAGATCCGGTCAGGGTTACGATTGGACCTAGGGTTAGGGTTATGTTGACGGCTAGGGTTAGAGATGCCGTTAGGGTTATGATTGGACCTAGGGTTAGGGTTATGTTGAGGGCTAGGGTTAGAGATCCGGTTAGGGTTACGATTGGACCTAGGGTTAGGGTTATGTTGACGGCTAGGGTTAGAGATGCCGTTAGGGTTATGATTGGACCTAGGGTTAGGGTTATGTTGAGGGCTAGGGTTAGAGATCCGGTTAGGGTTACGATTGGACCTAGGGTTAGGGTTATGTTGAGGGCTAGGGTTAGAGATCCGGTTAGGGTTACGATTGGACCTAGGGTTAGGGTTATGTTGAGGGCTAGGGTTAGAGATCCGGTTAGGGTTACGATTGGACCTAGGGTTAGGGTTATGTTGAGGGCTAGGATTAGAGATGCCGTTAGGGTTACGATTGGACCTAGGGTTAGGGTTATGTTGAGGGTTAGGGTTAGAGATCCGGTTAGGGTTACAATTGGACCTAGGGTTAGGGTTATGTTGAGGGCTAGGGTTAGAGAATCGGTTAGGGTTACGATTGGACCTAGGGTTAGGGTTATGTTGAGGGCTAGGGTTAGAGATCCGGTTAGGGTTACGATTGGACCTAGGGTTAGGGTTATGTTGAGGGCTAGGGTTAGAGATCCTTTTAGGGTTACGATTGGACCTAGGGTTAGGGTTATGTTGAGGGCTAGGGTTAGAGATGCCGTTAGGGTTACGATTGGACCTAGGGTTAGGGTTATGTTGTGGGCTAGGGTTAGAGAGACGGTTAGGGTTACGATTGGACCAAGGTTAGGGTTATGTTGAGGGGTAGGGTTAGAGATGCCGTTAGGATTACGATTGGACCTAGGGTTAGGGTTATGTTGAGGGCTAGGGTTAGAGATCCGGTTAGGGTTACGATTGGACCTAGGGTTAGGGTTATGTTGAGGGCTAGGGTTAGAGATGCCGTTAGGGTTACGATTGGACCTAGGGTTAGGGTTATGTTGAGGGCTAGGGTTAGAGATGCCGTTAGGGTTACGATTGGACCTAGGGTTAGGGTTATGTTGTAGGCTAGGGTTAGAGAGACGGTTAGGGTTACGATTGGACCAAGGTTAGGGTTATGTTGAGGGGTAGGGTTAGAGATGCCGTTAGGATTACGATTGGACCTAGGGTTAGGGTTATGTTGTGGGCTAGGGTTAGAGATCCGGTTAGGGTTACGATTGGACCTAGGTTTAGGGTTATGTTGAGGGCTAGGGTTAGAGATCTGGTTAGGGTTACGATTGGACCTAGGGTTAGGGTTATGTTGAGGGCTAGGGTTAGAGATCCGGTTAGGGTTACAATTGGACCTAGGGTTAGGGTTATGTTGAGGGTTAGGGTTAGAGATCCGGTTAGGGTTACGATTGGACCTAGGGTTAGCGTTATGTTGAGGGCTATGGTTAGAGATCCGGTCAGGGTTACGATTGGACCTAGGGTTAGGGTTATGTTGTGGGCTAGGGTTAGAGAGACGGTTAGGGTTACGATTGGACCTAGGGTTAGGGTTATGTTGACGGCTAGGGTTAGAGATGCCGTTAGGGTTACGATTGGACCTAGGGTTAGGGTTATGTTGAGGGCTAGGGTTAGAGATCCGGTTAGGGTTACGATTGGACCTAGGGTTAGGGTTATGTTGAGGGCTAGGTTTAGAGATCCGGTTAGGGTTACGATTGGACCTAGGGTTAGGGTTATGTTGAGGGCTAGGGTTAGAGATGCCGTTAGTGTTACGATTGGACCTAGGGTTAGGGTTATGTTGAGGGTTAGGGTTAGAGATCCGGTTAGGGTTACGATTGGACCTAGGGTTAGGGTTATGTTGAGGGCTAGGGTTAGAGATGCCGTTAGGGTTACGATTGGACCTAGGGTTAGGGTTATGTTGAGGGTTAGGGTTAGAGATCCGGTCTGGGTTACGATTGGACCTAGGGTTAGGGTTATGTTGAGGGCTAGGGTTAGAGATCCGGTTAGGGTTACGATTGGACCTAGGGTTAGGGTTATGTTGAGGGCTAGGGTTAGAGATCCGGTTAGGGTTACGATTGGACCTAGGGTTAGGGTTATGTTGAGGGGTAGGGTTAGAGATCCGGTTAGGGTTATGATTGGATCTAGGGTTAGGGTTATGTTGAGGGCTAGGGTTAGAGATCCGGTTACAGTTATGATTGGACCTAGGATTAGGGTTATGTTGAGGGTTAGGGTTAGAGATCCGGTTAGGGTTACGATTGGACCAAGGGTTAGCGTTATGTTGAGGGCTATGGTTAGAGATCCGGTCAGGGTTACGATTGGACCTAGGGTTAGGGTTATGTTGTGGGCTAGGGTTAGAGAGACGGTTAGGGTTACGATTGGACCTAGGGTTAGGGTTATGTTGACGGCTAGGGTTAGAGATGCCGTTAGGGTTATGATTGGACCTAGGGTTAGGGTTATGTTGAGGGCTACGGTTAGAGATCCGGTTAGGGTTACGATTGGACCTAGGTTTAGGGTTATGTTGAGGGCTAGGGTTAGAGATCCGGTCAGGGTTACGATTGGACCTAGGGTTAGGGTTATGTTGTGGGCTAGGGTTAGAGAGACGGTTAGGGTTACGATTGGACCTAGGGTTAGGGTTATGTTGACGGATAGGGTTAGAGATGCCGTTAGGGTTACGATTGGACCTAGGGTTAGGGTTATGTTGAGGGCTAGGGTTAGAGATCCGGTTAGGGTTACGATTGGACCTAGGGTTAGGGTTATGTTGAGGGCTAGGGTTAGAGATCCGGTTAGGGTTACAATTGGCCCTAGGGTTAGGGTTATGTTGAGGGTTAGGGTTAGAGATCCGGTTAGGGTTACGATTGGACCTAGGGTTAGCGTTATGTTGAGGGCTATGGTTAGAGATCCGGTCAGGGTTACGATTGGACCTAGGGTTAGGGTTATGTTGTGGGCTAGGGTTAGAGAGACGGTTAGGGTTACGATTGGACCTAGGGTTAGGGTTATGTTGACGGCTAGGGTTAGAGATGCCGTTAGGGTTATGATTGGACCTAGGGTTAGGGTTATGTTGAGGGCTAGGGTTAGAGATCCGGTTAGGGTTACGATTGGACCTAGGGTTAGGGTTATGTTGAGGGCTAGGGTTAGAGATCCAGTTAGGGTTACGATTGGACCTAGGGTTAGGGTTATGTTGAGGGCTAGGATTAGAGATGCCGTTAGGGTTACGATTGGACCTAGGGTTAGGGTTATGTTGAGGGTTAGGGTTAGAGATCCGGTTAGGGTTACAATTGGACCTAGGGTTAGGGTTATGTTGAGGGCTGGGGTTAGAGAATCGGTTAGGGTTACGATTGGACCTAGGGTTAGGGTTATGTTGAGGGCTAGGGTTAGAGATCCGGTTAGGGTTACGATTGGACCTAGGGTTAGGGTTATGTTGACGGCTAGGGTTAGAGATGCCGTTAGGGTTATGATTGGACCTAGGGTTAGGGTTATGTTGAGGGCTAGGGTTAGAGATCCGGTTAGGGTTACGATTGGACCTAGGGTTAGGGTTATGTTGAGGGCTAGGGTTAGAGATCCGGTTAGGGTTACGATTGGACCTAGGGTTAGGGTTATGTTGAGGGCTAGGATTAGAGATGCCGTTAGGGTTACGATTGGACCTAGGGTTAGGGTTATGTTGAGGGTTAGGGTTAGAGATCCGGTTAGGGTTACAATTGGACCTAGGGTTAGGGTTATGTTGAGGGCTAGGGTTAGAGAATCGGTTAGGGTTACGATTGGACCTAGGGTTAGGGTTATGTTGAGGGCTAGGGTTAGAGATCCGGTTAGGGTTACGATTGGACCTAGGGTTAGGGTTATGTTGAGGGCTAGGGTTAGAGATCCTGTTAGGGTTACGATTGGACCTAGGGTTAGGGTTATGTTGAGGGCTAGGGTTAGAGATGCCGTTAGGGTTACGATTGGACCTAGGGTTAGGGTTATGTTGTGGGCTAGGGTTAGAGAGACGGTTAGGGTTACGATTGGACCAAGGTTAGGGTTATGTTGAGGGGTAGGGTTAGAGATGCCGTTAGGATTACGATTGGACCTAGGGTTAGGGTTATGTTGAGGGCTAGGGTTAGAGATCCGGTTAGGGTTACGATTGGACCTAGGGTTAGGGTTATGTTGAGGGCTAGGGTTAGAGATGCCGTTAGGGTTACGATTGGACCTAGGGTTAGGGTTATGTTGAGGGCTAGGGTTAGAGATGCCGTTAGGGTTACGATTGGACCTAGGGTTAGGGTTATGTTGAGGGCTAGGGTTAGAGATCCGGTCTGGGTTACGATTGGACCTAGGGTTAGGGTTATGTTGAGGGCTAGGGTTAGAGATCCGGTTAGGGTTACGATTGGACCTAGGGTTAGGGTTATGTTGAGGGTTAGGGTTAGAGATCCGGTCTGGGTTACGATTGGACCTAGGGTTAGGGTTATGTTGAGGGCTAGGGTTAGAGATCCGGTTAGGGTTACGATTGGACCTAGGGTTAGGGTTATGTTCAGGGCTAGGGTTAGAGATCCGGTTAGGGTTACGATTGGACCTAGGGTTAGGGTTATGTTGAGGGGTAGGGTTAGAGATCCGGTTAGGGTTATGATTGGATCTAGGGTTAGGGTTATGTTGAGGGCTAGGGTTAGAGATCCGGTTACGGTTATGATTGGACCTAGGATTAGGGTTATGTTGAGGGTTAGGGTTAGAGATCCGGTTAGGGTTACGATTGGACCTAGGGTTAGCGTTATGTTGAGGGCTATGGTTAGAGATCCGGTCAGGGTTACGATTGGACCTAGGGTTAGGGTTATGTTGTGGGCTAGGGTTAGAGATGCCGTTAGGGTTATGATTGGACCTAGGGTTAGGGTTATGTTGAGGGCTAGGGTTAGAGATCCGGTCAGGGTTACGATTGGACCTAGGGTTAGGGTTATGTTGACGGCTAGGGTTAGAGATGCCGTTAGGGTTATGATTGGACCTAGGGTTAGGGTTATGTTGAGGGCTAGGGTTAGAGATCCGGTTAGGGTTACGATTGGACCTAGGGTCAGGGTTATGTTGACGGCTAGGGTTAGAGATGCCGTTAGGGTTATGATTGGACCTAGGGTTAGGGTTATGTTGAGGGCTAGGGTTAGAGATCCGGTTAGGGTTACGATTGGACCTAGGGTTAGGGTTATGTTGAGGGCTAGGGTTAGAGATCCGGTTAGGGTTACGATTGGACCTAGGGTTAGGGTTATGTTGAGGGCTAGGGTTAGAGATCCGGTTAGGGTTACGATTGGACCTAGGGTTAGGGTTATGTTGAGGGCTAGGATTAGAGATGCCGTTAGGGTTACGATTGGACCTAGGGTTAGGGTTATGTTGAGGGTTAGGGTTAGAGATCCGGTTAGGGTTACAATTGGACCTAGGGTTAGGGTTATGTTGAGGGCTAAGGTTAGAGAATCGGTTAGGGTTACGATTGGACCTAGGGTTAGGGTTATGTTGAGGGCTAGGGTTAGAGATCCGGTTAGGGTTACGATTGGACCTAGGGTTAGGGTTATGTTGAGGGCTAGGGTTAGAGATCCTTTTAGGGTTACGATTGGACCTAGGGTTAGGGTTATGTTGAGGGCTAGGGTTAGAGATGCCGTTAGGGTTACGATTGGACCTAGGGTTAGGGTTATGTTGTGGGCTAGGGTTAGAGAGACGGTTAGGGTTACGATTGGACCAAGGTTAGGGTTATGTTGAGGGGTAGGGTTAGAGATGCCGTTAGGATTACGATTGGACCTAGGGTTAGGGTTATGTTGAGGGCTAGGGTTAGAGATCCGGTTAGGGTTACGATTGGACCTAGGGTTAGGGTTATGTTGAGGGCTAGGGTTAGAGATGCCGTTAGGGTTACGATTGGACCTAGGGTTAGGGTTATGTTGAGGGCTAGGGTTAGAGATGCCGTTAGGGTTACGATTGGACCTAGGGTTAGGGTTATGTTGTAGGCTAGGGTTAGAGAGACGGTTAGGGTTACGATTGGACCAAGGTTAGGGTTATGTTGAGGGGTAGGGTTAGAGATGCCGTTAGGATTACGATTGGACCTAGGGTTAGGGTTATGTTGAGGGCTAGGGTTAGAGATCCGGTTAGGGTTACGATTGGACCTAGGTTTAGGGTTATGTTGAGGGCTAGGGTTAGAGATCTGGTTAGGGTTACGATTGGACCTAGGGTTAGGGTTATGTTGAGGGCTAGGGTTAGAGATCCGGTTAGGGTTACGATTGGATCTAGGGTTAGGGTTATGTTGAGGGCTAGGGTTAGAGATCCGGTTAGGGTTACGATTGGACCTAGGGTTAGGGTTATGTTGAGGGCTAGGGTTAGAGATCCGGTTAGGGTTACAATTGGACCTAGGGTTAGGGTTATGTTGAGGGGTAGGGTTAGAGATTCGGTTAGGGTTATGATTGGACCTAGCGTTAGGGTTATGTTGAGGGCTATGGTTAGAGATCCGGTTACGGTTATGATTGGACCTAGGATTAGGGTTATGTTGAGGGTTAGGGTTAGAGAGACGGTTAGGGTTACGATTGGACCTAGGGTTAGCATTATGTTGAGGGCTATGGTTAGAGATCCGGTCAGAGTTACGATTGGACCTAGGGTTAGGGTTATGTTGTGGGCTAGGGTTAGAGAGACGGTTAGGGTTACGATTGGACCTAGGGTTAGGGTTATGTTGACGGCTAGGGTTAGAGATGCCGTTAGGGTTACGATTGGACCTAGGGTTAGGGTTATGTTGAGGGCTAGGGTTAGAGATCCGGTTAGGGTTACGATTGGACCTAGGGTTAGGGTTATGTTGAGGGCTAGGGTTAGAGATCCGGTTAGGGTTACGATTGGACCTAGGGTTAGGGTTATGTTGAGGGCTAGGGTTAGAGATGCCGTTAGTGTTACGATTGGACCTAGGGTTAGGGTTATGTTGAGGGTTAGGGTTAGAGATCCGGTTAGGGTTACGATTGGACCTAGGGTTAGGGTTATGTTGAGGGCTAGGGTTAGAGATGCCGTTAGGGTTACGATTGGACCTAGGGTTAGGGTTATGTTGAGGGTTAGGGTTAGAGATGCGGTCTGGGTTACGATTGGACCTAGGGTTAGGGTTATGTTGAGGGCTAGGGTTAGAGATCCGGTTAGGGTTACGATTGGACCTAGGGTTAGGGTTATGTTGAGGGCTAGGGTTAGAGATCCGGTTAGGGTTACGATTGGACCTAGGGTTAGGGTTATGTTGAGGGGTAGGGTTAGAGATCCGGTTAGGGTTATGATTGGATCTAGGGTTAGGGTTATGTTGAGGGCTAGGGTTAGAGATACGGTTACAGTTATGATTGGACCTAGGATTAGGGTTATGTTGAGGGTTAGGGTTAGAGATCCGGTTAGGGTTACGATTGGACCTAGGGTTAGGGTTATGTTGTGGGCTAGGGTTAGAGAGACGGTTAGGGTTACGATTGGACCTAGGGTTAGGGTTATGTTGACGGCTAGGGTTAGAGATGCCGTTAGGGTTATGATTGGACCTAGGGTTAGGGTTATGTTGAGGGCTACGGTTAGAGATCCGGTTAGGGTTACGATTGGACCTAGGTTTAGGGTTATGTTGAGGGCTAGGGTTAGAGATCCGGTCAGGGTTACGATTGGACCTAGGGTTAGGGTTATGTTGTGGGCTAGGGTTAGAGAGACGGTTAGGGTTACGATTGGACCTAGGGTTAGGGTTATGTTGACGGATAGGGTTAGAGATGCCGTTAGGGTTACGATTGGACCTAGGGTTAGGGTTATGTTGAGGGCTAGGGTTAGAGATCCGGTTAGGGTTACGATTGGACCTAGGGTTAGGGTTATGTTGAGGGCTAGGGTTAGAGATCCGGTTAGGGTTACAATTGGACCTAGGGTTAGGGTTATGTTGAGGGTTAGGGTTAGAGATCCGGTCAGGGTTACGATTGGACCTAGGGTTAGGTTTATGTTGTGGGCTAGGGTTAGAGAGACGGTTAGGGTTACGATTGGACCTAGGGTTAGGGTTATGTTGACGGCTAGGGTTAGAGATGCCGTTAGGGTTATGATTGGACCTAGGGTTAGGGTTATGTTGAGGGCTAGGGTTAGAGATCCGGTTAGGGTTACGATTGGACCTAGGGTTAGGGTTATGTTGAGGGCTAGGGTTAGAGATCCAGTTAGGGTTACGATTGGACCTAGGGTTAGGGTTATGTTGAGGGCTAGGATTAGAGATGCCGTTAGGGTTACGATTGGACCTAGGGTTAGGGTTATGTTGAGGGTTAGGGTTAGAGATCCGGTTAGGGTTACAATTGGACCTAGGGTTAGGGTTATGTTGAGGGCTGGGGTTAGAGAATCGGTTAGGGTTACGATTGGACCTAGGGTTAGGGTTATGTTGAGGGCTAGGGTTAGAGATCCGGTTAGGGTTACGATTGGACCTAGGGTTAGGGTTATGTTGAGGGCTAGGGTTAGAGATCCTGTTAGGGTTACGATTGGACCTAGGGTTAGGGTTATGTTGAGGGCTAGGGTTAGAGATGCCGTTAGGGTTACGATTGGACCTAGGGTTAGGGTTATGTTGTGGGCTAGGGTTAGAGAGACGGTTAGGGTTACGATTGGACCAAGGTTAGGGTTATGTTGAGGGGTAGGGTTAGAGATGCCGTTAGGATTACGATTGAACCTAGGGTTAGGGTTATGTTGAGGGCTAGGGTTAGAGATCCGGTTAGGGTTACGATTGGACCTAGGGTTAGGGTTATGTTGAGGGCTAGGGTTAGAGATGCCGTTAGGGTTACGATTGGACCTAGGGTTAGGGTTATGTTGAGGGCTAGGGTTAGAGATGCCGTTAGGGTTACGATTGGACCTAGGGTTAGGGTTATGTTGTGGGCTAGGGTTAGAGAGACGGTTAGGGTTACGATTGGACCAAGGTTAGGGTTATGTTGAGGGGTAGGGTTAGAGATGCCGTTAGGATTACGATTGGACCTAGGGTTAGGGTTATGTTGAGGGCTAGGGTTAGAGATCCGGTTAGGGTTACGATTGGACCTAGGTTTAGGGTTATGTTGAGGGCTAGGGTTAGAGATCTGGTTAGGGTTACGATTGGACCTAGGGTTAGGGTTATGTTGAGGGCTAGGGTTAGAGATCCGGTTAGGGATACGATTGGACCTAGGGTTAGGGTTATGTTGAGGGCTAGGGTTAGAGATCCGGTTAGGGTTACGATTGGACCTAGGGTTAGGGTTATGTTGAGGGCTAGGGTTAGAGATCCGGTTAGGGTTACAATTGGACCTAGGGTTAGGGTTATGTTGAGGGGTAGGGTTAGAGATTCGGTTAGGGTTATGATTGGACCTAGCGTTAGGGTTATGTTGAGGGCTATGGTTAGAGATCCGGTTACCCTTATGATTGGACCTAGGATTAGGGTTATGTTGAGGGTTAGGGTTAGAGAGACGGTTAGAGTTACGATTGGACCTAGGGTTAGCATTATGTTGAGGGCTATGGTTAGAGATCCGGTCAGAGTTACGATTGGACCTAGGGTTAGGGTTATGTTGAGGGCTAGGGTTAGAGATCCGGTTAGGGTTACGATTGGACCTAGGGTTAGGGTTATGTTGAGGGTTAGGGTTAGAGATCCGGTTAGGGTTACGATTGGACCTAGGGTTAGGGTTATGTTGAGGGCTAGGGTTAGAGATGCCGTTAGGGTTACGATTGGACCTAGGGTTAGGGTTATGTTGAGGGTTAGGGTTAGAGATCCGGTCTGGGTTACGATTGGACCTAGGGTTAGGGTTATGTTGAGGGCTAGGGTTAGAGATCCGGTTAGGGTTACGATTGGACCTAGGGTTAGGGTTATGTTGAGGGCTAGGGTTAGAGAATCGGTTAGGGTTACGATTGGACCTAGGGTTAGGGTTATGTTGAGGGCTAGGGTTAGAGATGCCGTTAGGGTTACGATTGGACCTAGGGTTAGGGTTATGTTGAGGGTTAGGGTTAGAGATCCGGTCTGGGTTACGATTGGACCTAGGGTTAGGGTTATGTTGAGGGCTAGGGTTAGAGATCCGGTTAGGGTTACGATTGGACCTAGGGTTAGGGTTATGTTGAGGGCTAGGGTTAGAGAATCGGTTAGGGTTACGATTGGACCTAGGGTTAGGGTTATGTTGAGGGCTGGGGTTAGAGAATCGGTTAGGGTTACGATTGGACCTAGGGTTAGGGTTATGTTGAGGGCTAGGGTTAGAGATCCGGTTAGGGTTACGATTGGACCTAGGGTTAGGGTTATGTTGAGAGCTAGGGTTAGAGATCCTGTTAGGGTTACGATTGGACCTAGGGTTAGGGTTATGTTGAGGGCTAGGGTTAGAGATGCCGTTAGGGTTACGATTGGACCTAGGGTTAGGGTTATGTTGTGGGCTAGGGTTAGAGAGACGGTTAGGGTTACGATTGGACCAAGGTTAGGGTTATGTTGAGGGGTAGGGTTAGAGATGCCGTTAGGATTACGATTGAACCTAGGGTTAGGGTTATGTTGAGGGCTAGGGTTAGAGATCCGGTTAGGGTTACGATTGGACCTAGGGTTAGGGTTATGTTGAGGGCTAGGGTTAGAGATGCCGTTAGGGTTACGATTGGACCTAGGGTTAGGGTTATGTTGAGGGCTAGGGTTAGAGATGCCGTTAGGGTTACGATTGGACCTAGGGTTAGGGTTATGTTGTGGGCTAGGGTTAGAGAGACGGTTAGGGTTACGATTGGACCAAGGTTAGGGTTATGTTGAGGGGTAGGGTTAGAGATGCCGTTAGGATTACGATTGGACCTAGGGTTAGGGTTATGTTGAGGGCTAGGGTTAGAGATCCGGTTAGGGTTACGATTGGACCTAGGTTTAGGGTTATGTTGAGGGCTAGGGTTAGAGATCTGGTTAGGGTTACGATTGGACCTAGGGTTAGGGTTATGTTGAGGGCTAGGGTTAGAGATCCGGTTAGGGATACGATTGGACCTAGGGTTAGGGTTATGTTGAGGGCTAGGGTTAGAGATCCGGTTAGGGTTACGATTGGACCTAGGGTTAGGGTTATGTTGAGGGCTAGGGTTAGAGATCCGGTTAGGGTTACAATTGGACCTAGGGTTAGGGTTATGTTGAGGGGTAGGGTTAGAGATTCGGTTAGGGTTATGATTGGACCTAGCGTTAGGGTTATGTTGAGGGCTATGGTTAGAGATCCGGTTACCCTTATGATTGGACCTAGGATTAGGGTTATGTTGAGGGTTAGGGTTAGAGAGACGGTTAGAGTTACGATTGGACCTAGGGTTAGCATTATGTTGAGGGCTATGGTTAGAGATCCGGTCAGAGTTACGATTGGACCTAGGGTTAGGGTTATGTTGTGGGCTAGGGTTAGAGAGACCGTTAGGGTTACGATTGGACCTAGGGTTAGGGTTATGTTGACGGCTAGGGTTAGAGATGCCGTTAGGGTTACGATTGGACCTAGGGTTAGGGTTATGTTGAGGGCTAGGGTTAGAGATCCGGTTAGGGTTACGATTGGACCTAGGGTTAGGGTTATGTTGAGGGCTAGGGTTAGAGATCCGGTTAGGGTTACGATTGGACCTAGGGTTAGGGTTATGTTGAGGGCTAGGGTTAGAGATGCCGTTAGGGTTACGATTGGACCTAGGGTTAGGGTTATGTTGAGGGTTAGGGTTAGAGATCCGGTCTGGGTTACGATTGGACCTAGGGTTAGGGTTATGTTGAGGTCTAGGGTTAGAGATCCGGTTAGGGTTACGATTGGACCTAGGGTTAGGGTTATGTTGAGGGCTAGGGTTAGAGATCCGGTTAGGGTTACGATTGGACCTAGGGTTAGGGTTATGTTGAGGGGTAGGGTTAGAGATCCGGTTAGGGTTATGATTGGATCTAGGGTTAGGGTTATGTTGAGGGCTAGGGTTAGAGATCCGGTTAGGGTTACGATTGGACCTAGGGTTAGGGTTATGTTGAGGGCTAGGGTTAGAGATCCGGTCAGGGTTACGATTGGACCTAGGGTTAGGGTTATGTTGTGGGCTAGGGTTAGAGAGACGGTTAGGGTTACGATTGGACCTAGGGTTAGGGTTATGTTGACGGTTAGGGTTAGAGATGCCGTTAGGGTTACGATTGGACCTAGGGTTAGGGTTAGTTGAGGGCTAGGGTTAGAGATCCGGTTAGGGTTACGATTGGACCTAGGGTTAGGGTTATGTTGACGGCTAGGGTTAGAGATGCCGTTAGGGTTACGATTGGACCTAGGGTTAGGGTTATGTTGAGGGCTAGGGTTAGAGATCCGGTTAGGGTTACGATTGGACCTAGGGTTAGGGTTATGTTGAGGGCTAGGGTTAGAGATCCGGTTAGGGTTACGATTGGACCTAGGGTTAGGGTTATGTTGAGGGGTAGGGTTAGAGATTCGGTTAGGGTTATGATTGGACCTAGCGTTAGGGTTATGTTGAGGGCTATGGTTAGAGATCCGGTTACGGTTATGATTGGACCTAGGATTAGGGTTATGTTGAGGGTTAGGGTTAGAGAGACGGTTAGGGTTACGATTGGACCTAGGGTTAGCATTATGTTGAGGGCTATGGTTAGAGATCCGGTCAGAGTTACGATTGGACCTAGGGTTAGGGTTATGTTGTGGGCTAGGGTTAGAGAGACGGTTAGGGTTACGATTGGACCTAGGGTTAGGGTTATTTTGAGGGCTAGGGTTAGAGATCCGGTTAGGGTTACGATTGGACCTAGGGTTAGGGTTATGTTGAGGGCTAGGGTTAGAGATCCGGTTAGGGTTACGATTGGACTTAGGGTTAGGGTTATGTTGAGGGCTAGGGTTAGAGATCCGGTTAGGGTTACGATTGGACCTAGAGTTAGGGTTATGTTGAGGGCTAGGGTTAGAGATGCCGTTAGGGTTACGATTGGACCTAGGGTTAGGGTTATGTTGAGGGTTAGGGTTAGAGATCCGGTCTGGGTTACGATTGGACCTAGGGTTAGGGTTATGTTGAGGGCTAGGGTTAGAGATCCGGTCAGGGTTACGATTGGACCTAGGGTTAGGGTTATGTTGAGGGCTAGGGTTAGAGATCCGGTTAGGGTTACGATTGGACCTAGGGTTAGGGTTATGTTGAGGGGTAGGGTTAGAGATCCGGTTAGGGTTATGATTGGATCTAGGGTTAGGGTTATGTTGAGGGCTAGGGTTAGAGATCCGGTTAGGGTTACGATTGGACCTAGGGTTAGGGTTATGTTGAGGGCTAGGGTTAGAGATGCCGTTAGGGTTACGATTGGACCTAGCGTTAGGGTTATGTTGAGGGTTAGGGTTAGAGATCCGGTTAGGGTTACGATTGGACCTAGGGTTAGGGTTATGTTGAGGGCTAGGGTTAGAGATGCCGTTAGGGTTACGATTGGACCTAGGGTTAGGGTTATGTTGAGGTTTAGGGTTAGAGATCCGGTCTGGGTTACGATTGGACCTAGGGTTAGGGTTATGTTGAGGGCTAGGGTTAGAGATCCGGTTAGGGTTACGATTGGACCTAGGGTTAGGGTTATGTTGAGGGCTAGGGTTAGAGATCCGGTTAGGGTTACGATTGGACCTAGGGTTAGGGTTATGTTGAGGGGTAGGGTTAGAGATTCGGTTAGGGTTATGATTGGACCTAGCGTTAGGGTTATGTTGAGGGCTATGGTTAGAGATCCGGTTACCCTTATGATTGGACCTAGGATTAGGGTTATGTTGAGGGTTAGGGTTAGAGAGACGGTTAGAGTTACGATTGGACCTAGGGTTAGCATTATGTTGAGGGCTATGGTTAGAGATCCGGTCAGAGTTACGATTGGACCTAGGGTTAGGGTTATGTTGTGGGCTAGGGTTAGAGAGACCGTTAGGGTTACGATTGGACCTAGGGTTAGGGTTATGTTGACGGCTAGGGTTAGAGATGCCGTTAGGGTTACGATTGGACCTAGGGTTAGGGTTATGTTGAGGGCTAGGGTTAGAGATCCGGTTAGGGTTACGATTGGACCTAGGGTTAGGGTTATGTTGAGGGCTAGGGTTAGAGATCCGGTTAGGGTTACGATTGGACCTAGGGTTAGGGTTATGTTGAGGGCTAGGGTTAGAGATGCCGTTAGGGTTACGATTGGACCTAGGGTTAGGGTTATGTTGAGGGTTAGGGTTAGAGATCCGGTCTGGGTTACGATTGGACCTAGGGTTAGGGTTATGTTGAGGGCTAGGGTTAGAGATCCGGTTAGGGTTACGATTGGACCTAGGATTAGGGTTATGTTGAGGGCTAGGGTTAGAGATCCGGTTAGGGTTACGATTGGACCTAGGGTTAGGGTTATGTTGAGGGGTAGGGTTAGAGATCCGGTTAGGGTTATGATTGGATCTAGGGTTAGGGTTATGTTGAGGGCTAGGGTTAGAGATCCGGTTAGGGTTACGATTGGACCTAGGGTTAGGGTTATGTTGAGGGCTAGGGTTAGAGATCCGGTCAGGGTTACGATTGGACCTAGGGTTAGGGTTATGTTGTGGGCTAGGGTTAGAGAGACGGTTAGGGTTACGATTGGACCTAGGGTTAGGGTTATGTTGACGGCTAGGGTTAGAGATGCCGTTAGGGTTACGATTGGACCTAGGGTTAGGGTTATGTTGAGGGCTAGGCTTAGAGATCCGGTTAGGGTTACGATTGGACCTAGGGTTAGGGTTATGTTGAGGGCTAGGGTTAGAGATCCGGTTAGGGTTACGATTGGACCTAGGGTTAGGGTTATGTTGAGGGCTAGGGTTAGAGATCCGGTTAGGGTTACGATTGGACCTAGGGTTAGGGTTAGTTGAGGGCTAGGGTTAGAGATCCGGTTAGGGTTACGATTGGACCTAGGGTTAGGGTTATGTTGACGGCTAGGGTTAGAGATGCCGTTAGGGTTACGATTGGACCTAGGGTTAGGGTTATGTTGAGGGCTAGGGTTAGAGATCCGGTTAGGGTTACGATTGGACCTAGGGTTAGGGTTATGTTGAGGGCTAGGGTTAGAGATCCGGTTAGGGTTACGATTGGACCTAGGGTTAGGGTTATGTTGAGGGGTAGGGTTAGAGATTCGGTTAGGGTTATGATTGGACCTAGCGTTAGGGTTATGTTGAGGGCTATGGTTAGAGATCCGGTTACGGTTATGATTGGACCTAGGATTAGGGTTATGTTGAGGGTTAGGGTTAGAGAGACGGTTAGGGTTACGATTGGACCTAGGGTTAGCATTATGTTGAGGGCTATGGTTAGAGATCCGGTCAGAGTTACGATTGGACCTAGGGTTAGGGTTATGTTGTGGGCTAGGGTTAGAGAGACGGTTAGGGTTACGATTGGACCTAGGGTTAGGGTTATGTTGAGGGCTAGGGTTAGAGATCCGGTTAGGGTTACGATTGGACCTAGGGTTAGGGTTATGTTGAGGGCTAGGGTTAGAGATCCGGTTAGGGTTACGATTGGACCTAGGGTTAGGGTTATGTTGAGGGCTAGGGTTAGAGATCCGGTTAGGGTTACGATTGGACCTAGAGTTAGGGTTATGTTGAGGGCTAGGGTTAGAGATGCCGTTAGGGTTACGATTGGACCTAGGGTTAGGGTTATGTTGAGGGTTAGGGTTAGAGATCCGGTCTGGGTTACGATTGGACCTAGGGTTAGGGTTATGTTGAGGGCTAGGGTTAGAGAGACGGTTAGGGTTACGATTGGACCTAGGGTTAGGTTTATGTTGACGGCTAGGGTTAGAGATGCCGTTAAGGTTATGATTGGACCTAGGGTTAGGGTTATGTTGAGGGCTAGGGTTAGAGATCCGGTTAGGGTTACGATTGGACCTAGGGTTAGGGTTATGTTGAGGGCTATGGTTAGAGATCCGGTCAGGGTTACGATTGGACCTAGGGTTAGGTTTATGTTGTGGGCTAGGGTTAGAGAGACGGTTAGGGTTACGATTGGACCTAGGGTTAGGGTTATGTTGACGGCTAGGGTTAGAGATGCCGTTAGGGTTACGATTGGACCTAGGGTTAGGGTTATGTTGAGGGCTAGGGTTAGAGATCCGGTCAGGGTTACGATAGGACCTAGGGTTAGGTTTATGTTGAGGGCTAGGGTTAGAGATCCGGTTAGGGTTACAATTGGACCTAGGGTTAGGGTTATGTTGAGGGGTAGGGTTAGAGATTCGGTTAGGGTTATGATTGGACCTAGCGTTAGGGTTATGTTGAGGGCTATGGTTAGAGATCCGGTTACGGTTATGATTGGACCTAGGATTAGGGTTATGTTGAGGGTTAGGGTTAGAGAGACGGTTAGGGTTACGATTGGACCTAGGGTTAGCATTATGTTGAGGGCTATGGTTAGAGATCCGGTCAGAGTTACGATTGGACCTAGGGTTAGGGTTATGTTGTGGGCTAGGGTTAGAGAGACGGTTAGGGTTACGATTGGACCTAGGGTTAGGGTTATGTTGACGGCTAGGGTTAGAGATGCCGTTAGGGTTACGATTGGACCTAGGGTTAGGGTTATGTTGAGGGCTAGGGTTAGAGATCCGGTTAGGGTTACGATTGGACCTAGGGTTAGGGTTATGTTGAGGGCTAGGGTTAGAGATCCGGTTAGGGTTACGATTGGACCTAGGGTTAGGGTTATGTTGAGGGCTAGGGTTAGAGATGCCGTTAGGGTTACGATTGGACCTAGGGTTAGGGTTATGTTGAGGGTTAGGGTTAGAGATCCGGTTAGGGTTACGATTGGACCTAGGGTTAGGGTTATGTTGAGGGCTAGGGTTAGAGATGCCGTTAGGGTTACGATTGGACCTAGGGTTAGGGTTATGTTGAGGGTTAGGGTTAGAGATCCGATCTGGGTTACGATTGGACCTAGGGTTAGGGTTATGTTGAGGGCTAGGGTTAGAGATCCGGTTAGGGTTACGATTGGACCTAGGGTTAGGGTTATGTTGAGGGTTAGGGTTAGAGATCCGGTTAGGGTTACGATTGGACCTAGGGTTAGGGTTATGTTGAGGGGTAGGGTTAGAGATCCGGTTAGGGTTATGATTGGATCTAGGGTTAGGGTTATGTTGAGGGCTAGGGTTAGAGATCCGGTTACGGTTATGATTGGACCTAGGATTAAGGTTATGTTGAGGGTTAGGGTTAGAGATCCGGTTAGGGTTACGATTGGACCTAGGGTTAGCGTTATTTTGAGGCTATGGTTAGAGATCCGTTCAGGGTTACGATTGGACCTAGGGTTAGGGTTATGTTGTGGGCTAGGGTTAGAGAGACGGTTAGGGTTACGATTGGACCTAGGGTTAGGGTTATGTTGACGGCTAGGGTTAGAGATGCCGTTAGGGTTATGATTGGACCTAGGGTTAGGGTTATGTTGAGGGCTAGGGTTAGAGATCCGGTTAGGGTTACGATTGGACCTAGGGTTAGGGTTATGTTGAGGGCTATGGTTAGAGATCCGGTCAGGGTTACGATTGGACCTAGGGTTAGGTTTATGTTGTGGGCTAGGGTTAGAGAGACGGTTAGGGTTACGATTGGACCTAGGGTTAGGGTTATGTTGACGGCTAGGGTTAGAGATGCCGTTAGGGTTACGATTGGACCTAGGGTAAGGGTTATGTTGAGGGCTAGGGTTAGAGATCCGGTCAGGGTTACGATAGGACCTAGGGTTAGGTTTATGTTGTGGGCTAGGGTTAGAGAGACGGTTAGGGTTACGATTGGACCTAGGGTTAGGGTTATATTGACGGCTAGGGTTAGAGATGCCGTTAGGGTTACGATTGGACCTAGGGTTAGGGTTATGTTCAGGGCTAGGGTTAGAGATCCGGTTAGGGTTACGATTGGACCTAGGGTTAGGTTTATGTTGTGGGCTAGGGTTAGAGAGACGGTTAGGGTTACGATTGGACCTAGGGTTAGGGTTATATTGACGGCTAGGGTTAGAGATGCCGTTAGGGTTACGATTGGACCTAGGGTTAGGGTTATGTTGAGGGCTAGGGTTAGAGATCCGGTTAGGGTTACGATTGGACCTAGGGTTAGGGTTATGTTGAGGGCTAGGGTTAGAGATGCCGTTAGGGTTACGATTGGACCTAGGGTTAGGGTTATGTTGAGGGTTAGGGTTAGAGATCCGGTTAGGGTTACGATTGGACCTAGGGTTAGGGTTATGTTGAGGGTTAGGGTTAGAGATCCGGTCTGGGTTACGATTGGACCTAGGGTTAGGGTTATGTTGAGGGCTAGGGTTAGAGATCCGGTTAGTGTTACGATTGGACCTAGGGTTAGGGTTATGTTGAGGGCTAGGGTTAGAGATCCGGTTAGTGTTACGATTGGACCTAGGGTTAGGGTTATGTTGAGGGCTAGGGTTAGAGATCCGGTTAGGGTTACGATTGGACCTAGGGTTAGGGTTATGTTGAGGGGTAGGGTTAGAGATCCGGTTAGGGTTATGATTGGATCTAGGGTTAGGGTTATGTTGAGGGCTAGGGTTAGAGATCCGGTTACGGTTATGATTGGACCTAGGATTAGGGTTATGTTGAGGGTTAGGGTTAGAGATCCGGTTAGGGTTACGATTGGACCTAGGGTTAGCGTTATGTTGAGGGCTATGGTTAGAGATCCGTTCAGGGTTACGATTGGACCTAGGGTTAGGGTTATGTTGTGGGCTAGGGTTAGAGAGACGGTTAGGGTTACGATTGGACCTAGGGTTAGGGTTATGTTGACGGCTAGGGTTAGAGATGCCGTTAGGGTTATGATTGGACCTAGGGTTAGGGTTATGTTGAGGGCTAGGGTTAGAGATCCGGTCAGGGTTACGATAGGACCTAGGGTTAGGTTTATGTTGTGGGCTAGGGTTAGAGAGACGGTTAGGGTTACGATTGGACCTAGGGTTAGGGTTATGTTGACGGCTAGGGTTAGAGATGCCGTTAGGGTTATGATTGGACCTAGGGTTAGGGTTATGTTGAGGGTTAGGGTTAGAGATCCGGTCTGGGTTACGATTGGACCTAGGGTTAGGGTTATGTTGAGGGCTAGGGTTAGAGATCCGGTTAGGGTTACGATTGGACCTAGGGTTAGGGTTATGTTGAGGGCTAGGGTTAGAGATCCGGTTAGGGTTACGATTGGACCTAGGGTTAGGGTTATGTTGAGGGGTAGGGTTAGAGATCCGGTTAGGGTTATGATTGGATCTAGGGTTAGGGTTATGTTGAGGGCTAGGGTTAGAGATCCGGTTACGGTTATGATTGGACCTAGGATTAGGGTTATGTTGAGGGTTAGGGTTAGAGATCCGGTTAGGGTTACGATTGGACCTAGGGTTAGCGTTATGTTGAGGGCTATGGTTAGAGATCCGTTCAGGGTTACGATTGGACCTAGGGTTAGGGTTATGTTGTGGGCTAGGGTTAGAGAGACGGTTAGGGTTACGATTGGACCTAGGGTTAGGGTTATGTTGACGGCTAGGGTTAGAGATGCCGTTAGGGTTATGATTGGACCTAGGGTTAGGGTTATGTTGAGGGCTAGGGTTAGAGATCCGGTTAGGGTTACGGTTGGACCTAGGGTTAGGGTTATGTTGAGGGCTATGGTTAGAGATCCGGTCAGGGTTACGATTGGACCTAGGGTTAGGTTTATGTTGTGGGCTAGGGTTAGAGAGACGGTTAGGGTTACGATTGGACCTAGGGTTAGGGTTATGTTGACGGCTAGGGTTAGAGATGCCGTTAGGGTTACGATTGGACCTAGGGTTAGGGTTATGTTGAGGGCTAGGGTTAGAGATCCGGTTAGGGTTACGATTGGACCTAGGGTTAGGGTTATGTTGAGGGCTAGGGTTAGAGATCCGGTTAGGGTTACGATTGGACCTAGGGTTAGGGTTATGTTGAGGGCTAGGGTTAGAGATCCGGTTAGGGTTACGATTGGACCTAGGGTTAGGGTTAGTTGAGGGCTAGGGTTAGAGATCCGGTTAGGGTTACGATTGGACCTAGGGTTAGGGTTATGTTGACGGCTAGGGTTAGAGATGCCGTTAGGGTTACGATTGGACCTAGGGTTAGGGTTATGTTGAGGGCTAGGGTTAGAGATCCGGTTAGGGTTACGATTGGACCTAGGGTTAGGGTTATGTTGAGGGCTAGGGTTAGAGATCCGGTTAGGGTTACGATTGGACCTAGGGTTAGGGTTATGTTGAGGGGTAGGGTTAGAGATTCGGTTAGGGTTATGATTGGACCTAGCGTTAGGGTTATGTTGAGGGCTATGGTTAGAGATCCGGTTACGGTTATGATTGGACCTAGGATTAGGGTTATGTTGAGGGTTAGGGTTAGAGAGACGGTTAGGGTTACGATTGGACCTAGGGTTAGCATTATGTTGAGGGCTATGGTTAGAGATCCGGTCAGAGTTACGATTGGACCTAGGGTTAGGGTTATGTTGTGGGCTAGGGTTAGAGAGACGGTTAGGGTTACGATTGGACCTAGGGTTAGGGTTATGTTGAGGGCTAGGGTTAGAGATCCGGTTAGGGTTACGATTGGACCTAGGGTTAGGGTTATGTTGAGGGCTAGGGTTAGAGATCCGGTTAGGGTTACGATTGGACCTAGGGTTAGGGTTATGTTGAGGGCTAGGGTTAGAGATCCGGTTAGGGTTACGATTGGACCTAGAGTTAGGGTTATGTTGAGGGCTAGGGTTAGAGATGCCGTTAGGGTTACGATTGGACCTAGGGTTAGGGTTATGTTGAGGGTTAGGGTTAGAGATCCGGTCTGGGTTACGATTGGACCTAGGGTTAGGGTTATGTTGAGGGCTAGGGTTAGAGATCCGGTTAGGGTTACGATTGGACCTAGGGTTAGGGTTATGTTGAGGGCTAGGGTTAGAGATCCGGTTAGGGTTACGATTGGACCTAGGGTTAGGGTTATGTTGAGGGGTAGGGTTAGAGATCCGGTTAGGGTTATGATTGGATCTAGGGTTAGGGTTATGTTGAGGGCTAGGGTTAGAGATCCGGTTAGGGTTACGATTGGACCTAGGGTTAGGGTTATGTTGAGGGCTAGGGTTAGAGATCCGGTCAGGGTTACGATTGGACCTAGGGTTAGGGTTATGTTGTGGGCTAGGGTTAGAGAGACGGTTAGGGTTACGATTGGACCTAGGGTTAGGGTTATGTTGACGGCTAGGGTTAGAGATGCCGTTAGGGTTACGATTGGACCTAGGGTTAGGGTTATGTTGAGGGCTAGGGTTAGAGATCCGGTTAGGGTTACGATTGGACCTAGGGTTAGGGTTATGTTGAGGGCTAGGGTTAGAGATGCCGTTAGGGTTACGATTGGACCTAGGGTTAGGGTTATGTTCAGGGCTAGGGTTAGAGATCCGGTTAGGGTTACGATTGGACCTAGGGTTAGGTTTATGTTGTGGGCTAGGGTTAGAGAGACGGTTAGGGTTACGATTGGACCTAGGGTTAGGGTTATATTGACGGCTAGGGTTAGAGATGCCGTTAGGGTTACGATTGGACCTAGGGTTAGGGTTATGTTCAGGGCTAGGGTTAGAGATCCGGTTAGGGTTACGATTGGACCTAGGGTTAGGTTTATATTGTGGGCTAGGGTTAGAGAGACGGTTAGGGTTACGATTGGACCTAGGGTTAGGGTTATATTGACGGCTAGGGTTAGAGATGCCGTTAGGGTTACGATTGGACCTAGGGTTAGGGTTATGTTGAGGGCTAGGGTTAGAGATCCGGTTAGGGTTACGATTGGACCTAGGGTTAGGGTTATGTTGAGGGCTAGGGTTAGAGATGCCGTTAGGGTTACGATTGGACCTAGGGTTAGGGTTATGTTGAGGGTTAGGGTTAGAGATCCGGTTAGGGTTACGATTGGACCTAGGGTTAGGGTTATGTTGAGGGTTAGGGTTAGAGATCCGGTCTGGGTTACGATTGGACCTAGGGTTAGGGTTATGTTGAGGGCTAGGGTTAGAGATCCGGTTAGGGTTACGATTGGACCTAGGGTTAGGGTTATGTTGAGGGCTAGGGTTAGAGATCCGGTTAGGGTTACGATTGGACCTAGGGTTAGGGTTATGTTGAGGGGTAGGGTTAGAGATCCGGTTAGGGTTATGATTGGATCTAGGGTTATGGTTATGTTGAGGGCTAGGGTTAGAGATCCGGTTACGGTTATGATTGGACCTAGGATTAGGGTTATGTTGAGGGTTAGGGTTAGAGATCCGGTTAGGGTTACGATTGGACCTAGGGTTAGCGTTATGTTGAGGGCTATGGTTAGAGATCCGTTCAGGGTTACGATTGGACCTAGGGTTAGGGTTATGTTGTGGGCTAGGGTTAGAGAGACGGTTAGGGTTACGATTGGACCTAGGGTTAGGGTTATGTTGACGGCTAGGGTTAGAGATGCCGTTAGGGTTACGATTGGACCTAGGGTTAGGGTTATGTTGACGGCTAGGGTTAGAGATGCCGTTAGGGTTATGATTGGACCTAGGGTTAGGGTTATGTTGAGGGCTAGGGTTAGAGATGCCGTTAGGGTTACGATTGAACCTAGGGTTAGGGTTATGTTGAGGGCTAGGGTTAGAGATCCGGTTAGGGTTACGATTGGACCTAGGGTTAGGGTTATGTTGAGGGCTAGGGTTAGAGATCCTGTTAGGGTTACGATTGGACCTAGGGTTAGGGTTATGTTGAGGGCTAGGGTTAGAGATCCGGTTAGGGTTACGATTGGACCTAGGGTTAGGGTTATGTTGAGGGCTAGGGTTAGAGATTCGGTTAGGGTTACGATTGGACCTAGGGTTAGGGTTATGTTGAGGGCTAGGGTTAGAGATCCTGTTAGGGTTACGATTGGACCTAGGGTTAGGGTTATGTTGAGGGCTAGGGTTAGAGATCCGGTTAGGGTTACGATTGGACCTAGGGTTAGGGTTATGTTGAGGGCTAGGGTTAGAGATCCGGTTAGGGTTACGATTGGACCTAGGGTTAGGGTTATGTTGAGGGGTAGGGTTAGAGATCCGGTTAGGGTTATGATTGGATCTAGGGTTATGGTTATGTTGAGGGCTAGGGTTAGAGATCCGGTTACGGTTATGATTGGACCTAGGATTAGGGTTATGTTGAGGGTTAGGGTTAGAGATCCGGTTAGGGTTACGATTGGACCTAGGGTTAGCGTTATGTTGAGGGCTATGGTTAGAGATCCGTTCAGGGTTACGATTGGACCTAGGGTTAGGGTTATGTTGTGGGCTAGGGTTAGAGAGACGGTTAGGGTTACGATTGGACCTAGGGTTAGGGTTATGTTGACGGCTAGGGTTAGAGATGCCGTTAGGGTTACGATTGGACCTAGGGTTAGGGTTATGTTGACGGCTAGGGTTAGAGATGCCGTTAGGGTTATGATTGGACCTAGGGTTAGGGTTATGTTGAGGGCTAGGGTTAGAGATGCCGTTAGGGTTACGATTGAACCTAGGGTTAGGGTTATGTTGAGGGCTAGGGTTAGAGATCCGGTTAGGGTTACGATTGGACCTAGGGTTAGGGTTATGTTGAGGGCTAGGGTTAGAGATCCTGTTAGGGTTACGATTGGACCTAGGGTTAGGGTTATGTTGTGGGCTAGGGTTAGAGAGACGGTTAGGGTTACGATTGGACCAAGGTTAGGGTTATGTTGAGGGGTAGGGTTAGAGATGCCGTTAGGATTACGATTGGACCTAGGGTTAGGGTTATGTTGAGGGCTAGGGTTAGAGATCCGGTTAGGGTTACGATTGGACCTAGATTTAGGGTTATGTTGAGGGCTAGGGTTAGAGAACTGGTTAGGGTTACGATTGGACCTAGGGTTAGGTTTATGTTGAGGGCTAGGGTTAGAGATCCGGTTAGGGTTACGATTGGACCTAGGGTTAGGGTTATGTTGAGGGCTAGGGTTAGAGATCCGGTTAGGGTTACGATTGGACCTAGGGTTAGGGTTATGTTGAGGGCTAGGGTTAGAGATCCGGTTAGGGTTACGATTGGACCTAGGGTTAGGGTTATGTTGAGGGGTAGGGTTAGAGATTCGGTTAGGGTTATGATTGGACCTAGCGTTAGGGTTATGTTGAGGGCTATGGTTAGAGATCCGGTTACGGTTATGATTGGACCTAGGATTAGGGTTATGTTGAGGGTTAGGGTTAGAGAGACGGTTAGGGTTACGATTGGACCTAGGGTTAGCATTATGTTGAGGGCTATGGTTAGAGATCCGGTCAGAGTTACGATTGGACCTAGGGTTAGGGTTATGTTGTGGGCTAGGGTTAGAGAGACGGTTAGGGTTACGATTGGACCTAGGGTTAGGGTTATGTTGACGGCTAGGGTTAGAGATGCCGTTAGGGTTACGATTGGACCTAGGGTTAGGGTTATGTTGAGGGCTAGGGTTAGAGATCCGGTTAGGGTTACGATTGGACCTAGGGTTAGGGTTATGTTGAGGGCTAGGGTTAGAGATCCGGTTAGGGTTACGATTGGACCTAGGGTTAGGGTTATGTTGAGGGCTAGGGTTAGAGATGCCGTTAGTGTTACGATTGGACCTAGGGTTAGGGTTATGTTGAGGGTTAGGGTTAGAGATCCGGTTAGGGTTACGATTGGACCTAGGGTTAGGGTTATGTTGAGGGCTAGGGTTAGAGATGCCGTTAGGGTTACGATTGGACCTAGGGTTAGGGTTATGTTGAGGGTTAGGGTTAGAGATCCGGTCTGGGTTACGATTGGACCTAGGGTTAGGGTTATGTTGAGGGCTAGGGTTAGAGATCCGGTTAGGGTTACGATTGGACCTAGGGTTAGGGTTATGTTGAGGGCTAGGGTTAGAGATCCGGTTAGGGTTACGATTGGACCTAGGGTTAGGGTTATGTTGAGGGGTAGGGTTAGAGATTCGGTTAGGGTTATGATTGGATCTAGGGTTAGGGTTATGTTGAGGGCTAGGGTTAGAGATCCGGTTACAGTTATGATTGGACCTAGGATTAGGGTTATGTTGAGGGTTAGGGTTAGAGATCCGGTTAGGGTTACGATTGGACCTAGGGTTAGCGTTATGTTGAGGGCTATGGTTAGAGATCCGGTCAGGGTTACGATTGGACCTAGGGTTAGGGTTATGTTGTGGGCTAGGGTTAGAGAGACGGTTAGGGTTACGATTGGACCTAGGGTTAGGGTTATGTTGACGGCTAGGGTTAGAGATGCCGTTAGGGTTATGATTGGACCTAGGGTTAGGGTTATGTTGAGGGCTAGGGTTAGAGATCCGGTTAGGGTTACGATTGGACCTAGGGTTAGGGTTATGTTGAGGGCTAGGGTTAGAGATCCGGTCAGGGTTACGATTGGACCTAGGGTTAGGGTTATGTTGTGGGCTAGGGTTAGAGAGACGGTTAGGGTTACGATTGGACCTAGGGTTAGGGTTATGTTGACAGATAGGGTTAGAGATGCCGTTAGGGTTACGATTGGACCTAGGGTTAGGGTTATGTTGAGGGCTAGGGTTAGAGATCCGGTTAGGGTTACGATTGGACCTAGGGTTAGGGTTATGTTGAGGGCTAGGGTTAGAGATCCGGTTAGGGTTACGATTGGACCTAGGGTTAGGGTTATGTTGAGGGTTAGGGTTAGAGATCCGGTTAGGGTTACGATTGGACCTAGGGTTAGCGTTATGTTGAGGGCTATGGTTAGAGATCCGGTCAGGGTTACGATTGGACCTAGGGTTAGGGTTATGTTGTGGGCTAGGGTTAGAGAGACGGTTAGGGTTACGATTGGACCTAGGGTTAGGGTTATGTTGACGGCTAGGGTTAGAGATGCCGTTAGGGTTATGATTGGACCTAGGGTTAGGGTTATGTTGAGGGGTAGGGTTAGAGATCCGGTTAGTGTTACGATTGGACCTAGGGTTAGGGTTATGTTGAGGGCTAGGGTTAGAGATCCGGTTAGGGTTACGATTGGACCTAGGGTTAGGGTTATGTTGAGGGCTAGGATTAGAGATGCCGTTAGGGTTACGATTGGACCTAGGGTTAGGGTTATGTTGAGGGTTAGGGTTAGAGATCCGGTTAGGGTTACAATTGGACCTAGGGTTAGGGTTATGTTGAGGGCTAGGGTTAGAGAATCGGTTAGGGTTACGATTGGACCTAGGGTTAGGGTTATGTTGAGGGCTAGGGTTAGAGATCCTGTTAGGGTTACGATTGGACCTAGGGTTAGGGTTATGTTGAGGGCTAGGGTTAGGGATCCTGTTAGGGTTACGATTGGACCTAGGGTTAGGGTTATGTTGAGGGCTTGGGTTAGAGATGCCGTTAGGGTTACGATTGGACCTAGGGTTAGGGTTATGTTGTGGGCTAGGGTTAGAGAGACGGTTAGGGTTACGATTGGACCAAGGTTAGGGTTATGTTGAGGGTAGGGTTAGAGATGCCGTTAGGGTTACGATTGGACCTAGGGTTAGGGTTATGTTGTGGGCTAGGGTTAGAGAATCGGTTAGGATTACGATTGGACCTAGGGTTAGGGTTATGTTGAGGGTAGGGTTAGAGATCCGGTTAGGGTTACGATTGGACCTAGGGTTAGGGTTATGTTGAGGGCTAGGGTTAGAGATGCCGTTAGGGTTACGATTGGACCTAGGGTTAGGGTTATGTTGAGGGTTAGGGTTAGAGATCCGGTCTGGGTTACGATTGGACCTAGGGTTAGGGTTATGTTGAGGGCTAGGGTTAGAGATCCGGTTAGGGTTACGATTGGACCTAGGGTTAGGGTTATGTTGAGGGCTAGGGTTAGAGATCCGGTTAGGGTTACGATTGGACCTAGGATTAGGGTTATGTTGAGGGGTAGGGTTAGAGATCCGGTTAGGGTTATGATTGGATCTAGGGTTAGGGTTATGTTGAGGGCTAGGGTTAGAGATCCGGTTACAGTTATGATTGGACCTAGGATTAGGGTTATGTTGAGGGTTAGGGTTAGAGATCCGGTGAGGGTTACGATTGGACCTAGGGTTAGCGTTATGTTGAGGGCTATGGTTAGAGATCCGGTCAGGGTTACGATTGGACCTAGGGTTAGGGTTATGTTGTGGGCTAGGGTTAGAGAGACGGTTAGGGTTACGATTGGACCTAGGGTTAGGGTTATGTTGACGGCTAGGGTTAGAGATGCCGTTAGGGTTATGATTGGACCTAGGGTTAGGGTTATGTTGAGGGCTAGGGTTAGAGATCCGGTTAGGGTTACGATTGGACCTAGGGTTAGGGTTATGTTGAGGGCTAGGGTTAGAGATCCGGTCAGGGTTACGATTGGACCTAGGGTTAGGGTTATGTTGTGGGCTAGGGTTAGAGAGACGGTTAGGGTTACGATTGGACCTAGGGTTAGGGTTATGTTGACGGATAGGGTTAGAGATGCCGTTAGGGTTACGATTGGACCTAGGGTTAGGGTTATGTTGAGGGCTAGGGTTAGAGATCCGGTTAGGGTTACGATTGGACCTAGGGTTAGGGTTATGTAGAGGGCTAGGGTTAGAGATCCGGTTAGGGTTACGATTGGACCTAGGGTTAGGGTTATGTTGAGGGCTAGGGTTAGAGATGCCGTTAGGGTTACGATTGGACCTAGGGTTAGGGTTATGTTGAGGGTTAGGGTTAGAGATCCGGTTAGGGTTACAATTGGACCTAGGGTTAGGGTTATGTTGAGGGCTAGGGTTAGAGAATCGGTTAGGGTTACGATTGGACCTAGGGTTAGGGTTATGTTGAGGGCTAGGGTTAGAGATCCTGTTAGGGTTACGATTGGACCTAGGGTTAGGGTTATGTTGAGGGCTAGGGTTAGGGATCCTGTTAGGGTTACGATTGGACCTAGGGTTAGGGTTATGTTGAGGGCTTGGGTTAGAGATGCCGTTAGGGTTACGATTGGACCTAGGGTTAGGGTTATGTTGTGGGCTAGGGTTAGAGAGACGGTTAGGGTTACGATTGGACCAAGGTTAGGGTTATGTTGAGGGTAGGGTTAGAGATGCCGTTAGGGTTACGATTGGACCTAGGGTTAGGGTTATGTTGTGGGCTAGGGTTAGAGAATCGGTTAGGATTACGATTGGACCTAGGGTTAGGGTTATGTTGAGGGTAGGGTTAGAGATCCGGTTAGGGTTACGATTGGACCTAGGGTTAGGGTTATGTTGAGGGCTAGGGTTAGAGATGCCGTTAGGGTTACGATTGGACCTAGGGTTAGGGTTATGTTGAGGGTTAGGGTTAGAGATCCGGTCTGGGTTACGATTGGACCTAGGGTTAGGGTTATGTTGAGGGCTAGGGTTAGAGATCCGGTTAGGGTTACGATTGGACCTAGGGTTAGGGTTATGTTGAGGGCTAGGGTTAGAGATCCGGTTAGGGTTACGATTGGACCTAGGATTAGGGTTATGTTGAGGGGTAGGGTTAGAGATCCGGTTAGGGTTATGATTGGATCTAGGGTTAGGGTTATGTTGAGGGCTAGGGTTAGAGATCCGGTTACAGTTATGATTGGACCTAGGATTAGGGTTATGTTGAGGGTTAGGGTTAGAGATCCGGTGAGGGTTACGATTGGACCTAGGGTTAGCGTTATGTTGAGGGCTATGGTTAGAGATCCGGTCAGGGTTACGATTGGACCTAGGGTTAGGGTTATGTTGTGGGCTAGGGTTAGAGAGACGGTTAGGGTTACGATTGGACCTAGGGTTAGGGTTATGTTGACGGCTAGGGTTAGAGATGCCGTTAGGGTTATGATTGGACCTAGGGTTAGGGTTATGTTGAGGGCTAGGGTTAGAGATCCGGTTAGGGTTACGATTGGACCTAGGGTTAGGGTTATGTTGAGGGCTAGGGTTAGAGATCCGGTCAGGGTTACGATTGGACCTAGGGTTAGGGTTATGTTGTGGGCTAGGGTTAGAGAGACGGTTAGGGTTACGATTGGACCTAGGGTTAGGGTTATGTTGACGGATAGGGTTAGAGATGCCGTTAGGGTTACGATTGGACCTAGGGTTAGGGTTATGTTGAGGGCTAGGGTTAGAGATCCGGTTAGGGTTACGATTGGACCTAGGGTTAGGGTTATGTAGAGGGCTAGGGTTAGAGATCCGGTTAGGGTTACGATTGGACCTAGGGTTAGGGTTATGTTGAGGGCTAGGGTTAGAGATGCCGTTAGGGTTACGATTGGACCTAGCGTTAGGGTTATGTTGAGGGTTAGGGTTAGAGATCCGGTTAGGGTTACGATTGGACCTAGGGTTAGGGTTATGTTGAGGGCTAGGGTTAGAGATGCCGTTAGGGTTACGATTGGACCTAGGGTTAGGGTTATGTTGAGGGTTAGGGTTAGAGATCCGGTCTGGGTTACGATTGGACCTAGGGTTAGGGTTATGTTGAGGGCTAGGGTTAGAGATCCGTTTAGGGTTACGATTGGACCTAGGGTTAGGGTTATGTTGAGGGCTAGGGTTAGAGATCCGGTTAGGGTTACGATTGGACCTAGGGTTAGGGTTATGTTGAGGGGTAGGGTTAGAGATCCGGTTAGGGTTATGATTGGATCTAGGGTTAGGGTTATGTTGAGGGCTAGGGTTAGAGATCCGGTTACGGTTATGATTGGACCTAGGATTAGGGTTATGTTGAGGGTTAGGGTTAGAGATCCGGTTAGGGTTACGATTGGACCTGGGGTTAGCGTTATGTTGAGGGCTATGGTTAGAGATCCGGTCAGGGTTACGATTGGACCTAGGGTTAGGGTTATGTTGTGGGCTAGGGTTAGAGAGACGGTTAGGGTTACGATTGGACCTAGGGTTAGGGTTATGTTGACGGCTAGGGTTAGAGATGCCGTTAGGGTTACGATTGGACCTAGGGTTAGGGTTATGTTGAGGGCTAGGGTTAGAGATCCGGTTAGGGTTACGATTGGACCTAGGGTTAGGGTTATGTTGAGGGCAAGGGTTAGAGATGCCGTTAGGGTTACGATTGGACCTAGGGTTAGGGTTATGTTGAGGGTTAGGGTTAGAGATCCGGTTAGGGTTACGATTGGACCTAGGGTTAGGGTTATGTTGAGGGCTAGGGTTAGAGATGCCGTTAGGGTTACGATTGGACCTAGGGTTAGGGTTATGTTAAGGGTTAGGGTTAGAGATCCGGTCTGGGTTACGATTGGACCTAGGGTTAGGGTTATGTTGAGGGCTAGGGTTAGAGATCCGGTTAGGGTTACGATTGGACCTAGGGTTAGGGTTATGTTGAGGGCTAGGGTTAGAGATCCGGTTAGGGTTACGATTGGACCTAGGGTTAGGGTTATGTTGAGGGGTAGGGTTAGAGATCCGGTTAGGGTTATGATTGGATCTAGGGTTAGGGTTATGTTGAGGGCTAGGGTTAGAGATCCGGTTACGGTTATGATTGGACCTAGGATTAGGGTTATGTTGAGGGTTAGGGTTAGAGATCCGGTTATGGTTACGATTGGACCTAGGGTTAGCGTTATGTTGAGGGCTATGGTTAGAGATCCGGTCAGGGTTACGATTGGACCTAGGGTTAGGGTTATGTTGTGGGCTAGGGTTAGAGAGACGGTTAGTGTTACGATTGGACCTAGGGTTAGGGTTATGTTGAGGGCTAGGGTTAGAGATCCGGTTAGGGTTACAATTGGACCTAGGGTTAGGGTTATGTTGTGGGGTAGGGTTAGAGATCCGGTTAGGGTTATGATTGGATCTAGGGTTAGGGTTATGTTGAGGGCTATGGTTAGAGATCCGGTCAGGGTTACGATTGGACCTAGGGTTAGGGTTATGTTGTGGGCTAGGGTTAGAGAGACGGTTAGGGTTACGATTGGACCTAGGGTTAGGGTTATGTTGACGGCTAGGGTTAGAGATGCCGTTAGGGTTATGATTGGACCTAGGGTTAGGGTTATGTTGAGGGCTAGGGTTAGAGATCCGGTTAGGGTTACGATTGGACCTAGGGTTAGGGTTATGTTGAGGGCTAGGGTTAGAGATCCGGTCAGGGTTACGACTGGACCTAGGGTTAGGGTTATGTTGTGGGCTAGGGTTAGAGAGACGGTTAGGGTTACGATTGGACCTAGGGTTAGGGTTATGTTGAGGGCTAGGGTTAGAGATGCCCTTAGGGTTACGATTGGACCTAGCGTTAGGGTTATGTTGAGGGTTAGGGTTAGAGATCCGGTTAGGGTTACGATTGGACCTAGGGTTAGGGTTATGTTGAGGGCTAGGGTTAGAGATGCCGTTAGGGTTACGATTGGACCTAGGGTTAGGGTAATGTTGAGGGTTAGGGTTAGAGATCCGGTCTGGGTTACGATTGGACCTAGGGTTAGGGTTATGTTGAGGGCTAGGGTTAGAGATCCGTTTAGGGTTACGATTGGACCTAGGGTTAGGGTTATGTTGAGGGCTAGGGTTAGAGATCCGGTTAGGGTTACGATTGGACCTAGGGTTAGGGTTATGTTGAGGGGTAGGGTTAGAGATCCGGTTAGGGTTATGATTGGATCTAGGGTTAGGGTTATGTTGAGGGCTAGGGTTAGAGATCCGGTTACGGTTATGATTGGACCTAGGATTAGGGTTATGTTGAGGGTTAGGGTTAGAGATCCGGTTAGGGTTACGATTGGACCTGGGGTTAGCGTTATGTTGAGGGCTATGGTTAGAGATCCGGTCAGGGTTACGATTGGACCTAGGGTTAGGGTTATGTTGTGGGCTAGGGTTAGAGAGACGGTTAGGGTTACGATTGGACCTAGGGTTAGGGTTATGTTGACGGCTAGGGTTAGAGATGCCGTTAGGGTTACGATTGGACCTAGGGTTAGGGTTATGTTGAGGGCTAGGGTTAGAGATCCGGTTAGGGTTACGATTGGACCTAGGGTTAGGGTTATGTTGAGGGCAAGGGTTAGAGATGCCGTTAGGGTTACGATTGGACCTAGGGTTAGGGTTATGTTGAGGGTTAGGGTTAGAGATCCGGTTAGGGTTACGATTGGACCTAGGGTTAGGGTTATGTTGAGGGCTAGGGTTAGAGATGCCGTTAGGGTTACGATTGGACCTAGGGTTAGGGTTATGTTAAGGGTTAGGGTTAGAGATCCGGTCTGGGTTACGATTGGACCTAGGGTTAGGGTTATGTTGAGGGCTAGGGTTAGAGATCCGGTTAGGGTTACGATTGGACCTAGGGTTAGGGTTATGTTGAGGGCTAGGGTTAGAGATCCGGTTAGGGTTACGATTGGACCTAGGGTTAGGGTTATGTTGAGGGGTAGGGTTAGAGATTCGGTTAGGGTTATGATTGGATCTAGGGTTAGGGTTATGTTGAGGGCTAGGGTTAGAGATCCGGTTACGGTTATGATTGGACCTAGGATTAGGGTTATGTTGAGGGTTAGGGTTAGAGATCCGGTTATGGTTACGATTGGACCTAGGGTTAGCGTTATGTTGAGGGCTATGGTTAGAGATCCGGTCAGGGTTACGATTGGACCTAGGGTTAGGGTTATGTTGTGGGCTAGGGTTAGAGAGACGGTTAGTGTTACGATTGGACCTAGGGTTAGGGTTATGTTGAGGGCTAGGGTTAGAGATCCGGTTAGGGTTACAATTGGACCTAGGGTTAGGGTTATGTTGTGGGGTAGGGTTAGAGATCCGGTTAGGGTTATGATTGGATCTAGGGTTAGGGTTATGTTGAGGGCTATGGTTAGAGATCCGGTCAGGGTTACGATTGGACCTAGGGTTAGGGTTATGTTGTGGGCTAGGGTTAGAGAGACGGTTAGGGTTACGATTGGACCTAGGGTTAGGGTTATGTTGACGGCTAGGGTTAGAGATGCCGTTAGGGTTATGATTGGACCTAGGGTTAGGGTTATGTTGAGGGCTAGGGTTAGAGATCCGGTTAGGGTTACGATTGGACCTAGGGTTAGGGTTATGTTGAGGGCTAGGGTTAGAGATCCGGTCAGGGTTACGATTGGACCTAGGGTTAGGGTTATGTTGTGGGCTAGGGTTAGAGAGACGGTTAGGGTTACGATTGGACCTAGGGTTAGGGTTATGTTGAGGGCTAGGGTTAGAGATGCCGTTAGGGTTACGATTGGACCTAGCGTTAGGGTTATGTTGAGGGTTAGGGTTAGAGATCCGGTTAGGGTTACGATTGGACCTAGGGTTAGGGTTATGTTGAGGGCTAGGGTTAGAGATGCCGTTAGGGTTACGATTGGACCTAGGGTTAGGGTAATGTTGAGGGTTAGGGTTAGAGATCCGGTCTGGGTTACGATTGGACCTAGGGTTAGGGTTATGTTGAGGGCTAGGGTTAGAGATCCGTTTAGGGTTACGATTGGACCTAGGGTTAGGGTTATGTTGAGGGCTAGGGTTAGAGATCCGGTTAGGGTTACGATTGGACCTAGGGTTAGGGTTATGTTGAGGGGTAGGGTTAGAGATCCGGTTAGGGTTATGATTGGATCTAGGGTTAGGGTTATGTTGAGGGCTAGGGTTAGAGATCCGGTTACGGTTATGATTGGACCTAGGATTAGGGTTATGTTGAGGGTTAGGGTTAGAGATCCGGTTAGGGTTACGATTGGACCTGGGGTTAGCGTTATGTTGAGGGCTATGGTTAGAGATCCGGTCAGGGTTACGATTGGACCTAGGGTTAGGGTTATGTTGTGGGCTAGGGTTAGAGAGACGGTTAGGGTTACGATTGGACCTAGGGTTAGGGTTATGTTGACGGCTAGGGTTAGAGATGCCGTTAGGGTTACGATTGGACCTAGGGTTAGGGTTATGTTGAGGGCTAGGGTTAGAGATCCGGTTAGGGTTACGATTGGACCTAGGGTTAGGGTTATGTTGAGGGCAAGGGTTAGAGATGCCGTTAGGGTTACGATTGGACCTAGGGTTAGGGTTATGTTGAGGGTTAGGGTTAGAGATCCGGTTAGGGTTACGATTGGACCTAGGGTTAGGGTTATGTTGAGGGCTAGGGTTAGAGATGCCGTTAGGGTTACGATTGGACCTAGGGTTAGGGTTATGTTAAGGGTTAGGGTTAGAGATCCGGTCTGGGTTACGATTGGACCTAGGGTTAGGGTTATGTTGAGGGCTAGGGTTAGAGATCCGGTTAGGGTTACGATTGGACCTAGGGTTAGGGTTATGTTGAGGGCTAGGGTTAGAGATCCGGTTAGGGTTACGATTGGACCTAGGGTTAGGGTTATGTTGAGGGGTAGGGTTAGAGATTCGGTTAGGGTTATGATTGGATCTAGGGTTAGGGTTATGTTGAGGGCTAGGGTTAGAGATCCGGTTACGGTTATGATTGGACCTAGGATTAGGGTTATGTTGAGGGTTAGGGTTAGAGATCCGGTTATGGTTACGATTGGACCTAGGGTTAGCGTTATGTTGAGGGCTATGGTTAGAGATCCGGTCAGGGTTACGATTGGACCTAGGGTTAGGGTTATGTTGTGGGCTAGGGTTAGAGAGACGGTTAGTGTTACGATTGGACCTAGGGTTAGGGTTATGTTGAGGGCTAGGGTTAGAGATCCGGTTAGGGTTACAATTGGACCTAGGGTTAGGGTTATGTTGTGGGGTAGGGTTAGAGATCCGGTTAGGGTTATGATTGGATCTAGGGTTAGTGTTATGTTGAGGGCTATGGTTAGAGATCCGGTCAGGGTTACGATTGGACCTAGGGTTAGGGTTATGTTGTGGGCTAGGGTTAGAGAGACGGTTAGGGTTACGATTGGACCTAGGGTTAGGGTTATGTTGACGGCTAGGGTTAGAGATGCCGTTAGGGTTATGATTGGACCTAGGGTTAGGGTTATGTTGAGGGCTAGGGTTAGAGATCCGGTTAGGGTTACGATTGGACCTAGGGTTAGGGTTATGTTGAGGGCTATGGTTAGAGATCCGGTCAGGGTTACGATTGGACCTAGGGTTAGGTTTATGTTGTGGGCTAGGGTTAGAGAGACGGTTAGGGTTACGATTGGACCTAGGGTTAGGGTTATGTTGACGGCTAGGGTTAGAGATACCGTTAGGGTTACGATTGGACCTAGGGTTAGGGTTATGTTGAGGGCTAGGGTTAGAGATGCCGTTAGGGTTACGATTGGACCTAGGGTTAGGGTTATGTTGAGGGTTAGGGTTAGAGATCCGGTCTGGGTTACGATTGGACCTAGGGTTAGGGTTATGTTGAGGGCTAGGGTTAGAGATCCGTTTAGGGTTACGATTGGACCTAGGGTTAGGGTTATGTTGAGGGCTAGGGTTAGAGATCCGGTTAGGGTTACGATTGGACCTAGGGTTAGGGTTATGTTGAGGGGTAGGGTTAGAGATCCGGTTAGGGTTATGATTGGATCTAGGGTTAGGGTTATGTTGAGGGCTAGGGTTAGAGATCCGGTTACGGTTATGATTGGACCTAGGATTAGGGTTATGTTGAGGGTTAGGGTTAGAGATCCGGTTAGGGTTACGATTGGACCTAGGGTTAGCGTTATGTTGAGGGCTATGGTTAGAGATCCGGTCAGGGTTACGATTGGACCTAGGGTTAGGGTTATGTTGTGGGCTAGGGTTAGAGAGACGGTTAGGGTTACGATTGGACCTAGGGTTAGGGTTATGTTGAGGGCTAGGGTTAGAGATCCGGTTAGGGTTACGATTGGACCTAGGGTTAGGGTTATGTTGAGGGCAAGGGTTAGAGATGCCGTTAGGGTTACGATTGGACCTAGGGTTAGGGTTATGTTGAGGGTTAGGGTTAGAGATCCGGTTAGGGTTACGATTGGACCTAGGGTTAGGGTTATGTTGAGGGCTAGGGTTAGAGATGCCGTTAGGGTTACGATTGGACCTAGGGTTAGGGTTATGTTAAGGGTTAGGGTTAGAGATCCGGTCTGGGTTACGATTGGACCTAGGGTTAGGGTTATGTTGAGGGCTAGGGTTAGAGATCCGGTTAGGGTTACGATTGGACCTAGGGTTAGGGTTATGTTGAGGGCTAGGGTTAGAGATCCGGTTAGGGTTACGATTGGACCTAGGGTTAGGGTTATGTTGAGGGGTAGGGTTAGAGATCCGGTTAGGGTTATGATTGGATCTAGGGTTAGGGTTATGTTGAGGGCTAGGGTTAGAGATCCGGTTACGGTTATGAATGGACCTAGGATTAGGGTTATGTTGAGGGTTAGGGTTAGAGATCCGGTTATGGTTACGATTGGACCTAGGGTTAGCGTTATGTTGAGGGCTATGGTTAGAGATCCGGTCAGGGTTACGATTGGACCTAGGGTTAGGGTTATGTTGTGGGCTAGGGTTAGAGAGACGGTTAGTGTTACGATTGGACCTAGGGTTAGGGTTATGTTGAGGGCTAGGGTTAGAGATCCGGTTAGGGTTACGATTGGACCTAGGGTTAGGGTTATGTTGTGGGGTAGGGTTAGAGATCCGGTTAGGGTTATGATTGGATCTAGGGTTAGGGTTATGTTGAGGGCTATGGTTAGAGATCCGGTCAGGGTTACGATTGGACCTAGGGTTAGGGTTATGTTGTGGGCTAGGGTTAGAGAGACGGTTAGGGTTACGATTGGACCTAGGGTTAGGGTTATGTTGACGGCTAGGGTTAGAGATGCCGTTAGGGTTATGATTGGACCTAGGGTTAGGGTTATGTTGAGGGCTAGGGTTAGAGATCCGGTTAGGGTTACGATTGGACCTAGGGTTAGGGTTATGTTGAGGGCTATGGTTAGAGATCCGGTCAGGGTTACGATTGGACCTAGGGTTAGGTTTATGTTGTGGGCTAGGGTTAGAGAGACGGTTAGGGTTACGATTGGACCTAGGGTTAGGGTTATGTTGACGGCTAGGGTTAGAGATACCGTTAGGGTTACGATTGGACCTAGGATTAGTGTTATGTTTAGGGCTAGGGTTAGAGATCCGGTTAGGGTTACGATTGGACCTAGGGTTAGGGTTATGTTGAGGGCTAGGGTTAGAGATGCCGTTAGGGTTACGATTGGACCTAGGGTTAGGGTTATGTTGAGGGTTAGGGTTAGAGATCCTGTTAGGGTTACGATTGGACCTAGGGTTAGGGTTATGTTGAGGGCTAGGGTTAGAGATCCGGTCTGGGTTACGATTGGACCTAGGGTTAGGGTTATGTTGAGGGCTAGGGTTAGAGATCCGGTTAGGGTTACGATTGGACCTAGGGTTACGGTTATGTTGAGGGCTAGGGTTAGAGATCCGGTTAGGGTTACGATTGGACCTAGGGTTAGGGTTATGTTGAGGGGTAGGGTTAGAGATCCGGTTAGGGTTATGATTGGATCTAGGGTTAGGGTTATGTTGAGGGCTAGGGTTAGAGATCCGGTTACGGTTATGATTGGACCTAGGATTAGGGTTATGTTGAGGGTTAGGGTTAGAGATCCGGTTAGGGTTACGATTGGACCTAGGGTTAGCGTTATGTTGAGGGCTATGGTTAGAGATCCGGTCAGGGTTACGATTGGACCTAGGGTTAGGGTTATGTTGTGGGCTAGGGTTAGAGAGACGGTTAGGGTTACGATTGGACCTAGGGTTAGGGTTATGTTGACGGCTAGGGTTAGAGATGCCGTTAGGGTTATGATTGGACCTAGGGTTAGGGTTATGTTGAGGGCTAGGGTTAGAGATCCGGTTAGGGTTACGATTGGACCTAGGGTTAGGGTTATGTTGAGGGCTAGGGTTAGAGATCCGGTTAGGGTTACGATTGGACCCAGGGTTAGGGTTATGTTGAGGGCTAGGATTAGAGATGCCGTTAGGGTTACGATTGGACCTAGGGTTAGGGTTATGTTTAGGGTTAGAGATCCGGTTAGGGTTACGATTGGACCTAGGGTTAGGGTTATGTTGAGGGCTAGGGGTAGAGAAACGGTTAGGGTTACGATTGGACCTAGGGTTAGGGTTTGGTTGAGGGCTAGGGTTAGAGATCCGGTTAGGGTTACGATTGGACCTAGGGTTAGGGTTATGTTGAGGGCTAGGGTTAGAGATCCGGTTAGGGTTACGATTGGACCTAGGGTTAGGGTTATCTTGAGGGCTAGGGTTAGAGATCCGGTTAGGGTTATGATTGGACCAAGGGTTAGGGTTATGTTGAGGGCTAGGGTTAGAGAAGCGGTTAGGGTTACGATTGGACCTAGGGTTACGGTTATGTTGAGGGCTAGGGTTAGAGATGCGGTTAGGGTTACGATTGGACCTAGTGTTAGGGTTATGTTGAGGGCTAGGGTTAGAGATCCGGTTAGGGTTACGATTGGACCTAGGGTTAGGGTTATGTTGAGGGCTAGTGTTAGAGATCCGGTTAGGGTTACAATTGGACCTAGGGTTAGGGTTATGTTGTGGGCTAGGGTTAGAGAGACGGTTAGGGTTACGATTGGACCTAGGGTTAGGGTTATGTTGACGGCTAGGGTTAGAGATGCCGTTAGGGTTACGATTGGACCTAGGGTTAGGGTTATGTTGAGGGCTAGGGTTAGAGATGCCGTTAGGGTTACGATTGGACCTAGGGTCAGGGTTATGTTTAAGGTTAGAGATCCGGTTAGGGTTACGATTGGACCTAGGGTTAGGGTTATGTTGAGGGCTAGGGTTAGAGAATCTTTTAGGGTTACGATTGGACCTAGGGTTAGGGTTATGTTGAGGGCTAGGGTTAGAGATCCGGTTAGGGTTACGATTGGACCTAGGGTTAGGGTTATGTTGAGGGCTAGGGTTAGAGATCCGGTTAGGGTTACGATTGGACCTAGGGTTAGGGTTATGTTGACGACTAGGGTTAGAGAGACGGTTAGGGTTACGATTGGACCTAGGGTTAGGGTTATGTTGACGACTAGGGTTAGAGATGCCGTTAGGGTTACGATTGGACCTAGGGTTAGGGTTATGTTGTGGGCTAGGGTTAGAGAGACGGTTAGGTTACGATTGGACCTAGGGTTAGGGTTATGTTGACGACTAGGGTTAGAGATGCCGTTAGGGTTACGATTGGACCTAGGGTTAGGGTTATGTTGAGGGCTAGGGTTAGAGATGCCGTTAGGGTTACGATTGGACCTAGTGTTAGGGTTATTTCAGGGCTAGGGTTAGAGATCCGGTTAGGGTTACGATTGGACCTAGGGTTAGGGTTATGTTGAGGGCTAGGGTTAGAGATCCGGTTCGGGTTACGATTGGACCTAGGGTTAGGGTTATGTTGATGGCTAGGGTTAGAGATCCGGTTAGGGTTACGATTGGACCTAGGGATAGGGTTATGTTGAGGGCTAGTGTTAGAGATCCGGTTAGGGTTACGATTGGACCAAGGGTTAGGGTTATGTTGAGGGCTAGTGTTAGAGAAGCGGTTAGGGTTACGATTCGACCTAGGGTTAGGGTTATGTTGAGGGCTAGGGTTAGAGATCCGGTTAGGGTTACGATTGGACCTAGGGTTAGGGTTATGTTGAGGGCAGGGTTAGAGATCCGGTTAGGGTTACGATTGGACCTAGGGTTAGGGTTATGTTGAGGGCTAGGGTTAGAGATCCGGTTAGGGTTACGATTGGACCTAGGGTTAGGGTTATGTTGAGGGCTAGGTTTAGAGATCCGGTTAGGGTTACGATTGGACCTAGGGTTAGGGTTATGTTGTGGGCTAGGGTTAGAGAGACGGTTAGGGTTACGATTGGACCTAGGGTTAGGGTTATGTTGAGGGCTAGGTTTAGAGATCCGGTTAGGGTTACGATTGGACCTAGGGTTAGGGTTATGTTGAGGGCTAGGGTTAGAGATGCCGTTAGGGTTACGATTGGACCTAGGGTTAGGGTTATGTTGAGGGTTAGGGTTAGAGATCCGGTTAGGGTTACGATTGGACCAAGGGTTAGGGTTATGTTGAGGGCTAGGGTTAGAGAATCGGTTAGGGTTACGATTCGACCTAGGGTTAGGGTTATGTTGAGGGCTAGGGTTAGAGATCCGGTTAGGGTTACGATTGGACCTAGGGTTAGGGTTATGTTGAGGGCTAGGGTTAGAGATCCGGTTAGGGTGACGATTGGACCTAGGGTTAGGGTTATGTTGAGGGCTAGGATTAGAGATGCCGTTAGGGTTACGATTGGACCTCGGGTTAGGGTTATGTTGAGGGTTAGGGTTAGAGATCCGGTTAGGGTTACGATTGGACCTAGGGTTAGGGTTTTGTTGAGGGCTAGGGTTAGAGATGCCGTTAGGGTTACGATTGGACCTAGGGTTAGGGTTATGTTGAGGGTTAGGGTTAGAGATCCGGTTAGGGTTACGATTGGACCAAGGGTTAGGGTTATGTTGAAGGCCAGGGTTAGAGAATCGGTTAGGGTTACGATTCGACCTAGGGTTAGTGTTATGTTGAGGACTAGGGTTAGAGATCCGGTTAGGGTTACGATTGGACCTAGGGTTAGGGTTATGTTGAGGGCTAGGGTTAGAGATCCGGTTAGGGTTACGATTGGACCTAGGGTTAGGGTTATGTTGTGGGCTAGGGTTAGAGAGACGGTTAGGGTTACGATTGGACCTAGGGTTAGGGTTATGTTGAGGGCTAGGATTAGAGATGCCGTTAGGGTTACGATTGAACCTCGGGTTAGGGTTATGTTGAGGGTTAGGGTTAGAGATCCGGTTAGGGTTACGATTGGACCTAGGGTTAGGGTTATGTTGACGACTAGGGTTAGAGATGCCGTTAGGGTTACGATTGGACCTAGGGTTAGGGTTATGTTGAGGGCTAGGGTTAGAGATCCGGTTAGGGTTACGATAGGACCTAGGGTTAGGGTTATGTTGAGGGCTAGGGTTAGATATCCGGTTAGGGTTACGATTGGACCTAGGGTTAGGGTTATGTTGAGGGCTAGGGTTAGAGATGCCGTTAGGGTTACGATTGGACCTAGGGTTAGGGTTATGTTGAGGGTTAGGGTTAGAGATCCGGTTAGGGTTACGATTGGACCTAGGGTTAGGGTTATGTTGAGGGCTAGGGTTAGAGAATCGGTTAGGGTTACGATTGGACCTAGGGTTAGGGTTATGTTGAGGGCTAGGGTTAGAGATCCGGTTAGGGTTACGATTGGACCTAGGGTTAGGGTTATGTTGAGGGCTAGGGTTAGAGATCCGGTTAGGGTTACGATTGGACCTAGGGTTAGGGTTATGTTGAGGGCTAGGGTTAGAGATCCGGTTAGGGTTACGATTGGGCCTAGGGTTAGGGTTATGTTGAGGGCTAGGGTTAGAGATCCGGTTAGGGTTATGTTGAGGGCTAGGGTTAGAGATCCGTTTAGGGTTACGATTGGACCTAGGGTTAGGGTTTGGTTGAGGGCTAGGGTTAGAGATCCGGTTAGGGTTACGATTGGACATAGGGTTAGGGTTATGTTGAGGGCTAGGGTTAGAGATCCGGTTAGGGTTACGATTAGACCTAGGGTTAGGGTTATGTTGTGGGCTAGGGTTAGAGAGACGGTTAGGGTTACGATTGAACCTAGGGTTAGGGTTATGTTGACGGCTAGGGTTAGAGATGCCCTTAGGGTTACGATTGGACCTAGGGTTAGTGTTATGTTGAGGGTTAGGTTTAGAGATCCGGTTAGGGTTACGATTGGACCTAGGGTTAGGGTTATGTTGAGGGCTAGGGTTAGAGATCCGGTTAGGGTTATGTTGAGGGCTAGGGTTAGAGATCCGGTTAGGGTTACGATTGGACCTAGGGTTAGGGTTTGGTTGTGGGCTAGGGTTAGAGATCCGGTTAGGGTTACGATTGGATATAGGGTTAGGGTTATGTTGAGGGCTAGGGTTAGAGATCCGGTTAGGGTTACGATTGGACCTAGGGTTAGGGTTATGTTGTGGGCTAGGGTGAGAGAGACGGTTAGGGTTACGATTGGACCTAGGGTTAGGGTTATGTTGACGGCTAGGGTTAGAGATGCCCTTAGGGTTACGATTGGACCTAGCGTTAGGGTTATGTTGAGGGTTAGGGTTAGAGATCCGGTTAGGGTTACGATTGGACCTAGGGTTAGCGTTATGTTGAGGGCAAGGGTTAGAGATCCGGTCTGGGTTACGATTGGACCTAGGGTTAGGGTTATGTTGAGGGCTAGGGTTAGAGATCCGGTTAGGGTTACGATTGGACCTAGGGTTAGGGTTATGTTGAGGGCTAGGGTTCGAGATCCGGTTAGGGTTACGATTTGACCTAGGGTTAGGGTTATGTTGTGGGCTAGGGTTAGAGGTCCGGTTAGGGTTACGATTGGACCTAGGGTTAGGGTTATGTTGAGGGGTAGGGTTAGAGATCTGGTTAGGGTTATGATTGGACCTAGGTTTAGGGTTATGTTAAGGGCTAGGGTTAGAGATCCGGTTACGGTTATGATTGGACCTAGGATTAGGGTTATGTTGAGGGTTAGGGTTAGAGATCCGGTTAGGGTTGCGATTGGACCTAGGGTTAGCGTTATGTTGAGGGCTATGGTTAGAGATCCGGTCAGGGTTACGATTGGACCTAGGGTTAGGGTTATGTTGTGGGCTAGGGTTAGAGAGACGGTTAGGGTTCTGATTGGACCAAGGGTTAGGGTTATGTTGAGGGCTAGGGTTAGAGATCCGGTTAGGGTTACGATTGGACCTAGGGTTAGGGTTATGTTGAGGGCTAGGGTTAGAGATGCCGTTAGGGTTACGATTGGACCTAGGGTTAGGGTTATGTTGAGGGCTAGGGTTACAGATGCTGTTACGGTTACGATTGGACCTAGGGTTAGGGTTATGTTGAGGGCTAGGTTTAGAGATCCGGTTAGGGTTACGATTGGACCTAGGGTTAGGGTTATGTTGTGGGCTAGGGTTAGAGAGACGGTTAGGGTTACGATTGGACCTAGGGTTAGGGTTATGTTGAGGGCTAGGTTTAGAGATCGGGTTAGGGTTACGATTGGACCTAGGGTTAGGGTTATGTTGAGGGCTAGGGTTAGAGATGCCGTTAGGGTTACGATTGGACCTAGGGTTAGGGTTATGTTGAGGGTTAGGGTTAGAGATCCGGTTAGGGTTACGATTGGACCAAGGGTTAGGGTTATGTTGAGGGCTAGGGTTAGAGAATCGGTTAGGGTTACGATTCGACCTAGGGTTAGGGTTATGTTGAGGGCTAGGGTTAGAGATCCGGTTAGGGTTACGATTGGACCTAGGGTTAGGGTTATGTTGAGGGCTAGGGTTAGAGATCCGGTTAGGGTGACGATTGGACCTAGGGTTAGGGTTATGTTGAGGGCTAGGATTAGAGATGCCGTTAGGGTTACGATTGGACCTCGGGTTAGGGTTATGTTGAGGGTTAGGGTTAGAGATCCGGTTAGGGTTACGATTGGACCTAGGGTTAGGGTTTTGTTGAGGGCTAGGGTTAGAGATGCCGTTAGGGTTACGATTGGACCTAGGGTTAGGGTTATGTTGAGGGTTAGGGTTAGAGATCCGGTTAGGGTTACGATTGGACCAAGGGTTAGGGTTATGTTGAAGGCCAGGGTTAGAGAATCGGTTAGGGTTACGATTCGACCTAGGGTTAGTGTTATGTTGAGGACTAGGGTTAGAGATCCGGTTAGGGTTACGATTGGACCTAGGGTTAGGGTTATGTTGAGGGCTAGGGTTAGAGATCCGGTTAGGGTTACGATTGGACCTAGGGTTAGGGTTATGTTGTGGGCTAGGGTTAGAGAGACGGTTAGGGTTACGATTGGACCTAGGGTTAGGGTTATGTTGAGGGCTAGGATTAGAGATGCCGTTAGGGTTACGATTGAACCTCGGGTTAGGGTTATGTTGAGGGTTAGGGTTAGAGATCCGGTTAGGGTTACGATTGGACCTAGGGTTAGGGTTATGTTGACGGCTAGGGTTAGAGATGCCGTTAGGGTTACGATTGGACCTAGGGTTAGGGTTATGTTGAGGGCTAGGGTTAGAGATCCGGTTAGGGTTACGATAGGACCTAGGGTTAGGGTTATGTTGAGGGCTAGGGTTAGATATCCGGTTAGGGTTACGATTGGACCTAGGGTTAGGGTTATGTTGAGGGCTAGGGTTAGAGATGCCGTTAGGGTTACGATTGGACCTAGGGTTAGGGTTATGTTGAGGGTTAGGGTTAGAGATCCGGTTAGGGTTACGATTGGACCTAGGGTTAGGGTTATGTTGAGGGCTAGGGTTAGAGAATCGGTTAGGGTTACGATTGGACCTAGGGTTAGGGTTATGTTGAGGGCTAGGGTTAGAGATCCGGTTAGGGTTACGATTGGACCTAGGGTTAGGGTTATGTTGAGGGCTAGGGTTAGAGATCCGGTTAGGGTTACGATTGGACCTAGGGTTAGGGTTATGTTGAGGGCTAGGGTTAGAGATCCGGTTAGGGTTACGATTGGGCCTAGGGTTAGGGTTATGTTGAGGGCTAGGGTTAGAGATCCGGTTAGGGTTATGTTGAGGGCTAGGGTTAGAGATCCGTTTAGGGTTACGATTGGACCTAGGGTTAGGGTTTGGTTGAGGGCTAGGGTTAGAGATCCGGTTAGGGTTACAATTGGACATAGGGTTAGGGTTATGTTGAGGGCTAGGGTTAGAGATCCGGTTAGGGTTACGATTAGACCTAGGGTTAGGGTTATGTTGTGGGCTAGGGTTAGAGAGACGGTTAGGGTTACGATTGAACCTAGGGTTAGGGTTATGTTGACGGCTAGGGTTAGAGATGCCCTTAGGGTTACGATTGGACCTAGGGTTAGTGTTATGTTGAGGGTTAGGGTTAGAGATCCGGTTAGGGTTACGATTGGACCTAGGGTTAGGGTTATGTTGAGGGCTAGGGTTAGAGATCCGGTTAGGGTTATGTTGAGGGCTAGGGTTAGAGATCCGGTTAGGGTTACGATTGGACCTAGGGTTAGGGTTTGGTTGTGGGCTAGGGTTAGAGATCCGGTTAGGGTTACGATTGGATATAGGGTTAGGGTTATGTTGAGGGCTAGGGTTAGAGATCCGGTTAGGGTTACGATTGGACCTAGGGTTAGGGTTATGTTGTGGGCTAGGGTGAGAGAGACGGTTAGGGTTACGATTGGACCTAGGGTTAGGGTTATGTTGACGGCTAGGGTTAGAGATGCCCTTAGGGTTACGATTGGACCTAGCGTTAGGGTTATGTTGAGGGTTAGGGTTAGAGATCCGGTTAGGGTTACGATTGGACCTAGGGTTAGCGTTATGTTGAGGGCAAGGGTTAGAGATCCGGTCTGGGTTACGATTGGACCTAGGGTTAGGGTTATGTTGAGGGCTAGGGTTAGAGATCCGGTTAGGGTTACGATTGGACCTAGGGTTAGGGTTATGTTGAGGGCTAGGGTTCGAGATCCGGTTAGGGTTACGATTTGACCTAGGGTTAGGGTTATGTTGTGGGCTAGGGTTAGAGGTCCGGTTAGGGTTACGATTGGACCTAGGGTTAGGGTTATGTTGAGGGGTAGGGTTAGAGATCTGGTTAGGGTTATGATTGGACCTAGGTTTAGGGTTATGTTAAGGGCTAGGGTTAGAGATCCGGTTACGGTTATGATTGGACCTAGGATTAGGGTTATGTTGAGGGTTAGGGTTAGAGATCCGGTTAGGGTTACGATTGGACCTAGGGTTAGCGTTATGTTGAGGGCTATGGTTAGAGATCCGGTCAGGGTTACGATTGGACCTAGGGTTAGGGTTATGTTGTGGGCTAGGGTTAGAGAGACGGTTAGGGTTCTGATTGGACCAAGGGTTAGGGTTATGTTGAGGGCTAGGGTTAGAGATCCGGTTAGGGTTACGATTGGACCTAGGGTTAGGGTTATGTTGAGGGCTAGGGTTAGAGATGCCGTTAGGGTTACGATTGGACCTAGGGTTAGGGTTATGTTGAGGGCTAGGGTTACAGATGCTGTTACGGTTACGATTGGACCTAGGGTTAGGGTTATGTTGAGGGTTAGGGTTAGAGATCCGGTTAGGGTTACGATTGGACCTAGGGTTAGATTTATGTTGAGGGCTAGGGTTAGAGAATCGGTTAGGGTTACGATTGGACCTAGGGTTAGGGTTATGTTGAGGGCTAGGGTTAGAGATCCGGTTAGGGTTACGATTGGACCTAGAGTTAGGGTTATGTTGAGGGCTAGGGTTAGAGATCCGGTTAGGGTTCTGATTGGACCAAGGGTTAGGGTTATGTTGAGGGCTAGGGTTAGAGATCCGGTTAGGGTTACGATTGGACCTAGGGTTAGGGTTATGTTGAGGGCTAGGTTTAGAGATCCGGTTAGGGTTACGATTGGACCTAGGGTTAGGGTTATGTTGAGGGCTAGGGTTAGAGATCCGGTTAGGGTTATGTTTGGACCTAGGGTTAGGGTTATGTTGACGGCTAGGGTTAGAGATGCCGTTAGGGTTACGATTGGACCTAGGGTTAGGGTTATGTTGAGGGCTAGGGTTAGAGATCCTGTTAGGGTTACGATTGGACCTAGGGTTAGGGTTATGTTGAGGGCTAGGGTTAGAGATCCGGTTAGGGTTACGATTGGACCTAGGGTTAGGGTTTGGTTGAGGGCTAGGGTTAGAGATCCGGTTAGGGTTACGATTGGACCTAGGGTTAGGGTTATGTTGAGGGCTAGGGTTAGAGATCCGGTTCGGGTTACGATTGGACCTAGGGTTAGGGTTATGTTGAGGGCTAGGGTTAGAGATCCGGTTAGGGTTACGATTGGACCTAGGGTTAGGGTTATGTTGAGGGCTAGGGTTAGAGATCCGGTTAGGGTTACGATTGGACCAAGGGTTAGGGTTATGTTGAGGGCTAGTGTTAGAGAAGCGGTTAGGGTTACGATTCGACCTAGGGTTAGGGTTATGTTGAGGGCTAGGGTTAGAGATCCGGTTAGGGTTACGATTGGACCTAGGGTTAGGGTTATGTTGAGGGCAGGGTTAGAGATCCGGTTAGGGTTACGATTGGACCTAGGGTTAGGGTTATGTTGAGGGCTAGGGTTAGAGATCCGGTTAGGGTTACGATTGGACCTAGGGTTAGGGTTATGTTGAGGGCTAGGTTTAGAGATCCGGTTAGGGTTACGATTGGACCTAGGGTTAGGGTTATGTTGTGGGCTAGGGTTAGAGAGACGGTTAGGGTTACGATTGGACCTAGGGTTAGGGTTATGTTGAGGGCTAGGTTTAGAGATTCGGTTAGGGTTACGATTGGACCTAGGGTTAGGGTTATGTTGAGGGCTAGGGTTAGAGAGACGGTTAGGGTTACGATTGGACCTAGGGTTAGGGTTATGTTGAGGGCTAGGTTTAGAGATTCGGTTAGGGTTACGATTGGACCTAGGGTTAGGGTTATGTTGAGGGCTAGGGTTAGAGATGCCGTTAGGGTTACGATTGGACCTAGGGTTAGGGTTATGTTCAGGGTTAGGGTTAGAGATCCGGTTAGGGTTACGATTGGACCAAGGGTTAGGGTTATTTTGAGGGCTAGGGTTAGAGAATCGGTTAGGGTTACGATTCGACCTAGGGTTAGGGTTATGTTGAGGGCTAGGGTTAGAGTTCCGGTTAGGGTTACGATTGGACCTAGGGTTAGGGTTATGTTGAGGGCTAGGGTTAGAGATCCGGTTAGGGTTACGATTGGACCTAGGGTTAGGGTTATGTTGAGGGCTAGGATTAGAGATGCCGTTAGGGTTACGATTGGACCTCGGGTTAGGGTTATGTTGAGGGCTAGGTTTAGAGATCCGGTTAGGGTTACGATTGGACCTAGGGTTAGGGTTATGTTGAGGGCTAGGGTTAGAGATCCGGTTAGGGTTACGATTGGACCTAGGGTTAGGGTTATGTTGAGGGCTAGGGTTAGAGATCCGGTTAGGGTTACGATTGGACCGAGGGTTAGGGTTATGTTGAGGGCTAGGGTTAGAGATCCGGTTAGGGTTACGATTGGACCTAGGGTTAGGGTTATGTTGAGGGCTAGGGTTAGAGATCCGGTCAGGGTTACGATTGGACCTAGGGTTAGGGTTATGTTGAGGGCTAATGTTAGAGATCCGGTTAGGGTTACGATTGGACCTAGGGTTAGGGTTATGTTGAGGGCTAGGGTTAGAGAGACGGTTAGGGTTACGATTGGACCTAGGGTTAGGGTTATGTTGACGGCTCGGGTTAGAGATGCCCTTAGGGTTACGATTGGACCTAGGGTTAGGGTTAGGTTGAGGGCTAGGGTTAGAGATGCCGTTAGGGTTACGATTGGACCTAGGGTTAGGGTTATGTTGAGGGTTAGGGTTAGAGATCCGGTTAGGGTTACGATTGGACCTAGGGTTAGGGTTATGTTGAGGTCTAGGGTTAGAGAATCGGTTAGGGTTACGATTGGACCTAGGGTTAGGGTTATGTTGAGGGCTCGGGTTAGAGATCCGGTTAGGGTTACGATTGGACCTAGGGTTAGGGTTATGTTGAGGGCTAGGGTTAGAGATCCGGTTAGGGTTACGATTGGACCTAGGGTTAGGGTTATGTTGAGGGCTAGGGTTAGAGATCCGGTTAGGGTTACGATTGGACCTAGGGTTAGGGTTATGTTGAGGGCTAGGGTTAGAGATTCGGTTAGGGTAACGATTGGACCTAGGGTTAGGGTTTGGTTGAGGGCTAGGGTTAGAGATCCGGTTAGGGTTACGATTGGACCTAGGGTTAGGGTTATGTTGAGGGCTAGGGTTAGAGAATCGGTTAGGGTTACGATTGGACCTAGGGTTAGGGTTATGTTGAGGGCTAGGGTTAGAGATCCGGTTAGGGTTACGATTGGACCTAGGGTTAGGGTTATGTTGAGGGCTAGGGTTAGAGATCCGGTTAGGGTTACGATTGGACCTAGGGTTAGGGTTTGGTTGAGGGCTAGGGTTAGAGATCCGGTTAGGGTTACGATTGGACCTAGGGTTAGGGTTATGTTGTGGGCTAGGGTTAGAGAGTCGGTTAGGGTTACGATTGGACCTAGGGTTAGGGTTATGTTGAGGGCTAGGGTTAGAGATCCGGTTAGGGTTACGATTGGACCTAGGGTTAGGGTTATGTTGAGGGGTAGGGTTAGAGATCCGGTTAGGGTTACGATTGGACCTAGGGTTAGGGTTATGTTGAGGGCTAGGGTTAGAGATCCGGTTAGGGTTACGATTGGACCTAGGGTTAGGGTTATGTTGAGGGCTAGGGTTAGAGATCCGGTTAGGGTTACGATTGGACCTAGGGTTAGGGTTATGTTGTGGGCTAGGGTTAGAGAGTCGTTTAGGGTTACGATTGGACCTAGGGTTAGGGTTATGTTGAGGGCTAGGGTTAGAGAAGCGGTTAGGATTACGATTCGACCTAGGGTTAGGGTTATTTTGAGGGCTAGGGTTAGAGATCCGGTTAGGGTTACGATTGGACCTAGGGTTAGGGTTATGTTGAGGGGTAGGGTTAGAGATCCGGTTAGGGTTATGATTGGATCTAGGGTTAGGGTTATGTTGAGGGCTAGGTGTAGAGATCCGGTTAAGGTTATGATTGGACGTAGGATTAGGGTTATGTTGAGGGTTAGGGTTAGAGATCCCGTTAGGGTTACGATTGGACCTAGGATTAGCCTTATGTTGAGGGCTAGGGTTAGAGATCCGGTCAGGGTTACGATTGGACCTAGGGTTAGGGTTATGTTGAGGGCTAGGGTTAGAGATCCGGTTAGGGTTACGATTGGACCTAGGGTTAGGGTTATGTTGAGGGCTAGAGTTAGAGATCCGGTTAGGGTTACGATTGGACCTAGGGTTAGGGTTATGTTGACGGCTCGGGTTAGAGATGCCCTTAGGGTTACGATTGGACCTAGGGTTAGGGTTATGTTGAGGGTTAGGGTTAGAGATCCGGTTAGGGTTACGATTGGACCTAGGGTTAGGGTTATGTTGAGGTCTAGGGTTAGAGAATCGGTTAGGGTTACGATTGGACCTAGGGTTAGGATTATGTTGAGGGCTAGGGTTAGAGATCCGGTTAGGGTTACGATTGGACCTAGGGTTAGGGTTATGTTGAGGGCTAGGGTTAGAGATCCGGTTAGGGTTACGATTGGACCTAGGGTTAGGGTTATGTTGAGGGCTAGGGTTAGAGATCCGGTTAGGGTTACGATTGGACCTAGGGTTAGGGTTATGTTGAGGGCTAGGGTTAGAGATCCGGTTAGGGTAACGATTGGACCTAGGGTTAGGGTTTGGTTGAGGGCTAGGGTTAGAGATCCGGTTAGGGTTATGATTGGACCTAGGGTTAGGGTTATGTTGAGGGCTAGGGTTAGAGAATCGGTTAGGGTTACGATTGGACCTAGGGTTAGGGTTATGTTGAGGGCTAGGGTTAGAGATCCGGTTAGGGTTACGATTGGACCTAGGGTTAGGGTTATGTTGAGGGCTAGGGTTAGAGATCCGGTTAGGGTTACGATTGGACCTAGGGTTAGGGTTTGGTTGAGGGCTAGGGTTAGAGATCCGGTTAGGGTTACGATTGGACCTAGGGTTAGGGTTATGTTGTGGGCTAGGGTTAGAGAGTCGGTTAGGGTTACGATTGGACCTAGGGTTAGGGTTATGTTGAGGGCTAGGGTTAGAGATCCGGTTAGGGTTACGATTGGACCTAGGGTTAGGGTTATGTTGAGGGGTAGGGTTAGAGATCCGGTTAGGGTTACGATTGGACCTAGGGTTAGGGTTATGTTGAGGGCTAGGGTTAGAGATCCGGTTAGGGTTACGATTGGACCTAGGGTTAGGGTTATGTTGAGGGCTAGGGTTAGAGATCCGGTTAGGGTTACGATTGGACCTAGGGTTAGGGTTATGTTGTGGGCTAGGGTTAGAGAGTCGTTTAGGGTTACGATTGGACCTAGGGTTAGGGTTATGTTGAGGGCTAGGGTTAGAGAAGCGGTTAGGATTACGATTCGACCTAGGGTTAGGGTTATGTTGAGGGCTAGGGTTAGAGATCCGGTTAGGGTTACGATTGGACCTAGGGTTAGGGTTATGTTGAGGGGTAGGGTTAGAGATCCGGTTAGGGTTATGATTGGATCTAGGGTTAGGGTTATGTTGAGGGCTAGGTGTAGAGATCCGGTTACGGTTATGATTGGACGTAGGATTAGGGTTATGTTGAGGGTTAGGGTTAGAGATCCCGTTAGGGTTACGATTGGACCTAGGATTAGCCTTATGTTGAGGGCTAGGGTTAGAGATCCGGTCAGGGTTACGATTGGACCTAGGGTTAGGGTTATGTTGAGGGCTAGGGTTAGAGATCCGGTTAGGGTTACGATTGGACCTAGGGTTAGGGTTATGTTGAGGGCTAGAGTTAGAGATCCGGTTAGGGTTACGATTGGACCTAGGGTTAGGGTTATGTTGACGGCTCGGGTTAGAGATGCCCTTAGGGTTACGATTGGACCTAGGGTTAGGGTTATGTTGAGGGTTAGGGTTAGAGATCCGGTTAGGGTTACGATTGGACCTAGGGTTAGGGTTATGTTGAGGTCTAGGGTTAGAGAATCGGTTAGGGTTACGATTGGACCTAGGGTTAGGGTTATGTTGAGGGCTAGGGTTAGAGATCCGGTTAGGGTTACGATTGGACCTAGGGTTAGGGTTATGTTGAGGGCTAGGGTTAGAGATCCGGTTAGGGTTACGATTGGACCTAGGGTTAGGGTTATGTTGAGGGCTAGGGTTAGAGATCCGGTTAGGGTTACGATTGGACCTAGGGTTAGGGTTATGTTGAGGGCTAGGGTTAGAGATCCGGTTAGGGTAACGATTGGACCTAGGGTTAGGGTTTGGTTGAGGGCTAGGGTTAGAGATCCGGTTAGGGTTACGATTGGACCTAGGGTTAGGGTTATGTTGAGGGCTAGGGTTAGAGAATCGGTTAGGGTTACGATTGGACCTAGGGTTAGGGTTATGTTGAGGGCTAGGGTTAGAGATCCGGTTAGGGTTACGATTGGACCTAGGGTTAGGGTTATGTTGAGGGCTAGGGTTAGAGATCCGGTTAGGGTTACGATTGGACCTAGGGTTAGGGTTTGGTTGAGGGCTAGGGTTAGAGATCCGGTTAGGGTTACGATTGGACCTAGGGTTAGGGTTATGTTGTGGGCTAGGGTTAGAGAGTCGGTTAGGGTTACGATTGGACCTAGGGTTAGGGTTATGTTGAGGGCTAGGGTTAGAGATCCGGTTAGGGTTACGATTGGACCTAGGGTTAGGGTTATGTTGAGGGGTAGGGTTAGAGATCCGGTTAGGGTTACGATTGGACCTAGGGTTAGGGTTATGTTGAGGGCTAGGGTTAGAGATCCGGTTAGGGTTACGATTGGACCTAGGGTTAGGGTTATGTTGAGGGCTAGGGTTAGAGATCCGGTTAGGGTTACGATTGGACCTAGGGTTAGGGTTATGTTGTGGGCTAGGGTTAGAGAGTCGTTTAGGGTTACGATTGGACCTAGGGTTAGGGTTATGTTGAGGGCTAGGGTTAGAGAAGCGGTTAGGATTACGATTCGACCTAGGGTTAGGGTTATTTTGAGGGCTAGGGTTAGAGATCCGGTTAGGGTTACGATTGGACCTAGGGTTAGGGTTATGTTGAGGGGTAGGGTTAGAGATCCGGTTAGGGTTATGATTGGATCTAGGGTTAGGGTTATGTTGAGGGCTAGGTGTAGAGATCCGGTTACGGTTATGATTGGACGTAGGATTAGGGTTATGTTGAGGGTTAGGGTTAGAGATCCCGTTAGGGTTACGATTGGACCTAGGATTAGCCTTATGTTGAGGGCTAGGGTTAGAGATCCGGTCAGGGTTACGATTGGACCTAGGGTTAGGGTTATGTTGAGGGCTAGGGTTAGAGATCCGGTTAGGGTTACGATTGGACCTAGGGTTAGGGTTATGTTGAGGGCTAGAGTTAGAGATCCGGTTAGGGTTACGATTGGACCTAGGGTTAGGGTTATGTTGACGGCTCGGGTTAGAGATGCCCTTAGGGTTACGATTGGACCTAGGGTTAGGGTTATGTTGAGGGTTAGGGTTAGAGATCCGGTTAGGGTTACGATTGGACCTAGGGTTAGGGTTATGTTGAGGTCTAGGGTTAGAGAATCGGTTAGGGTTACGATTGGACCTAGGGTTAGGGTTATGTTGAGGGCTAGGGTTAGAGATCCGGTTAGGGTTACGATTGGACCTAGGGTTAGGGTTATGTTGAGGGCTAGGGTTAGAGATCCGGTTAGGGTTACGATTGGACCTAGGGTTAGGGTTATGTTGAGGGCTAGGGTTAGAGATCCGGTTAGGGTTACGATTGGACCTAGGGTTAGGGTTATGTTGAGGGCTAGGGTTAGAGATCCGGTTAGGGTAACGATTGGACCTAGGGTTAGGGTTTGGTTGAGGGCTAGGGTTAGAGATCCGGTTAGGGTTACGATTGGACCTAGGGTTAGGGTTATGTTGAGGGCTAGGGTTAGAGAATCGGTTAGGGTTACGATTGGACCTAGGGTTAGGGTTATGTTGAGGGCTAGGGTTAGAGATCCGGTTAGGGTTACGATTGGACCTAGGGTTAGGGTTATGTTGAGGGCTAGGGTTAGAGATCCGGTTAGGGTTACGATTGGACCTAGGGTTAGGGTTTGGTTGAGGGCTAGGGTTAGAGATCCGGTTAGGGTTACGATTGGACCTAGGGTTAGGGTTATGTTGTGGGCTAGGGTTAGAGAGTCGGTTAGGGTTACGATTGGACCTAGGGTTAGGGTTATGTTGAGGGCTAGGGTTAGAGATCCGGTTAGGGTTACGATTGGACCTAGGGTTAGGGTTATGTTGAGGGGTAGGGTTAGAGATCCGGTTAGGGTTACGATTGGACCTAGGGTTAGGGTTATGTTGAGGGCTAGGGTTAGAGATCCGGTTAGGGTTACGATTGGACCTAGGGTTAGGGTTATGTTGAGGGCTAGGGTTAGAGATCCGGTTAGGGTTACGATTGGACCTAGGGTTAGGGTTATGTTGTGGGCTAGGGTTAGAGAGTCGTTTAGGGTTACGATTGGACCTAGGGTTAGGGTTATGTTGAGGGCTAGGGTTAGAGAAGCGGTTAGGATTACGATTCGACCTAGGGTTAGGGTTATTTTGAGGGCTAGGGTTAGAGATCCGGTTAGGGTTACGATTGGACCTAGGGTTAGGGTTATGTTGAGGGGTAGGGTTAGAGATCCGGTTAGGGTTATGATTGGATCTAGGGTTAGGGTTATGTTGAGGGCTAGGTGTAGAGATCCGGTTACGGTTATGATTGGACGTAGGATTAGGGTTATGTTGAGGGTTAGGGTTAGAGATCCCGTTAGGGTTACGATTGGACCTAGGATTAGCCTTATGTTGAGGGCTAGGGTTAGAGATCCGGTCAGGGTTACGATTGGACCTAGGGTTAGGGTTATGTTGAGGGCTAGGGTTAGAGATCCGGTTAGGGTTACGATTGGACCTAGGGTTAGGGTTATGTTGAGGGCTAGAGTTAGAGATCCGGTTAGGGTTACGATTGGACCTAGGGTTAGGGTTATGTTGACGGCTCGGGTTAGAGATGCCCTTAGGGTTACGATTGGACCTAGGGTTAGGGTTATGTTGAGGGTTAGGGTTAGAGATCCGGTTAGGGTTACGATTGGACCTAGGGTTAGCGTTATGTTGAGGGCAAGGGTTAGAGATCCGGTCTGGGTTACGATTGGACCTAGGGTTAGGGTTATGTTGAGGGCTAGGGTTAGAGATCCGGTTAGGGTTACGATTGGACCTAGGGTTAGGGTTATGTTGAGGGCTAGGGTTAGAGATCCGGTTAGGGTTACGATTGGACCTAGGGTTAGGGTTATGTTGAGGGGTAGGGTTAGAGATCCGGTTAGGGTTACGATTGGACCTAGGGTTAGGGTTATGTTGAGGGCTAGGGTTAGAGATCCGGTTAGGGTTACGATTGGACCTAAGGTTAGGGTTTGGTTGAGGGCTAGGGTTAGAGATCCGGTTAGGGTTACGATTGGACCTAGGGTTAGGGTTATGTTGAGGGCTAGGGTTAGAGAATCGGTTAGGGTTACGATTGGACCTAGGGTTAGGGTTATGTTGAGGGCTAGGGTTAGAGATCCGGTTAGGGTTACGATTGGACCTAGGGTTAGGGTTATGTTGAGGGCTAGGGTTAGAGATCCGGTTAGGGTTACGATTGGACCGAGGGTTAGGGTTATGTTGAGGGCTAGGGTTAGAGATCCGGTTAGGGTTACGATTGGACCTAGGGTTAGGGTTATGTTGAGGGCTAGGGTTAGAGAAGCGGTTAGGATTACGATTCGACTTAGGGTTAGGGTTATTTTGAGGGCTAGGGTTAGAGATCCGGTTAGGGTTACGATTGGACCTAGGGTTAGGGTTAAGTTGAGGGCTAGGGTTAGAGATCCGGTTAGGGTTACGATTGGACCTAGGGTTAGGGTTATGTTGAGGGGTAGGGTTAGAGATCCGGTTAGGGTTATGATTGGATCTAGGGTTAGGGTTATGTTGAGGGCTAGGGTTAGAGATCCGGTTAGGGTTACGATTGAACCTAGGGTTAGCGTTATGTTGAGGGCTAGGGTTAGAGATCCGGTTAGGGTTACGATTGGACCTAGGGTTAGGGTTATGTTGAGGGCTAGGGTTAGAGATCCGGTTAGGGTTACCATTGGACCTAGGGTTAGGGTTATGTTGTGGGCTAGGGTTAGAGAGACGGTTAGGGTTACGATTGGACCTAGGGTTAGGGTTATGTTGAGGGCTAGGGTTAGAGATCCGGTTAGGGTTACGATTGGACCTAGGGTTAGGGTTATGTTGAGGGCTAGGGTTAGAGATGCCGTTAGGGTTACGATTGGACCTAGGGTTAGGGTTATGTTGAGGGTTAGGGTTAGAGATCCGGTTAGGGTGACGATTGGACCTAGGGTTAGGGTTATGTTGAGGGCTAGGGTTAGAGAATCGGTTAGGGTTACTATTGGACCTAGGGTTAGGGTTATGTTGAGGGCTAGGGTTAGAGATCCGGTTAGGGTTACGATTGGACCTAGGGTTAGGGTTATATTGAGGGCTAGGGTTAGAGATCCGGTTAGGGTTACGATTGGACCTAGGGTTAGGGTTATGTTGAGGGCTAGGTTTAGAGATCCGGTTAGGGTTACGATTGGACCTAGGGTTAGGGTTATGTTGTGGGCTAGGGGTACAGAGACGGTTAGGGTTACGATTGGACCTAGGGTTAGGGTTATGTTGAGGGCTAGGGTTAGAGATCCGGTTAGGGTTAAGATTGGACCTAGGGTTAGGGTTATGTTGAGGGCTAGGGTTAGAGATGCCGTTAGGGTTACGATTGGACCTAGGGTTAGGGTTATGTTGAGGGTTAGGGTTAGAGATCCGGTTAGGGTTACGATTGGACCTAGGGTTAGGGTTATGTTGAGGTCTAGGGTTAGAGAATCGGTTAGGGTTACGATTGGACCTAGGGTTAGGGTTATGTTGAGGGCTAGGGTTAGAGATCCGGTTAGGGTTACGATTGGACCTAGGGTTAGGGTTATGTTGAGGGCTAGGGTTAGAGATCCGGTTAGGGTTACGATTGGACCTAGGGTTAGGGTTATGTTGAGGGCTAGGGTTAGAGATCCGGTTAGGGTTACGATTGGACCTAGGGTTAGGGTTATGTTGAGGGCTAGGGTTAGAGATCCGGTTAGGGTTACGATTGGACCTAGGGTTAGGGTTATGTTGTGGGCTAGGGTTAGAGAGTCGGTTAGGGTTACGATTGGACCTAGGGTTAGGGTTATGTTGAGGGCTAGGGTTAGAGATCCGGTTAGGGTTACGATTGGACCTAGCGTTAGGGTTATGTTGAGGGGTAGGGTTAGAGATCCGGTTAGGGTTATGATTGGATCTAGGGTTAGGGTTATGTTGAGGGCTAGGGTTAGAGATCCGGTTACGGTTATGATTGGACCTAGGATTAGGGTTATGTTGAGGGTTAGGGTTAGAGATCCCGTTAGGGTTACCATTGGACCTAGGATTAGCGTTATGTTGAGGGCTAGGGTTAGAGATCCGGTCAGGGTTACGATTGGACCTAGGGTTAGGGTTATGTTGAGGGCTAGGGTTAGAGATCCGGTTAGGGTTACGATTGGACCTAGGGTTAGGGTTTGGTTGAGGGCTAGGGTTAGAGATCCGGTTAGGGTTACGATTGGACCTAGGGTTAGGGTTATATTGTGGGCTAGGGTTAGAGAGTCGGTTAGGGTTACGATTGGACCTAGGGTTAGGGTTATGTTGAGGGCTAGGGTTAGAGATCCGGTTAGGGTTACGATTGGACCTAGGGTTAGGGTTATGTTGAGGGCTAGGGTTAGAGATCCGGTTAGGGTTACGATTGGACCTAGGGTTAGGGTTATGTTGAGGGCTAGGGTTAGAGATCCGGTTAGGGTTACGATTGGACCTAGGGTTAGGGTTATGTTGTGGGCTAGGTTTAGAGAGTCGTTTAGGGTTACGATTGGACCTAGGGTTAGGGTTATGTTGAGGGCTAGGATTAGAGAAGCGGTTAGGATTACGATTCGAACTAGGGTTAGGTTTATTTTGAGGGCTAGGGTTAGAGATCCGGTTAGGGTTACGATTGGACCTAGGGTTAGGGTTATGTTGAGGGGTAGGGTTAGAGATCCGGTTACGGTTATGATTGGATCTAGGGTTAGGGTTATGTTGAGGGCTAGGGTTAGAGATCCAGTTACGGTTATGATTGGACCTAGGATTAGGGTTATGTTGAGGGTTAGGGTTAGAGATCCCGTTAGGGTTACGATTGGACCTAGGATTAGCGTTATGTTGAGGGCTAGGGTTAGAGATCCGGTCAGGGTTACGATTGGACCTAGGGTTAGGGTTATGTTGAGGGCTAGGGTTAGAGATCCGGTTAGGGTTACGATTGGACCTAGGGTTAGGGTTATGTTGAGGGCTAGGGTTAGAGATCCGGTTAGGGTTACGATTGGACCTAGGGTTAGGGTTATGTTGACGGCTCGGGTTAGAGATGCCCTTAGAGTTACGATTGGACCTAGGGTTAGGGTTATGTTGAGGGCTAGGGTTAGAGATCCGGTTAGGGTTACGATTGGACCTAGGGTTAGGGTTTGGTTGAGGGCTAGGGTTAGAGATCCGGTTAGGGTTACGATTGGACCTAGGGTTAGGGTTATGTTGAGGGCTAGGGTTAGAGAATCGGTTAGGGTTACGATTGGACCTAGGGTTAGGGTTATGTTGAGGGCTAGGGTTAGAGATCCGGTTAGGGTTACGATTGGACCTAGGGTTAGGGTTATGTTGACGGCTCGGGTTAGAGATGCCCTTAGGGTTACGATTGGACCTAGGGTTAGGGTTATGTTGAGGGCTAGGGTTAGAGATGCCGTTAGGGTTACGATTGGACCTAGGGTTAGGGTTATGTTGAGGGTTAGGGTTAGAGATCCGGTTAGGGTTACGATTGGACCTAGGGTTAGGGTTATGTTGAGGGCTAGGGTTAGAGAATCGGTTAGGGTTACGATTGGACCTAGGGTTAGGGTTATGTTGAGGGCTAGGGTTAGAGATCCGGTTAGGGTTACGATTGGACCTAGGGTTAGGGTTATGTTGACGGCTCGGGTTAGAGATGCCCTTAGGGTTACGATTGGACCTAGGGTTAGGGTTATGTTGAGGGCTAGGGTTAGAGATGCCGTTAGGGTTACGATTGGACCTAGGGTTAGGGTTATGTTGAGGGTTAGGGTTAGAGATCCGGTTAGGGTTACGATTGGACCTAGGGTTAGGGTTATGTTGAGGGCTAGGGTTAGAGATCCGGTTAGGGTTACGATTGGACCTAGGGTTAGGGTTATGTTGAGGGCTAGGGTTAGAGATCCGGTTAGGGTTACGATTGGACCTAGGGTTAGGGTTATGTTGAGGGCTAGGTTTAGAGATCCGGTTAGGGTTACGATTGGACCTAGGGTTAGGGTTATGTTGAGGGCTAGGGTTAGAGATCCGGTTAGGGTTACGATTGGACCTAGGGTTAGGGTTATGTTGTGGGCTAGGGTTAGAGAGTCGTTTAGGGTTACGATTGGACCTAGGGTTAGGGTTATGTTGAGGGCTAGGATTAGAGAAGCGGTTAGGATTACGATTCGAACTAGGGTTAGGTTTATTTTGAGGGCTAGGGTTAGAGATCCGGTTAGGGTTACGATTGGACCTAGGGTTAGGGTTATGTTGAGGGGTAGGGTTAGAGATCTGGTTACGGTTATGATTGGATCTAGGGTTAGGGTTATGTTGAGGGCTAGGGTTAGAGATCCGGTTACGGTTATGATTGGACCTAGGATTAGGGTTATGTTGAGGGTTAGGGTTAGAGATCCCGTTAGGGTTACGATTGGACCTAGGATTAGCGTTATGTTGAGGGCTAGGGTTAGAGATCCGGTCAGGGTTACGATTGGACCTAGGGTTAGGGTTATGTTGAGGGCTAGGTTTAGAGATCCGGTTAGGGTTACGATTGGACCTAGGGTTAGGGTTATGTTGAGGGCTAGGGTTAGAGAGACGGTTAGGGTTACGATTGGACCTAGGGTTAGGGTTATGTTGACGGCTCGGGTTAGAGATGCCCTTAGGGTTACGATTGGACCTAGGGTTAGGGTTATGTTGAGGGTTAGGGTTAGAGATCCGGTTAGGGTTACGATTGGACCTAGGGTTAGCGTTATGTTGAGGGCTAGGGTTAGAGATCCGGTTAGGGTTACGATTGGACCTAGGGTTAGGGTTTGGTTGAGGGCTAGGGTTAGAGATCCGGTTAGGGTTACGATTGGACCTAGGGTTAGGGTTATGTTGAGGGCTAGGGTTAGAGATCCGGTTAGGGTTACGATTGGACCTAGGGTTAGGGTTATGTTGTGGGCTAGGGTTAGAGAGTCGGTTAGGGTTACGATTGGACCTAGGGTTAGGGTTATGTTGAGGGCTAGGGTTAGAGAAGCGGTTAGGATTACGATTCGACCTAGGGTTAGGGTTATTTTGAGGGCTAGGGTTAGAGATCCGGTTAGGGTTACGATTGGACCTAGGGTTAGGGTTATGTTGAGGGCTAGGGTTAGAGATCCGGTTAGGGTTACGATTGAACCTAGGGTTAGGGTTATGTTGAGGGGTAGGGTTAGAGATCCGGTTAGGGTTACGATTGGACCTAGGGTTAGGGTTATGTTGAGGGCTAGGGTTAGAGATCCGGTTACGGTTATGATTGGACCTAGGATTAGGGTTATGTTGAGGGTTAGGGTTAGAGATCCGGTTAGGGTTACGATTGGACCTAGGGTTAGCGTTATGTTGAGGGCTAGGGTTAGAGATCCGGTCAGGGTTACGATTGGACCTAGGGTTAGGGTTATGTTGAGGGCTAGGGTTAGAGATCCGGTTAGGGTTACGATTGGACCTAGGGTTAGGGTTATGTTGAGGGCTAGGGTTAGAGATCCGGTTAGGGTTACGATTGGACCTAGGGTTAGGGTTATGTTGTGGGCTAGGGTTAGAGAGACGGTTAGGGTTACGATTGGACCTAGGGTTAGGGTTATGTTGAGGGCTAGGGTTAGAGATCCGGTTAGGGTTACGATTGGACCTAGGGTTAGGGTTATGTTGAGGGCTAGGGTTAGAGATGCCGTTAGGGTTACGATTGGACCTAGGGATAGGGTTATGTTGAGGGTTAGGGTTAGAGATCCGGTTAGGGTTACGATTGGACCTAGGGTTAGGGTTATTTGAGGGCTAGGGTTAGAGAATCGGTTAGGGTTACGATTGGACCTAGGGTTAGGGTTATGTTGAGGGCTAGGCTTAGAGATCCGGTTAGGGTTACGATTGGACCTAGGGTTAGGGTTATGTTGAGGGCTAGGGTTAGAGATCCGGTTAGGGTTACGATTGGACCTAGGATTAGGGTTATGTTGAGGGCTAGGGTTAGAGATCCGGTTAGGGTTACGATTGGACCTAGGGTTAGGGTTTGGTTGAGGGCTAGGGTTAGAGATCCGGTTAGGGTTACGATTGGACCTAGGGTTAGGGTTATGTTGTGGGCTAGGGTTAGAGAGTCGGTTAGGGTTACGATTGGACCTAGGGTTAGGGTTATGTTGAGGGCTAGGGTTAGAGATCCGGTTAGGGTTACGATTGGACCTAGGGTTAGGGTTATGTTGAGGGCTAGGGTTAGAGATCCGGTTAGGGTTACGATTGGACCTAGGGTTAGGGTTATGTTGAGGGCTAGGGTTAGAGATCCGGTTAGGGTTACGATTGGACCTAGGGTTAGGGTTATGTTGAGGGCTAGGTTTAGAGATCCGGTTAGGGTTACGATTGGACCTAGGGTTAGGGTTATGTTGTGGGCTAGGGTTAGAGAGTCGGTTAGGGTTACGATTGGACCTAGGGTTAGGGTTATGTTGAGGGCTAGGGTTAGAGAAGCGGTTAGGATTACGATTCGACCTAGGGTTAGGGTTATTTTGAGGGCTAGGGTTAGAGATCCGGTTAGGGTTACGATTGGACCTAGGGTTAGGGTTATGTTGAGGGGTAGGGTTAGAGATCCGGTTAGGGTTATGATTGGATCTAGGGTTAGGGTTATGTTGAGGGCTAGGGTTAGAGATCCGGTTACGGTTATGATTGGACCTAGGATTAGGGTTATGTTGAGGGTTAGGGTTAGAGATCCCGTTAGGGTTACGATTGGACCTAGGATTAGCGTTATGTTGAGGGCTAGGGTTAGAGATCCGGTCAGGGTTACGATTGGACCTAGGGTTAGGGTTATGTTGAGGGCTAGGGTTAGAGATCCGGTTAGGGTTACGATTGGACCTAGGGTTAGGGTTATGTTGAGGGCTAGGGTTAGAGATCCGGTTAGGGTTACGATTGGACCTAGGGTTAGGGTTATGTTGAGGGGTAGGGTTAGAGATCCGGTTAGGGTTACGATTGGACCTAGGGTTAGGGTTATGTTGAGGGCTAGGGTTAGAGATCCGGTTAGGGTTACGATTGGACCTAGGGTTAGGGTTTGGTTGAGGGCTAGGGTTAGAGATCCGGTTAGGGTTACGATTGGGCTTGGGTTAAGGTTATGTTGAGGGCTAGGGTTAGAGAATCGGTTAGGGTTACGATTGGACCTAGGGTTAGGGTTATGTTGAGGGCTAGGGTTAGAGATCCGGTTAGGGTTACGATTGGACCTAGGGTTAGGGTTATGTTGAGGGCTAGGGTTAGAGATCCGGTTAGGGTTACGATTGGACCTAGGGTTAGGGTTATGTTGAGGGCTAGGGTTAGAGATCCGGTTAGGGTTACGATTGGACCTAGGGTTATGGTTTGGTTGAGGGCTAGGGTTAGAGATCCGGTTAGGGTTACGATTGGACCTAGGGTTAGGGTTATGTTGAGGGCTAGGGTTAGAAATCCGGTTAGGGTTACGATTGGACCTAGGGTTAGGGTTATGTTGTGGGCTAGGGTTAGAGAGTCGGTTAGGGTTACGATTGGACCTAGGGTTAGGGTTATGTTGAGGGCTAGGGTTAGAGAAGCGGTTAGGATTACGATTCGACCTAGGGTTAGGGTTATTTTGAGGGCTAGGGTTAGAGATCCGGTTAGGGTTACGATTGGACCTAGGGTTAGGGTTATGTTGAGGGATGGGTTAGAGATCCGGTTAGGGTTACGATTGGACCTAGGGTTAGGGTTATGTTGAGGGGTAGGGTTAGAGATCCGGTTAGGGTTATGATTGGATCTAGGGTTAGGGTTACGTTGAGGGCTAGGGTTAGAGATCCGGTTACGGTTATGATTGGACCTAGGATTAGGGTTATGTTGAGGGTTAGGGTTAGAGATCCGGTTAGGGTTACGATTGGACCTAGGGTTAGCCTTATGTTGAGGGCTAGGGTTAGAGATCCGGTCAGGGTTACGATTGGACCTAGGGTTAGGGTTATGTTGAGGGCTAGGGTTAGAGATCAGGTTAGGGTTACGATTGGACCTAGGGTTAGGGTTATGTTGTGGGCTAGGGTTAGAGAGACGGTTAGGGTTACGATTGGACCTAGGGTTAGGGTTATGTTGAGGGCTAGGGTTAGAGATCCGGTTAGGGTTACGATTGGACCTAGGGTTAGGGTTATGTTGAGGGCTAGGGTTAGAGATGCCGTTAGGGTTACGATTGGACCTAGGGTTAGGGTTATGTTGAGGGTTAGGGTTAGAGATCCGGTTAGGGTTACGATTGGACCTAGGGTTAGGGTTATGTTGAGGGCTAGGGTTAGAGAATCGGTTAGGGTTACGATTGGACCTAGGGTTAGGGTTATGTTGAGGGCTAGGGTTAGAGATCCGGTTAGGGTTACGATTGGACCTAGGGTTAGGGTTATGTTGAGGGCTAGGGTTAGAGATCCGGTTAGGGTTACGATTGGACCTAGGGTTAGGGTTATGTTGAGGGCTAGGGTTAGAGATCCGGTTAGGGTTACGATTGGACCTAGGGTTAGGGTTATGTTGTGGGCTAGGGGTATAGAGACGGTTAGGGTTACGATTGGACCTAGGGTTAGGGTTTGGTTGAGGGCTAGGGTTAGAGATCCGGTTAGGGTTACGATTGGACCTAGGGTTAGGGTTATGTTGAGGGGTAGGGTTAGAGATCCGGTTAGGGTTACGATTGGACCTAGGGTTAGGGTTATGTTGAGGGCTAGGGTTAGAGATCCGGTTAGGGTTACGATTGGACCTAGGGTTAGGGTTTGGTTGAGGGCTAGGGTTAGAGATCCGGTTAGGGTTACGATTGGACCTAGGGTTAAGGTTATGTTGAGGGCTAGGGTTAGAGAATCGGTTAGGGTTACTATTGGACCTAGGGTTAGGGATATGTTGAGGGCTAGGGTTAGAGATCCGGTTAGGGTTACGATTGGACCTAGGGTTAGGGTTATGTTGAGGGCTAGGGTTAGAGATCCGGTTAGGGTTACGATTGGACCTAGGGTTAGGGTTATGTTGAGGGCTAGGGTTTGAGATCCGGTTAGGGTTACGATTGGACCTAGGGTTAGGGTTTGGTTGAGGGCTAGGGTTAGAGATCCGGTTAGGGTTACGATTGGACCTAGGGTTAGGGTTATGTTGAGGGCTAGGGTTAGAGATCCGGTTAGGGTTACGATTGGACCTAGGGTTAGGGTTATGTTGAGGGCTAGGGTTAGAGATCAGGTTAGGGTTACAATTGGACCTAGGGTTAGGGTTATGTTGTGGGCTAGGGTTAGAGAGACGGTTAGGGTTACGATTGGACCTAGGGTTAGGGTTATGTTGAGGGCTAGGGTTAGAGATCCGGTTAGGGTTACGATTGGACCTAGGGTTAGGGTTATGTTGAGGGCTAGGGTTAGAGATGCCGTTAGGGTTACGATTGGACCTAGGGTTAGGGTTATGTTGAGGGTTAGGGTTAGAGATCCGGTTAGGGTTACGATTGGACCTAGGGTTAGGGTTATGTTGAGGGCTAGGGTTAGAGAATCGGTTAGGGTTAGGATTGGACCTAGGGTTAGGGTTATGTTGAGGGCTAGGGTTAGAGATCCGGTTAGGGTTACGATTGGACCTAGGGTTAGGGTTATGTTGAGGGCTAGGGTTAGAGATCCGGTTAGGGTTACGATTGGACCTAGGGTTAGGGTTATGTTGAGGGCTAGGGTTAGAGATCCGGTTAGGGTTACGATTGGACCTAGGGTTAGGGTTATGTTGAGGGCTAGGTTTAGAGATCCGGTTAGGGTTACGATTGGACCTAGGGTTAGGGTTATGTTGTGGGCTAGGGGTACAGAGACGGTTAGGGTTACGATTGGACCTAGGGTTAGGGTTTGGTTGAGGGCTAGGGTTAGAGATCCGGTTAGGGTTACGATTGGACCTAGGCTTAGGGTTATGTTGAGGGGTAGGGTTAGAGATCCGGTTAGGGTTACGATTGGACCTAGGGTTAGGGTTATGTTGAGGGCTAGGGTTAGAGATCCGGTTAGGGTTACGATTGGACCTAGGGTTAGGGTTTGGTTGAGGGCTAGGGTTAGAGATCCGGTTAGGGTTACGATTGGACCTAGGGTTAAGGTTATGTTGAGGGCTAGGGTTAGAGAATCGGTTAGGGTTACGATTGGACCTAGGGTTAGGGTTATGTTGAGGGCTAGGGTTAGAGATCCGGTTAGGGTTACGATTGGACCTAGGGTTAGGGTTATGTTGAGGGCTAGGGTTAGAGATCCGGTTAGGGTTACGATTGGACCTAGGGTTAGGGTTATGTTGAGGGCTAGGGTTAGAGATCCGGTTAGGGTTACGATTGGACCTAGGGTTAGGGTTATGTTGTGGGCTAGGGGTATAGAGACCGTTAGGGTTACGATTGGACCTAGGGTTAGGGTTTGGTTGAGGGCTAGGGTTAGAGATCCGGTTAGGGTTACGATTGGACCTAGGGTTAGGGTTATGTTGAGGGGTAGGGTTAGAGATCCGGTTAGGGTTACGATTGGACCTAGGGTTAGGGTTATGTTGAGGGCTAGGGTTAGAGATCCGGTTAGGGTTACGATTGGACCTAGGGTTAGGGTTATGTTGTGGGCTAGGGGTATAGAGACCGTTAGGGTTACGATTGGACCTAGGGTTAGGGTTTGGTTGAGGGCTAGGGTTAGAGATCCGGTTAGGGTTACGATTGGACCTAGGGTTAGGGTTATGTTGAGGGGTAGGGTTAGAGATCCGGTTAGGGTTACGATTGGACCTAGGGTTAGGGTTATGTTGAGGGCTAGGGTTAGAGATCCGGTTAGGGTTACGATTGGACCTAGGGTTAGGGTTTGGTTGAGGGCTAGGGTTAGAGATCCGGTTAGGGTTACGATTGGACCTAGGGTTAAGTTATGTTGAGGGCTAGGGTTAGAGAATCGGTTAGGGTTACGATTGGACCTAGGGTTAGGGTTTGGTTGAGGGCTAGGGTTAGAGATCCGGTTAGGGTTACGATTGGACCTAGGGTTAGGGTTATGTTGAGGGGTAGGGTTAGAGATCCGGTTAGGGTTACGATTGGACCTAGGGTTAGGGTTATGTTGAGGGCTAGGGTTAGAGATCCGGTTAGGGTTACGATTGGACCTAGGGTTAGGGTTTGGTTGAGGGCTAGGGTTAGAGATCCGGTTAGGGTTACGATTGGACCTAGGGTTAAGTTATGTTGAGGGCTAGGGTTAGAGAATCGGTTAGGGTTACGATTGGACCTAGGGTTAGGGTTTGGTTGAGGGCTAGGGTTAGAGATCCGGTTAGGGTTACGATTGGACCTAGGGTTAAGTTATGTTGAGGGCTAGGGTTAGAGAATCGGTTAGGGTTACGATTGGACCTAGGGTTAGGGTTATGTTGTGGGCTAGGGGTACAGAGACGGTTAGGGTTACGATTGGACCTAGGGTTAGGGTTATGTTGAGGGCTAGGGTTAGAGATCCGGTTAGGGTTACGATTGGACCTAGGGTTAGGCTTATGTTGAGGGCTATGTTTAGAGATCCGGTTAGGGTTACGATTGGACCTAGGGTTAGGGTTATGTTGTGGGCTAGGGGTACAGAGACGGTTAGGGTTACGATTGGACCTAGGGTTAGGGTTATGTTGAGGGCTAGGGTTAGAGATCCGGTTAGGGTTACGATTGGACCTAGGGATAGGGTTATGTTGAGGGCTAGGGTTAGAGATGCCGTTAGGGTTACGATTGGACCTAGGGTTAGGGTTATGTTGAGGGTTAGGGTTAGAAATCCGGTTAGGGTTACGATTGGACCTAGGGTTAGGGTTATGTTGAGGTCTAGGGTTAGAGAATCGGTTAGGGTTACGATTGGACCTAGGGTTAGGGTTATGTTGAGGGCTAGGGTTAGAGATCCGGTTAGGGTTACGATTGGACCTAGGGTTAGGGTTATGTTGAGGGCTAGGGTTAGAGATCCGGTTAGGGTTACGATTGGACCTAGGGTTAGGGTTATGTTGAGGGCTAGGGTTAGAGATCCGGTTAGGGTTACGATTGGACCTAGGGTTAGGGTTATGTTGAGGGCTAGGGTTAGAGATCCGGTTAGGGTTACGATTGGACCTAGGGTTAGGGTTTGGTTGAGGGCTAGGGTTAGAGATCCGGTTAGGGTTATGATTGGATCTAGGGTTAGGGTTATGTTGAGGGCTAGGGTTAGAGTTCCGGTTACGGTTATGATTGGACCTAGGATTAGGGTTATGTTGAGGGTTAGGGTTAGAGATCCCGTTAGGGTTACGATTGGACCTAGGATTAGCGTTATGTTGAGGGCTAGGGTTAGAGATCCGGTCAGGGTTACGATTGGACCTAGGGTTAGGGTTATGTTGAGGGCTAGGGTTAGAGATCCGGTTAGGGTTACGATTGGACCTAGGGTTAGGGTTATGTTGAGGGCTAGGGTTAGAGAGACGGTTAGGGTTACGATTGGACCTAGGGTTAGGGTTATGTTGACGGCTCGGGTTAGAGATGCCCTTAGGGTTACGATTGGACCTAGGGTTAGGGTTATGTTGAGGGTTAGGGTTAGAGATCCGGTTAGGGTTACGATTGGACCTAGGGTTAGCGTTATGTTGAGGGCAAGGTTTAGAGATCCGGTCTGGGTTACGATTGGACCTAGGGTTAGGGTTATGTTGAGGGCTAGGGTTAGAGATCCGGTTAGGGTTACGATTGGACCTAGGGTTAGGGTTATGTTGAGGGCTAGGGTTAGAGATCCGGTTAGGGTTACGATTGGACCTAGGGTTAGGGTTATGTTGAGGGGTAGGGTTAGAGATCCTGTTAGGGTTACGATTGGACCTAGGGTTAGGGTTATGTTGAGGGCTAGGGTTAGAGATCCGGTTAGGGTTACGATTGGACCTAGGGTTAGGGTTTGGTTGAGGGCTAGGGTTAGAGATCCGATTAGGGTTACGATTGGACCTAGGGTTAGGGTTATGTTGAGGGCTAGGGTTAGAGAATCGGTTAGGGTTACGATTGGACCTAGGGTTAGGGTTATGTTGAGGGCTAGGGTTAGAGATCCGGTTAGGGTTACGATTGGACCTAGGGTTAGGGTTATGTTGAGGGCTAGGGTTAGAGATCCGGTTAGGGTTACGATTGGACCTAGGGTTAGGGTTATGTTGAGGGCTAGGGTTAGAGATCCGGTTAGGGTTACGATTGGACCTAGGGTTAGGGTTATGTTGAGGGCTAGGGTTAGAGATCCGGTTAGGGTTACGATTGGACCTAGGGTTAGGGTTATGTTGAGGGCTAGGGTTAGAGATCCGGTTAGGGTTACGATTGAACCTAGGGTTAGTGTTTGGTTGAGGGCTAGGGTTAGAGATCCGGTTAGGGTTACGATTGGACCTAGGGTTAGGGTTATGTTGAGGGCTAGGGTTAGAGATCCGGTTAGGATTACGATTGGACCTAGGGTTAGGGTTATGTTGTGGGCTAGGGTTAGAGAGTCGGTTAGGGTTACGATTGGACCTAGGGTTAGGGTTATGTTGAGGGCTAGGGTTAGAGAAGCGGTTAGGATTACGATTCGACCTAGGGTTAGGGTTATGTTGAGGGCTAGGGTTAGAGATCCGGTTAGGGTTACGATTGGACCTAGGGTTAGGGTTATGTTGAGGGCTAGGGTTAGAGATCCGGTTAGGGTTACGATTGGACCTAGGGTTAGGGTTATGTTGAGGGGTAGGGTTAGAGATCCGGTTAGGGTTATGATTTGATCTAGGGTTAGGGTTATGTTGAGGGCTAGGGTTAGAGATCCGGTTACGGTTACGATTGGACCTAGGATTAGGGTTATGTTGAGGGTTAGGGTTAGAGATCCGGTTAGGGTTACGATTGGACCTAGGGTTAGCGTTATGTTGAGGGCTAGGGTTAGAGATCCGGTCAGGGTTACGATTGGACCTAGGGTTAGGGTTATGTTGAGGGCTAGGGTTAGAGATCCGGTTAGGGTTACGATTGGACCTAGGGTTAGGGTTATGTTGTGGGCGAGGGTTAGAGAGACGGTTAGGGTTACGATTGGACCTAGGGTTAGGGTTATGTTGAGGGCTAGGGTTAGAGATCCGGTTAGGGTTACGATTGGACCTAGGGTTAGGGTTATGTTGAGGGCTAGGGTTAGAGATCCCGTTAGGGTTACGATTGGACCTAGGGTTAGGGTTATGTTGAGGGTTAGGGTTAGAGATCCGGTTAGGGTTACGATTGGACCTAGGGTTAGGGTTATGTTGAGGGCTAGGGTTAGAGAATCGGTTAGGGTTACGATTGGACCTAGGGTTAGGGTTATGTTGAGGGCTAGGGTTAGAGATCCGGTTAGGGTTACGATTGGACCTAGGGTTAGGGTTATGTTGTGGGCTAGGGTTAGAGATCCGGTTAGGGTTACCATTGGACCTAGGGTTAGGGTTATGTTGAGGGCTAGGTTTAGAGATCCGGTTAGGGTTACGATTGGACCTAGGGTTAGGGTTATGTTGAGGGCTAGGGTTAGAGATCCGGTTAGGGTTACAATTGGACCTAGGGTTAGGGTTATGTTGAGGGCTAGGGTTAGAGATGCCGTTAGGGTTACGATTGGACCTAGGGTTAGGGTTATGTTGAGGGTTAGGGTTAGAGAATCGGTTAGGGTTACGATTGGACCTAGGGTTAGGGTTATGTTGAGGGCTAGGGTTAGAGATCCGGTTAGGGTTACGATTGGACCTAGGGTTAGGGTTATGTTGAGGGCTAGGGTTAGAGATCCGGTTAGGGTTACGATTGGACCTAGGGTTAGGGTTATGTTGAGGGCTAGGGTTAGAGATCCGGTTAGGGTTACGTTTGGACCTAGGGTTAGGGTTATGTTGAGGGCTAGGGTTAGAGATCCGGTTAGGGTTATGATTGGACCTAGGATTAGGGTTATGTTGAGGGTTAGGGTTAGAGATCCCGTTAGGGTTACGATTGGACCTAGGATTAGCGTTATGTTGAGGGCTAGGGTTAGAGATCCGGTCAGGGTTACGATTGGACCTAGGGTTAGGGTTATGTTGAGGGCTAGGGTTAGAGATCCGGTTAGGGTTACGATTGGACCTAGGGTTAGGGTTATGTTGAGGGCTAGGGTTAGAGAGACGGTTAGGGTTACGATTGGACCTAGGGTTAGGGTTATGTTGACGGCTCGGGTTAGAGATGCCCTTAGGGTTACGATTGGACCTAGGGTTAGGGTTATGTTGAGGGTTAGGGTTAGAGATCCGGTTAGGGTTACGATTGGACCTAGGGTTAGCGTTATGTTGAGGGCAAGGTTTAGAGATCCGGTCTGGGTTACGATTGGACCTAGGGTTAGGGTTATGTTGAGGGCTAGGATTAAAGATCCGGTTAGGGTTACGATTGGACCTAGGGTTAGGGTTATGTTGAGGGCTAGGGTTAGAGATCCGGTTAGGGTTACGATTGGACCTAGGGTTAGGGTTATGTTGAGGGGTAGGGTTAGAGATCCGGTTAGGGTTACGATTGGACCTAGGGTTAGGGTTATGTTGAGGGCTAGGGTTAGAGATCCGGTTAGGGTTACGATTGGACCTAGGGTTAGGGTTTGGTTGAGGGCTAGGGTTAGAGATCCGGTTAGGGTTACGATTGGACCTAGGGTTAGGGTTATGTTGAGGGCTAGGGTTAGAGAATCGGTTAGGGTTACTATTGGACCTAGGGTTAGGGTTATGTTGAGGGCTAGGATTAGAGATCCGGTTAGGGTTACGATTGGACCTAGGGTTAGGGTTATGTTGAGGGCTAGGGTTAGAGATCCGGTTAGGGTTACGATTGGACCTAGGGTTAGGGTTATGTTGAGGGCTAGGGTTAGAGATCCGGTTAGGGTTACGATTGGACCTAGGGTTAGGGTTATGTTGAGGGCTAGGGTTAGAGATCCGGTTAGGGTTACGATTGGACCTAGGGTTAGGGTTATGTTGTGGGCTAGGGTTAGAGAGACGGTTAGGGTTACGATTGGACCTAGGGTTAGGGTTATGTTGAGGGCTAGGGTTAGAGATCCGGTTAGGGTTACGATTGGACCTAGGGTTAGGGTTATGTTGAGGGCTAGGGTTAGAGATCCGGTTAGGGTTACGATTGGACCTAGGGTTAGGGTTATGTTGTGGGCTAGGGTTAGAGAGACGGTTAGGGTTACGATTGGACCTAGGGTTAGGGTTATGTTGAGGGCTAGGGTTAGAGATCCGGTTACGGTTACGATTGGACCTAGGGTTAGGGTTATGTTGAGGGCTAGGGTTAGAGATCCGGTTAGGGTTACGATTGGACCTAGGGTTAGGGTTATGTTGAGGGCTAGGGTTAGAGAATCGGTTAGGGTTACGATTGGACCTAGGGTTAGGGTTATGTTGAGGGCTAGGGTTAGAGATCCGGTTAGGGTTACGATTGGACCTAGGGTTAGGGTTATGTTGAGGGCTAGGGTTAGAGATCCGGTTAGGGTTACGATTGGACCTAGGGTTAGGGTTATGTTGAGGGCTAGGGTTAGAGATGCCGTTAGGGTTACGATTGGACCTAGGGTTAGGGTTATGTTGAGGGTTAGGGTTAGAGATCCGGTTAGGGTTACGATTGGACCTAGGGTTAGGGTTATGTTGAGGTCTAGGGTTAGAGAATCGGTTAGGGTTACGATTGGACCTAGGGTTAGGGTTATGTTGAGGGCTAGGGTTAGAGATCCGGTTAGGGTTACGATTGGACCTAGGGTTAGGGTTATGTTGAGGGCTAGGGTTAGAGATCCGGTTAGGGTTACGATTGGACCTAGGGTTAGGGTTATGTTGAGGGCTAGGGTTAGAGATCCGGTTAGGGTTACGTTTGGACCTAGGGTTAGGGTTATGTTGAGGGCTAGGGTTAGAGATCCGGTTAGGGTTATGATTGGACCTAGGATTAGGGTTATGTTGAGGGTTAGGGTTAGAGATCCCGTTAGGGTTACGATTGGACCTAGGATTAGCGTTATGTTGAGGGCTAGGGTTAGAGATCCGGTCAGGGTTACGATTGGACCTAGGGTTAGGGTTATGTTGAGGGCTAGGGTTAGAGATCCGGTTAGGGTTACGATTGGACCTAGGGTTAGGGTTATGTTGAGGGCTAGGGTTAGAGAGACGGTTAGGGTTACGATTGGACCTAGGGTTAGGGTTATGTTGACGGCTCGGGTTAGAGATGCCCTTAGGGTTACGATTGGACCTAGGGTTAGGGTTATGTTGAGGGTTAGGGTTAGAGATCCGGTTAGGGTTACGATTGGACCTAGGGTTAGCGTTATGTTGAGGGCAAGGTTTAGAGATCCGGTCTGGGTTACGATTGGACCTAGGGTTAGGGTTATGTTGAGGGCTAGGGTTAGAGATCCGTTTAGGGTTACGATTGGACCTAGGGTTAGGGTTATGTTGAGGGCTAGGGTTAGAGATCCGGTTAGGGTTACGATTGGACCTAGGGTTAGGGTTATGTTGAGGGCTAGGGTTAGAGATCCGGTTAGGGTTACGATTGGACCTAGGGTTAGGGTTATGTTGAGGGCTAGGGTTAGAGATCCGGTTAGGGTTACGATTGGACCTAGGGTTAGGGTTTGGTTGAGGGCTAGGGTTAGAGATCCGGTTAGGGTTATGATTGGATCTAGGGTTAGGGTTATGTTGAGGGCTAGGGTTAGAGTTCCGGTTACGGTTATGATTGGACCTAGGATTAGGGTTATGTTGAGGGTTAGGGTTAGAGATCCCGTTAGGGTTACGATTGGACCTAGGATTAGCGTTATGTTGAGGGCTAGGGTTAGAGATCCGGTCAGGGTTACGATTGGACCTAGGGTTAGGGTTATGTTGAGGGCTAGGGTTAGAGATCCGGTTAGGGTTACGATTGGACCTAGGGTTAGGGTTATGTTGAGGGCTAGGGTTAGAGAGACGGTTAGGGTTACGATTGGACCTAGGGTTAGGGTTATGTTGACGGCTCGGGTTAGAGATGCCCTTAGGGTTACGATTGGACCTAGGGTTAGGGTTATGTTGAGGGTTAGGGTTAGAGATCCGGTTAGGGTTACGATTGGACCTAGGGTTAGCGTTATGTTGAGGGCAAGGTTTAGAGATCCGGTCTGGGTTACGATTGGACCTAGGGTTAGGGTTATGTTGAGGGCTAGGGTTAGAGATCCGGTTAGGGTTACGATTGGACCTAGGGTTAGGGTTATGTTGAGGGCTAGGGTTAGAGATCCGGTTAGGGTTACGATTGGACCTAGGGTTAGGGTTATGTTGAGGGGTAGGGTTAGAGATCCTGTTAGGGTTACGATTGGACCTAGGGTTAGGGTTATGTTGAGGGCTAGGGTTAGAGATCCGGTTAGGGTTACGATTGGACCTAGGGTTAGGGTTTGGTTGAGGGCTAGGGTTAGAGATCCGATTAGGGTTACGATTGGACCTAGGGTTAGGGTTATGTTGAGGGCTAGGGTTAGAGAATCGGTTAGGGTTACGATTGGACCTAGGGTTAGGGTTATGTTGAGGGCTAGGGTTAGAGATCCGGTTAGGGTTACGATTGGACCTAGGGTTAGGGTTATGTTGAGGGCTAGGGTTAGAGATCCGGTTAGGGTTACGATTGGACCTAGGGTTAGGGTTATGTTGAGGGCTAGGGTTAGAGATCCGGTTAGGGTTACGATTGGACCTAGGGTTAGGGTTATGTTGAGGGCTAGGGTTAGAGATCCGGTTAGGGTTACGATTGGACCTAGGGTTAGGGTTATGTTGAGGGCTAGGGTTAGAGATCCGGTTAGGGTTACGATTGAACCTAGGGTTAGTGTTTGGTTGAGGGCTAGGGTTAGAGATCCGGTTAGGGTTACGATTGGACCTAGGGTTAGGGTTATGTTGAGGGCTAGGGTTAGAGATCCGGTTAGGATTACGATTGGACCTAGGGTTAGGGTTATGTTGTGGGCTAGGGTTAGAGAGTCGGTTAGGGTTACGATTGGACCTAGGGTTAGGGTTATGTTGAGGGCTAGGGTTAGAGAAGCGGTTAGGATTACGATTCGACCTAGGGTTAGGGTTATGTTGAGGGCTAGGGTTAGAGATCCGGTTAGGGTTACGATTGGACCTAGGGTTAGGGTTATGTTGAGGGCTAGGGTTAGAGATCCGGTTAGGGTTACGATTGGACCTAGGGTTAGGGTTATGTTGAGGGGTAGGGTTAGAGATCCGGTTAGGGTTATGATTTGATCTAGGGTTAGGGTTATGTTGAGGGCTAGGGTTAGAGATCCGGTTACGGTTACGATTGGACCTAGGATTAGGGTTATGTTGAGGGTTAGGGTTAGAGATCCGGTTAGGGTTACGATTGGACCTAGGGTTAGCGTTATGTTGAGGGCTAGGGTTAGAGATCCGGTCAGGGTTACGATTGGACCTAGGGTTAGGGTTATGTTGAGGGCTAGGGTTAGAGATCCGGTTAGGGTTACGATTGGACCTAGGGTTAGGGTTATGTTGTGGGCGAGGGTTAGAGAGACGGTTAGGGTTACGATTGGACCTAGGGTTAGGGTTATGTTGAGGGCTAGGGTTAGAGATCCGGTTAGGGTTACGATTGGACCTAGGGTTAGGGTTGTGTTGAGGGCTAGGGTTAGAGATCCCGTTAGGGTTACGATTGGACCTAGGGTTAGGGTTATGTTGAGGGTTAGGGTTAGAGATCCGGTTAGGGTTACGATTGGACCTAGGGTTAGGGTTATGTTGAGGGCTAGGGTTAGAGAATCGGTTAGGGTTACGATTGGACCTAGGGTTAGGGTTATGTTGAGGGCTAGGGTTAGAGATCCGGTTAGGGTTACGATTGGACCTAGGGTTAGGGTTATGTTGTGGGCTAGGGTTAGAGATCCGGTTAGGGTTACCATTGGACCTAGGGTTAGGGTTATGTTGAGGGCTAGGTTTAGAGATCCGGTTAGGGTTACGATTGGACCTAGGGTTAGGGTTATGTTGAGGGCTAGGGTTAGAGATCCGGTTAGGGTTACGATTGGACCTAGGGTTAGGGTTATGTTGAGGGCTAGGGTTAGAGATGCCGTTAGGGTTACGATTGGACCTAGGGTTAGGGTTATGTTGAGGGTTAGGGTTAGAGAATCGGTTAGGGTTACGATTGGACCTAGGGTTAGGGTTATGTTGAGGGCTAGGGTTAGAGATCCGGTTAGGGTTACGATTGGACCTAGGGTTAGGGTTATGTTGAGGGCTAGGGTTAGAGATCCGGTTAGGGTTACGATTGGACCTAGGGTTAGGGTTATGTTGAGGGCTAGGGTTAGAGATCCGGTTAGGGTTACGTTTGGACCTAGGGTTAGGGTTATGTTGAGGGCTAGGGTTAGAGATCCGGTTAGGGTTATGATTGGACCTAGGATTAGGGTTATGTTGAGGGTTAGGGTTAGAGATCCCGTTAGGGTTACGATTGGACCTAGGATTAGCGTTATGTTGAGGGCTAGGGTTAGAGATCCGGTCAGGGTTACGATTGGACCTAGGGTTAGGGTTATGTTGAGGGCTAGGGTTAGAGATCCGGTTAGGGTTACGATTGGACCTAGGGTTAGGGTTATGTTGAGGGCTAGGGTTAGAGAGACGGTTAGGGTTACGATTGGACCTAGGGTTAGGGTTATGTTGACGGCTCGGGTTAGAGATGCCCTTAGGGTTACGATTGGACCTAGGGTTAGGGTTATGTTGAGGGTTAGGGTTAGAGATCCGGTTAGGGTTACGATTGGACCTAGGGTTAGCGTTATGTTGAGGGCAAGGTTTAGAGATCCGGTCTGGGTTACGATTGGACCTAGGGTTAGGGTTATGTTGAGGGCTAGGGTTAAAGATCCGGTTAGGGTTACGATTGGACCTAGGGTTAGGGTTATGTTGAGGGCTAGGGTTAGAGATCCGGTTAGGGTTACGATTGGACCTAGGGTTAGGGTTATGTTGAGGGGTAGGGTTAGAGATCCGGTTAGGGTTACGATTGGACCTAGGGTTAGGGTTATGTTGAGGGCTAGGGTTAGAGATCCGGTTAGGGTTACGATTGGACCTAGGGTTAGGGTTTGGTTGAGGGCTAGGGTTAGAGATCCGGTTAGGGTTACGATTGGACCTAGGGTTAGGGTTATGTTGAGGGCTAGGGTTAGAGAATCGGTTAGGGTTACTATTGGACCTAGGGTTAGGGTTATGTTAAGGGCTAGGATTAGAGATCCGGTTAGGGTTACGATTGGACCTAGGGTTAGGGTTATGTTGAGGGCTAGGGTTAGAGATCCGGTTAGGGTTACGATTGGACCTAGGGTTAGGGTTATGTTGAGGGCTAGGGTTAGAGATCCGGTTAGGGTTACGATTGGACCTAGGGTTAGGGTTATGTTGAGGGCTAGGGTTAGAGATCCGGTTAGGGTTACGATTGGACCTAGGGTTAGGGTTATGTTGTGGGCTAGGGTTAGAGAGACGGTTAGGGTTACGATTGGACCTAGGGTTAGGGTTATGTTGAGGGCTAGGGTTAGAGATCCGGTTAGGGTTACGATTGGACCTAGGGTTAGGGTTATGTTGAGGGCTAGGGTTAGAGATCCGGTTAGGGTTACGATTGGACCTAGGGTTAGGGTTATGTTGTGGGCTAGGGTTAGAGAGACGGTTAGGGTTACGATTGGACCTAGGGTTAGGGTTATGTTGAGGGCTAGGGTTAGAGATCCGGTTAGGGTTACGATTGGACCTAGGGTTAGGGTTATGTTGAGGGCTAGGGTTAGAGATCCGGTTAGGGTTACGATTGGACCTAGGGTTAGGGTTATGTTGAGGGCTAGGGTTAGAGAATCGGTTAGGGTTACGATTGGACCTAGGGTTAGGGTTATGTTGAGGGCTAGGGTTAGAGATCCGGTTAGGGTTACGATTGGACCTAGGGTTAGGGTTATGTTGAGGGCTAGGGTTAGAGATCCGGTTAGGGTTACGATTGGACCTAGGGTTAGGGTTATGTTGAGGGCTAGGGTTAGAGATGCCGTTAGGGTTACGATTGGACCTAGGGTTAGGGTTATGTTGAGGGTTAGGGTTAGAGATCCGGTTAGGGTTACGATTGGACCTAGGGTTAGGGTTATGTTGAGGTCTAGGGTTAGAGAATCGGTTAGGGTTACGATTGGACCTAGGGTTAGGGTTATGTTGAGGGCTAGGGTTAGAGATCCGGTTAGGGTTACGATTGGACCTAGGGTTAGGGTTATGTTGAGGGCTAGGGTTAGAGATCCGGTTAGGGTTACGATTGGACCTAGGGTTAGGGTTATGTTGAGGGCTAGGGTTAGAGATCCGGTTAGGGTTACGTTTGGACCTAGGGTTAGGGTTATGTTGAGGGCTAGGGTTAGAGATCCGGTTAGGGTTATGATTGGACCTAGGATTAGGGTTATGTTGAGGGTTAGGGTTAGAGATCCCGTTAGGGTTACGATTGGACCTAGGATTAGCGTTATGTTGAGGGCTAGGGTTAGAGATCCGGTCAGGGTTACGATTGGACCTAGGGTTAGGGTTATGTTGAGGGCTAGGGTTAGAGATCCGGTTAGGGTTACGATTGGACCTAGGGTTAGGGTTATGTTGAGGGCTAGGGTTAGAGAGACGGTTAGGGTTACGATTGGACCTAGGGTTAGGGTTATGTTGACGGCTCGGGTTAGAGATGCCCTTAGGGTTACGATTGGACCTAGGGTTAGGGTTATGTTGAGGGTTAGGGTTAGAGATCCGGTTAGGGTTACGATTGGACCTAGGGTTAGCGTTATGTTGAGGGCAAGGTTTAGAGATCCGGTCTGGGTTACGATTGGACCTAGGGTTAGGGTTATGTTGAGGGCTAGGGTTAGAGATCCGTTTAGGGTTACGATTGGACCTAGGGTTAGGGTTATGTTGAGGGCTAGGGTTAGAGATCCGGTTAGGGTTACGATTGGACCTAGGGTTAGGGTTATGTTGAGGGCTAGGGTTAGAGATCCGGTTAGGGTTACGATTGGACCTAGGGTTAGGGTTATGTTGAGGGCTAGGGTTAGAGATCCGGTTAGGGTTACGATTGGACCTAGGGTTAGGGTTTGGTTGAGGGCTAGGGTTAGAGATCCGGTTAGGGTTACGATTGGACCTAGGGTTAGGGTTATGTTGAGGGCTAGGGTTAGAGAATCGGTTAGGGTTACGATTGGACCTAGGGTTAGGGTTATGTTGAGGGCTAGGGTTAGAGATCCGGTTAGGGTTACGATTGGACCTAGGGTTAGGGTTATGTTGAGGGCTAGGGTTAGAGATCCGGTTAGGGTTACGATTGGACCTAGGGTTAGGGTTATGTTGAGGGCTAGGGTTAGAGATCCGGTTAGGGTTACGATTGGACCTAGGGTTAGGGTTATGTTGAGGGCTAGGGTTAGAGATCCGGTTAGGGTTACGATTGGACCTAGGGTTAGGGTTATGTTGAGGGCTAGGGTTAGAGATCCGGTTAGGGTTACGATTGAACCTAGGGTTAGGGTTTGGTTGAGGGCTAGGGTTAGAGATCCGGTTAGGGTTACGATTGGACCTAGGGTTAGGGTTATGTTGAGGGCTAGGGTTAGAGATCCGGTTAGGATTACGATTGGACCTAGGGTTAGGGTTATGTTGTGGGCTAGGGTTAGAGAGTCGGTTAGGGTTACGATTGGACCTAGGGTTAGGGTTATGTTGAGGGCTAGGGTTAGAGAAGCGGTTAGGATTACGATTCGACCTAGGGTTAGGGTTATGTTGAGGGCTAGGGTTAGAGATCCGGTTAGGGTTACGATTGGACCTAGGGTTAGGGTTATGTTGAGGGCTAGGGTTAGAGATCCGGTTAGGGTTACGATTGGACCTAGGGTTAGGGTTATGTTGAGGGGTAGGGTTAGAGATCCGGTTAGGGTTATGATTTGATCTAGGGTTAGGGTTATGTTGAGGGCTAGGGTTAGAGATCCGGTTACGGTTATGATTGGACCTAGGATTAGGGTTATGTTGAGGGTTAGGGTTAGAGATCCGGTTAGGGTTACGATTGGACCTAGGGTTAGCGTTATGTTGAGGGCTAGGGTTAGAGATCCGGTCAGGGTTACGATTGGACCTAGGGTTAGGGTTATGTTGAGGGCTAGGGTTAGAGATCCGGTTAGGGTTACGATTGGACCTAGGGTTAGGGTTATGTTGTGGGCTAGGGTTAGAGAGACGGTTAGGGTTACGATTGGACCTAGGGTTAGGGTTATGTTGAGGGCTAGGGTTAGAGATCCGGTTAGGGTTACGATTGGACCTAGGGTTAGGGTTATGTTGAGGGCTAGGCTTAGAGATCCGGTTAGGGTTACGATTGGACCTAGGGTTAGGGTTATGTTGAGGGTTAGGATTAGAGATCCGGTTAGGGTTACGATTGGACCTAGGGTTAGGGTTATGTTGAGGGCTAGGGTTAGAGAATCGGTTAGGGTTACGATTGGACCTAGGGTTAGGGTTATGTTGAGGGCTAGGGTTAGAGATCCGGTTAGGGTTACGATTGGACCTAGGGTTAGGGTTATGTTGAGGGCTAGGGTTAGAGATCCGGTTAGGGTTACCATTGGACCAAGGGTTAGGGTTATGTTGAGGGCTAGGTTTAGAGATCCGGTTAGGGTTACGATTGGACCTAGGGTTAGGGTTATGTTGTGGGCTAGGGGTACAGAGACGGTTAGGGTTACGATTGGACCTAGGGTTAGGGTTATGTTGAGGGCTAGGGTTAGAGATCCGGTTAGGGTTACGATTGGACCTAGGGTTAGGGTTATGTTGAGGGCTAGGGTTAGAGATGCCGTTAGGGTTACAATTGGACCTAGGGTTAGGGTTATGTTGAGGGTTAGGGTTAGAGATCCGGTTAGGGTTACGATTGGACCTAGGGTTAGGGTTATGTTGAGGTCTAGGGTTAGAGAATCGGTTAGGGTTACGATTGGACCTAGGGTTAGGGTTATGTTGAGGGCTAGGGTTAGAGATCCGGTTAGGGTTACGATTGGACCTAGGGTTAGGGTTATGTTGAGGGCTAGGGTTAGAGATCCGGTTAGGGTTACGATTGGACCTAGGGTTAGGGTTATGTTGAGGGCTAGGGTTAGAGATCCGGTTAGGGTTATGATTGGACCTAGGATTAGGGTTATGTTGAGGGTTAGGGTTAGAGATCCCGTTAGGGTTACGATTGGACCTAGGATTAGCGTTATGTTGAGGGCTTGGGTTAGAGATCCGGTCAGGGTTACGATTGGACCTAGGGTTAGGGTTATGTTGAGGGCTAGGGTTAGAGATCCGGTTAGGGTTACGATTGGACCTAGGGTTAGGGTTATGTTGAGGGCTAGGGTTAGAGATGCCGTTAGGGTTACAATTGGACCTAGGGTTAGGGTTATGTTGAGGGTTAGGGTTAGAGATCCGGTTAGGGTTACGATTGGACCTAGGGTTAGGGTTATGTTGAGGTCTAGGGTTAGAGAATCGGTTAGGGTTACGATTGGACCTAGGGTTAGGGTTATGTTGAGGGCTAGGGTTAGAGATCCGGTTAGGGTTACGATTGGACCTAGGGTTAGGGTTATGTTGAGGGCTAGGGTTAGAGATCCGGTTAGGGTTACGATTGGACCTAGGGTTAGGGTTATGTTGAGGGCTAGGGTTAGAGATCCGGTTAGGGTTATGATTGGACCTAGGATTAGGGTTATGTTGAGGGTTAGGGTTAGAGATCCCGTTAGGGTTACGATTGGACCTAGGATTAGCGTTATGTTGAGGGCTTGGGTTAGAGATCCGGTCAGGGTTACGATTGGACCTAGGGTTAGGGTTATGTTGAGGGCTAGGGTTAGAGATCCGGTTAGGGTTACGATTGGACCTAGGGTTAGGGTTATGTTGAGGGCTAGGGTTAGAGAGACGGTTAGGGTTACGATTGGACCTAGGGTTAGGGTTATGTTGACGGCTCGGGTTAGAGATGCCCTTAGGGTTACGATTGGACCTAGGGTTAGGGTTATGTTGAGGGTTAGGGTTAGAGATCCGGTTAGGGTTACGATTGGACCTAGGGTTAGCGTTATGTTGAGGGCAAGGTTTAGAGATCCGGTCTGGGTTACGATTGGACCTAGGGTTAGGGTTATGTTGAGGGCTAGGGTTAGAGATCCGGTTAGGGTTACGATTGGACCTAGGGTTAGGGTTATGTTGAGGGCTAGGGTTAGAGATCCGGTTAGGGTTACGATTGGACCTAGGGTTAGGGTTATGTTGAGGGGTAGGGTTAGAGATCCGGTTAGGGTTACGATTGGACCTAGGGTTAGGGTTATGTTGAGGGCTAGGGTTAGAGATCCGGTTAGGGTTACGATTGGACCTAGGGTTAGGGTTTGGTTGAGGGCTAGGGTTAGAGATCCGGTTAGGGTTACGATTGGACCTAGGGTTAGGGTTATGTTGAGGGCTAGGGTTAGAGAATCGGTTAGGGTTACGATTGGACCTAGGGTTAGGGTTATGTTGAGGGCTAGGGTTAGAGATCCGGTTAGGGTTACGATTGGACCTAGGGTTAGGGTTATGTTGAGGGCTAGGGTTAGAGATCCGGTTAGGGTTACGATTGGACCTAGGGTTAGGGTTATGTTGAGGGCTAGGGTTAGAGATCCGGTTAGGGTTACGATTGGACCTAGGGTTAGGGTTTGGTTGAGGGCTAGGGTTAGAGATCCGGTTAGGGTTACGATTGGACCTAGGGTTAGGGTTATGTTGAGGGCTAGGGTTAGAGATCCGGTTAGGGTTACGATTGGACCTAGGGTTAGGGTTATGTTGAGGGCTAGGGTTAGAGATCCGGTTAGGGTTATGATTGGACCTAGGATTAGGGTTATGTTGAGGGTTAGGGTTAGAGATCCCGTTAGGGTTACGATTGGACCTAGGATTAGCGTTATGTTGAGGGCTTGGGTTAGAGATCCGGTCAGGGTTACGATTGGACCTAGGGTTAGGGTTATGTTGAGGGCTAGGGTTAGAGATCCGGTTAGGGTTACGATTGGACCTAGGGTTAGGGTTATGTTGAGGGCTAGGGTTAGAGAGACGGTTAGGGTTACGATTGGACCTAGGGTTAGGGTTATGTTGACGGCTCGGGTTAGAGATGCCCTTAGGGTTACGATTGGACCTAGGGTTAGGGTTATGTTGAGGGTTAGGGTTAGAGATCCGGTTAGGGTTACGATTGGACCTAGGGTTAGCGTTATGTTGAGGGCAAGGTTTAGAGATCCGGTCTGGGTTACGATTGGACCTAGGGTTAGGGTTATGTTGAGGGCTAGGGTTAGAGATCCGGTTAGGGTTACGATTGGACCTAGGGTTAGGGTTATGTTGAGGGCTAGGGTTAGAGATCCGGTTAGGGTTACGATTGGACCTAGGGTTAGGGTTATGTTGAGGGGTAGGGTTAGAGATCCGGTTAGGGTTACGATTGGACCTAGGGTTAGGGTTATGTTGAGGGCTAGGGTTAGAGATCCGGTTAGGGTTACGATTGGACCTAGGGTTAGGGTTTGGTTGAGGGCTAGGGTTAGAGATCCGGTTAGGGTTACGATTGGACCTAGGGTTAGGGTTATGTTGAGGGCTAGGGTTAGAGAATCGGTTAGTGTTACGATTGGACCTAGGGTTAGGGTTATGTTGAGGGCTAGGGTTAGAGATCCGGTTAGGGTTACGATTGGACCTAGGGTTAGGGTTATGTTGAGGGCTAGGGTTAGAGATCCGGTTAGGGTTACGATTGGACCTAGGGTTAGGGTTATGTTGAGGGCTAGGGTTAGAGATCCGGTTAGGGTTACGATTGGACCTAGGGTTAGGGTTTGGTTGAGGGCTAGGGTTAGAGATCCGGTTAGGGTTACGATTGGACCTAGGGTTAGGGTTATGTTGTGGGCTAGGGTTAGAGAATGGGTTAGGGTTACGATTGGACCTAGGGTTAGGGTTATGTTGAGGGCTAGGGTTAGAGATCCGGTTAGGGTTACGATTGGACCTAGGGTTAGGGTTATGTTGAGGGCTAGGGTTAGAGATGCCGTTAGGGTTACGATTGGACCTAGGGTTAGGGTTATGTTGAGGGTTAAGGTTAGAGATCCGGTTAGGGTTACGATTGGACCTAGGGTTAGGGTTATGTTGAGGGCTAGGGTTAGAGATCCGGTTAGGGTTACGATTGGACCTAGGGTTAGGGTTTGGTTGATGGCTAGGGTTAGAGATCCGGTTAGGGTTATGATTGGATCTAGGGTTAGGGTTATGTTGAGGGCTAGGGTTAGAGATCCGGTTACGGTTATGATTGGACCTAGGATTAGGGTTATGTTGAGGGTTAGGGTTAGAGATCCCGTTAGGGTTACGATTGGACCTAGGGTTAGGGTTATGTTGAGGGCTAGGGTTAGAGATCCGGTTAGGGTTACGATTGGACCTAGGGTTAGGGTTATGTTGAGGGCTAGGGTTAGAGATCCCGTTAGGGTTACGATTGGACCTAGGGTTAGGGTTATGTTGAGGGCTAGGGTTAGAGATCCGGTTAGGGTTACGATTGGACCTAGGGTTAGGGTTATGTTGAGGGCTAGGGTTAGAGATCCGGTTAGGGTTACGATTGGACCTAGGGTTAGGGTTATGTTGTGGGCTAGGGTTAGAGAGTCGGTTAGGGTTACGATTGGACCTAGGGTTAGGGTTATGTTCAGGGCTAGGGTTAGAGAAGCGGTTAGGATTACGATTCGACCTAGGGTTAGGGTTATTTTGAGGGCTAGGGTTAGAGATCCGGTTAGGGTTACGATTGGACCTAGGGTTAGGGTTATGTTGAGGGGTAGGGTTAGAGATCCGGTTAGGGTTATGATTGGATCTAGGGTTAGGGTTATGTTGAGGGCTAGGGTTAGAGATCCGGTTACGGTTACGATTGGACCTAGGGTTAGGGTTTGGTTGAGGGCTAGCGTTAGAGATCCGGTTAGGGTTACGATTGGACCTAGGGTTAGGGTTATGTTGAGGGCTAGGGTTAGAGAATCGGTTAGGGTTACGATTGGACCTAGGGTTAGGGTTATGTTGAGGGCTAGGGTTAGAGATCCGGTTAGGGTTACGATTGGACCTAGGGTTAGGGTTATGTTGAGGGCTAGGGTTCGAGATCCGGTTAGGGTTACGATTGGACATAGGGTTAGGGTTATGTTGAGGGCTAGAGTTAGAGATCCGGTTAGGGTTACGATTGGACCTAGGGTTAGGGTTATGTTGAGGGCTAGGGTTAGAGATCCGGTTAGGGTTACGATTGGACCTAGGGTTAGGGTTATGTTGAGGGCTAGGGTTAGAGATCCGGTTAGGGTTACGATTGGACCTAGGGTTAGGGTTATGTTGAGGGCTAGGTTTAGAGAATCGGTTAGGGTTACGATTGGACCTAGGGTTAGGGTTATGTTGAGGGCTAGGGTTAGAGATCCGGTTAGGGTTACGATTGGACCTAGGGTTAGGGTTATGTTGAGGGCTAGGGTTAGAGATCCGGTTAGGGTTACGATTGGACCTAGGGTTAGGGTTATGTTGAGGGCTAGGGTTAGAGATCCGGTTAGGGTTACGATTGGACCTAGGGTTAGGGTTATGTTGAGGGCTAGGTTTAGAGATCCGGTTAGGGTTACGATTGGACCTAGGGTTAGGGTTTGGTTGAGGGCTAGGGTTAGAGATCCGGTTAGGGTTACGATTGGACCTAGGGTTAGGGTTATGTTGTGGGCTAGGGTTAGAGAGTCGGTTAGGGTTACGATTGGACCTAGGGTTAGGGTTATGTTGAGGGCTAGGGTTAGAGATCCGGTTAGGGTTACGATTGGACCTAAGGTTAGGGTTATGTTGAGGGCTAGGGTTAGAGATCCGGTTAGGGTTACGATTGGACCTAGGGTTAGGGTTTGGTTGAGGGCTAGGGTTAGAGATCCGGTTAGGGTTACGATTGGACCTAGGGTTAGGGTTATGTTGAGGGCTAGGTTTAGAGAATCGGTTAGGGTTACGATTGGACCTAGGGTTAGGGTTATGTTGAGGGCTAGGGTTAGAGATCCGGTTAGGGTTACGATTGGACCTAGGGTTAGGGTTATGTTGAGGGCTAGGGTTAGAGATCCGGTTAGGGTTACGATTGGACCTAGGGTTAGGGTTATGTTGTTGGCTAGGGTTAGAGAGTCGGTTAGGGTTACGATTGGACCTAGGGTTAGGGTTATGTTCAGGGCTAGGGTTAGAGAAGCGGTTAGGATTACGATTCGACCTAGGGTTAGGGTTATTTTGAGGGCTAGGGTTAGAGATCCGGTTAGGGTTACGATTGGACCTAGGGTTAGGGTTATGTTGAGGGGTAGGGTTAGAGATCCGGTTAGGGTTATGATTGGATCTAGGGTTAGGGTTATGTTGAGGGCTAGGGTTAGAGATCCGGTTACGGTTACGATTGGACCTAGGGTTAGGGTTTGGTTGAGGGCTAGCGTTAGAGATCCGGTTAGGGTTACGATTGGACCTAGGGTTAGGGTTATGTTGAGGGCTAGGGTTAGAGAATCGGTTAGGGTTACGATTGGACCTAGGGTTAGGGTTATGTTGAGGGCTAGGGTTAGAGATCCGGTTAGGGTTACGATTGGACCTAGGGTTAGGGTTATGTTGAGGGCTAGGGTTCGAGATCCGGTTAGGGTTACGATTGGACATAGGGTTAGGGTTATGTTGAGGGCTAGAGTTAGAGATCCGGTTAGGGTTACGATTGGACCTAGGGTTAGGGTTATGTTGAGGGCTAGGGTTAGAGATCCGGTTAGGGTTACGATTGGACCTAGGGTTAGGGTTATGTTGAGGGCTAGGGTTAGAGATCCGGTTAGGGTTACGATTGGACCTAGGGTTAGGGTTATGTTGAGGGCTAGGTTTAGAGAATCGGTTAGGGTTACGATTGGACCTAGGGTTAGGGTTATGTTGAGGGCTAGGGTTAGAGATCCGGTTAGGGTTACGATTGGACCTAGGGTTAGGGTTATGTTGAGGGCTAGGGTTAGAGATCCGGTTAGGGTTACGATTGGACCTAGGGTTAGGGTTATGTTGAGGGCTAGGGTTAGAGATCCGGTTAGGGTTACGATTGGACCTAGGGTTAGGGTTATGTTGAGGGCTAGGTTTAGAGATCCGGTTAGGGTTACGATTGGACCTAGGGTTAGGGTTTGGTTGAGGGCTAGGGTTAGAGATCCGGTTAGGGTTACGATTGGACCTAGGGTTAGGGTTATGTTGTGGGCTAGGGTTAGAGAGTCGGTTAGGGTTACGATTGGACCTAGGGTTAGGGTTATGTTGAGGGCTAGGGTTAGAGATCCGGTTAGGGTTACGATTGGACCTAAGGTTAGGGTTATGTTGAGGGCTAGGGTTAGAGATCCGGTTAGGGTTACGATTGGACCTAGGGTTAGGGTTTGGTTGAGGGCTAGGGTTAGAGATCCGGTTAGGGTTACGATTGGACCTAGGGTTAGGGTTATGTTGAGGGCTAGGTTTAGAGAATCGGTTAGGGTTACGATTGGACCTAGGGTTAGGGTTATGTTGAGGGCTAGGGTTAGAGATCCGGTTAGGGTTACGATTGGACCTAGGGTTAGGGTTATGTTGAGGGCTAGGGTTAGAGATCCGGTTAGGGTTACGATTGGACCTAGGGTTAGGGTTATGTTGTTGGCTAGGGTTAGAGAGTCGGTTAGGGTTACGATTGGACCTAGGGTTAGGGTTATGTTGAGGGCTAGGGTTAGAGATCCGGTCAGGGTTACGATTGGACCTAGGGTTAGGGTTATGTTGAGGGCTAGGGTTAGAGAGTCGGTTAGGGTTACGATTGGACCTAGGATTAGCGTTATGTTGAGGGCTAGGGTTAGAGATCCGGTCAGGGTTACGATTGGACCTAGGATTAGGGTTATGTTGAGGGCTAGGGTTAGAGATCCGGTTAGGGTTAAGATTGGACCTAGGGTTAGGGTTATGTTGAGGGCGAGGGTTAGAGAGATGGTTAGGGTTACGATTGGACCTAGGGTTAGGGTTATGTTGACGGCTCGGGTTAGAGATGCCCTTAGGGTTACGATTGGACCTAGGGTTAGGGTTATGTTGAGGGTTAGGGTTAGAGATCCGGTTAGGGTTACGATTGGACCTAGGGTTAGCGTTATGTTGAGGGCAAGGGTTAGAGATCCGGTCTGGGTTACGATTGGACCTAGGGTTAGGGTTATGTTGAGGGCTAGGGTTAGAGATCCGGTTAGGGTTACGATTGGACCTAGGGTTAGGGTTATGTTGAGGGGTAGGGTTAGAGATCCGGTTAGGGTTATGATTGGATCTAGGGTTAGGGTTATGTTGAGGGCTAGGGTTAGAGATCCGGTTACGGTTATGATTGGACCTAGGATTAGTGTTATGTTGAGGGTTAGGGTTAGAGATCCGGTTAGGGTTACGATTGGACCTAGGGTTAGCGTTATGTTGAGGGCTAGGGTTAGAGATCCGGTCAGGGTTACGATTGGACCTAGGGTTAGGGTTATGTTGAGGGCTAGGGTTAGAGATCCGGTTAGGGTTACGATTGGACCTAGGGTTAGGGTTATGTTGAGGGCTAGGGTTAGAGATCCGGTTAGGGTTACGATTGGACCTAGGGTTAGGGTTATGTTGTGGGCTAGGGTTAGAGATCCGGTTAGGGTTACGATTGGACCTAGGGTTAGGGTTATGTTGAGGGCTAAGGTTAGAGATGCCGTTAGGGTTACGATTGGACCTAGGGTTAGGGTTATGTTGAGGGTTTGGGTTAGAGATCCGGTTAGGGTTACGATTGGACCTAGGGTTAGGGTTATGTTGAGGGCTAGGGTTAGAGAATCGGTTAGGGTTACGATTGGACCTAGGGTTAGGGTTATGTTGAGGGCTAGGGTTAGAGATCCGGTTAGGGTTACGATTGGACCTAGGGTTAGGGTTATGTTGAGGGCTAGGGTTAGAGATCCAGTTAGGGTTACGATTGGACCTAGGGTTAGGGTTATGTTGAGGGCTAGGTTTAGAGATCCGGTTAGGGTTACGATTGGACCTAGGGTTAGGGTTATGTTGTGGGCTAGGGGTACAGAGACGGTTAGGGTTACGATTGGACCTAGGGTTAGGGTTATGTTGAGGGCTAGGGTTAGAGATCCGGTTAGGGTTACCATTGGACCTAGGGTTAGGGTTATGTTGAGGGCTAGGGTTAGAGATGCCGTTAGGGTTACGATTGGACCTAGGGTTAGGATTATGTTGAGGGTTAGGGTTAGAGATCCGGTTAGGGTTACGATTGGACCTAGGGTTAGGGTTATGTTGAGGTCTAGGGTTAGAGAATCGGTTAGGGTTGCGATTGGACCTAGGGTTAGGGTTATGTTGAGGGCTAGGGTTAGAGATCCGGTTAGTGTTACGATTGGACCTAGGGTTAGGGTTATGTTGAGGGCTAGGGTTAGAGATCCGGTTAGGGTTACGATTGGACCTAGGGTTAGGGTTATGTTGAGGGCTAGGGTTAGAGATCCAGTTAGGGTTACGAGTGGACCTAGGGTTAGGGTTATGTTGAGGGCTAGGGTTAGAGATCCGGTTAGGGTTACGATTGGACCTAGGGTTAGGGTTATGTTGAGGGCTAGGGTTAGAGATCCGGTTAGGGTTACGATTGGACCTAGGGTTAGGGTTATGTTGAGGGCTAGGGTTAGAGAATAGGTTAGGGTTACGATTGGACCTAGGGTTAGGGTTATGTTGAGGGCTAGGGTTAGAGATCCGTTTAGGGTTACGATTGGACCTAGGGTTAGGGTTATGTTGAGGGCTAGGGTTAGAGATCCGGTTAGGGTTACGATTGGACCTAGGGTTAGGGTTATGTTGAGGGCTAGGGTTAGAGATCCGGTTAGGGTTACGATTGGACCTAGGGTTAGGGTTTGGTTGAGGGCTAGGGTTAGAGATCCGGTTAGGGTTACGATTGGACCTAGGGTTAGGGTTATGTTGAGGGCTAGGGTTAGAGATCCGGTTAGGGTTACGATTGGACCTAGGGTTAGGGTTATGTTGAGGGCTAGGGTAGAGAAGCGGTTAGGATTACAATTCGACCTAGGGTTAGGGTTATTTTGAGGGCTAGGGTTAGAGATCCGGTTAGGATTACGATTGGACCTAGGGTTAGGGTTATGTTGAGGGGTAGGGTTAGAGATCCGGTTAGGGTTATGATTGGATCTAGGGTTAGGGTTATGTTGAGGGCTAGGGTTAGAGATCCGGTTACGGTTATGATTGGACCTAGGATTAGGGTTATGTTGAGGGTTAGGGTTAGAGATCCCGTTAGGGTTACGATTGGACCTAGGATTAGCGTTATGTTGAGGGCTAGGGTTAGAGATCCGGTCAGGGTTACGATTAGACCTAGGGTTAGAGTTATGTTGAGGGCTAGGGTTAGAGATCCGGTTAGGGTTACGATTGGACCTAGGGTTAGGGTTATGTTGAGGGCTAGGGTTAGAGAGACGGTTAGGGTTACGATTGGACCTAGGGTTAGTGTTATGTTGAGGGTTAGGGTTAGAGATCCGGTTAGGGTTACGATTGGACCTAGGGTTAGCGTTATGTTGAGGGCAAGGGTTAGAGATCCGGTCTGGGTTACGATTGGACCTAGGGTTAGGGTTATGTTGAGGGCTAGGGTTAGAGATCCGGTTAGGGTTACGATTGGACCTAGGGTTAGGGTTATGTTGAGGGCTAGGGTTAGAGATCCGGTTAGGGTTACGATTGGACCTAGGGTTAGGGTTATGTTGAGGGGTAGGGTTAGAGATCCGGTTAGGGTTATGATTGGATCTAGGTTTAGGGTTATGTTGCGGCCTAGGGTTAGAGATCCGGTTACGGTTATGATTGGACCTAGGATTAGGGTTATGTTAAGGGTTAGGGTTAGAGATCCGGTCAGGGTTACGATTGGACCTAGGGTTAGGGTTATGTTGAGGGCTAGGGTTAGAGATCCGGTTAGGGTTACGATTGGACCTAGGGTTAGGGTTATGTTGAGGGCTAGGGTTAGAGATCCGGTTAGGGTTACGATTGGACCTAGGGTTAGGGTTATGTTGAGGGCTAGGGTTAGAGATGCCGTTAGGGTTACGATTGGACCTAGGGTTAGGGTTATGTTGAGGGTTAGGGTTAGAGATCCGGTTAGGGTTACGATTGGACCTAGGGTTAGGGTTATGTTGAGGGCTAGGGTTAGAGAATCGGTTAGGGTTACGATTGGACCTAGGGTTAGGGTTATGTTGAGGGCTAGGGTTAGAGATCCGGTTAGGGTTACGATTGGACCTAGGGTTAGGGTTATGTTGAGGGCTAGGGTTAGAGATCCGGTTAGGGTTACGATTGGACCTAGGGTTAGGGTTATGTTGAGGGCTAGGTTTAGAGATCCGGTTAGGGTTACGATTGGACCTAGGGTTAGGGTTATGTTGTGGGCTAGGGGTACAGAGACGGTTAGGGTTACGATTGGACCTAGGGTTAGGGTTATGTTGAGGGCTAGGGTTAGAGATCCGGTTAGGGTTACGATTGGACCTAGGGTTAGGGTTATGTTGAGGGCTAGGGTTAGAGATGCCGTTAGGGTTACGATTGGACCTAGGTTTAGGGTTATGTTGACGGTTAGGGTTAGAGATCCGGTTTGGGTTACGATTGGACCTAGGGTTAGGGTTATGTTTAGGTCTAGGGTTAGAGAATCGGTTAGGGTTACGATTGGACCTAGGGTTAGGGTTATGTTGAGGGCTAGGGTTAGAGATCCGGTTAGGGTTACGATTGGACCTAGGGTTAGGGTTATGTTGAGGGCTAGGGTTAGAGATCCGGTTAGGGTTACGATTGGACCTAGGGTTAGGGTTATGTTGAGGGCTAGGGTTAGAGATCCGGTTAGGGTTACGATTGGACCTAGGGTTAGGGTTATGTTGAGGGCTAGGGTTAGAGATCCGGTTAGGGTTACGATTGGACCTAGGGTTAGGGTTTGGTTGAGGGCTAGGGTTAGAGATCCGGTTAGGGTTACGATTGGACCTAGGGTTAGGGTTATGTTGTGGTCTAGGGTTAGAGAGTCGGTTAGGGTTACGATTGGACCTAGGGTTAGGGTTATGTTGAGGGCTAGGGTTAGAGATCCGGTTAGGGTTACGATTGGACCTAGGGTTAGGGTTATGTTGAGGGCTAGGGTTAGAGATCCGGTTAGGGTTACGATTGGACCTAGGGTTAGGGTTATGTTGAGGGCTAGGGTTAGAGATCCGGTTAGGGTTACGATTGGACCTAGGGTTTGGGTTATGTTGTGGGCTAGGGTAGGAGAGTCGGTTAGGGTTACGATTGGACCTAGGGTTAGGGTTATGTTGAGGGCTAGGGTTAGAGAAGCGGTTAGGATTACGATTCGACCTAGGGTTAGGGTTATTTTGAGGGCTAGGGTTAGAGATCCGGTTAGGGTTACGATTGGACCTAGGGTTAGGGTTATGTTGAGGGGTCGGGTTAGAGATCCGGTTAGGGTTATGATTGGATCTAGGGTTAGGGTTATGTTGAGGGCTAGGGTTAGAGATCCGGTTACGGTTATGATTGGACCTAGGATTAGGGTTATGTTGAGGGTTAGGGTTAGAGATCCCGTTAGGGTTACGATTGGACCTAGGATTAGCGTTATGTTGAGGGCTAGGGTTAGAGATCCGGTCAGGGTTACGATTGGACCTAGGGTCAGGGTTATGTTGAGGGCTAGGGTTAGAGAGACGGTTAGGGTTACGGTTGGACCTAGGGTTAAGGTTATGTTGAGGGGTAGGGTTAGAGATCCGGTTAGGGTTATGATTGGATCTAGGGTTAGGGTTATGTTGAGGGCTAGGGTTAGAGATCCGGTTACGGTTATGATTGGACCTAGGATTAGGGTTATGTTGAGGGTTAGGGTTAGAGATCCGGTTAGGGTTACGATTGGACCTAGGGTTAGCGTTATGTTGAGGGCAAGGGTTAGAGATCCGGTCTGGGTTACGATTGGACCTAGGGTTAGGGTTATGTTGAGGGCTAGGGTTAAAGATCCGGTTAGGGTTACGATTGGACCTAGGGTTAGGGTTATGTTGAGGGCTAGGGTTAGAGATCCGGTTAGGGTTACGATTGGACCTAGGGTTAGGGTTATGTTGAGGGGTAGGGTTAGAGATCCGGTTAGGGTTATGATTGGATCTAGGGTTAGGGTTATGTTGAGGGCTAGGGTTAGAGATCCGGTTACGGTTATGATTGGACCTAGGATTAGGGTTATGTTGAGGGTTAGGGTTAGAGATCCGGTTAGGGTTACGATTGGACCTAGGGTTAGCGTTATGTTGAGGTCTAGGGTTAGAGATCCGGTCAGGGTTACGATTGGACCTAGGGTTAGGGTTATGTTGAGGGCTAGGGTTACAGATCCGGTTAGGGTTACGATTGGACCTAGGGTTAGGGTTATGTTGAGGGCTAGGGTTAGAGATCCGGTTAGGGTTACGATTGGACCTAGGGTTAGGGTTATGTTGTGAGCTAGGGTTAGAGAGACGGTTAGGGTTACGATTGGACCTAGGGTTAGGGTTATGTTGAGGGCTAGGGTTAGAGATCCGGTTAGGGTTACGATTGGACCTAGGGTTAGGGTTATGTTGAGGGCTAGGGTTAGAGATGCCGTTAGGGTTACGATTGGAACTAGGGTTAGGGTTATGTTGAGGGTTAGGGTTAGAGATCCGGTTAGGGTTACGATTGGACCTAGGGTTAGGGTTATGTTGAGGGCTAGGGTTAGAGAATCGGTTAGGGTTACGATTGGACCTAGGGTTAGGGTTATGTTGAGGGCTAGGGTTAGAGATCCGGTTAGGGTTACGATTGGACCTAGGGTTAGGGTTATGTTGAGGGCTAGGGTTAGAGAAGCGGTTAGGATTACGATTCGACCTAGGGTTAGGGTTATTTTGAGGGCTAGGGTTAGAGATCCGGTTAGGGTTACGATTGGACCTAGGGTTAGGGTTATGTTGAGGGGTAGGGTTAGAGATCCGGTTAGGGTTATGATTGGATCTAGGGTTAGGGTTATGTTGAGGGCTAGGGTTAGATATCCGGTTACGGTTATGATTGGACCTAGGATTAGGGTTATGTTGAGGGTTAGGGTTAGAGATCCCGTTAGGGTTACGATTGGACCTAGGATTAGCGTTATGTTGAGGGCTAGGGTTAGAGATCCGGTCAGGGTTACGATTGGACCTAGGGTTAGGGTTATGTTGAGGGCTAGGGTTAGAGATCCGGTTAGGGTTACGATTGGACCTAGGGTTAGGGTTATGTTGAGGGGTAGGGTTAGAGATCCGGTTAGGGTTATGATTGGATCTAGGGTTAGGGTTATGTTGAGGGCTAGGGTTAGATATCCGGTTACGGTTATGATTGGACCTAGGGTTAGGGTTATGTAGAGGGCTAGGGTTAGAGATCCGGTTAGGGTTACGATTGGACCTAGGGTTAGGGTTATGTTGAGGGCTAGGGTTAGAGATCCGGTTAGGGTTACGATTGGACCTAGGGTTAGGGTTATGTTGAGGGCTAGGGTTAGAGATCCGGTTAGGGTTACGATTGGACCTAGGGTTAGGGTTATGTTGAGGGCTAGGGTTAGAGATCCGGTTAGGGTTACGATTGGACCTAGGGTTAGGGTTATGTTGTTGGCTAGGGTTAGAGAGTCGGTTAGGGTTACGATTGGACCTAGGGTTAGGGTTATGTTGAGGGCTAGGGTTAGAGATCCGGTCAGGGTTACGATTGGACCTAGGGTTAGGGTTATGTTGAGGGCTAGGGTTAGAGAGTCGGTTAGGGTTACGATTGGACCTAGGATTAGCGTTATGTTGAGGGCTAGGGTTAGAGATCCGGTCAGGGTTACGATTGGACCTAGGATTAGGGTTATGTTGAGGGCTAGGGTTAGAGATCCGGTTAGGGTTAAGATTGGACCTAGGGTTAGGGTTATGTTGAGGGCGAGGGTTAGAGAGATGGTTAGGGTTACGATTGGACCTAGGGTTAGGGTTATGTTGACGGCTCGGGTTAGAGATGCCCTTAGGGTTACGATTGGACCTAGGGTTAGGGTTATGTTGAGGGTTAGGGTTAGAGATCCGGTTAGGGTTACGATTGGACCTAGGGTTAGCGTTATGTTGAGGGCAAGGGTTAGAGATCCGGTCTGGGTTACGATTGGACCTAGGGTTAGGGTTATGTTGAGGGCTAGGGTTAGAGATCCGGTTAGGGTTACGATTGGACCTAGGGTTAGGGTTATGTTGAGGGGTAGGGTTAGAGATCCGGTTAGGGTTATGATTGGATCTAGGGTTAGGGTTATGTTGAGGGCTAGGGTTAGAGATCCGGTTACGGTTATGATTGGACCTAGGATTAGTGTTATGTTGAGGGTTAGGGTTAGAGATCCGGTTAGGGTTACGATTGGACCTAGGGTTAGCGTTATGTTGAGGGCTAGGGTTAGAGATCCGGTCAGGGTTACGATTGGACCTAGGGTTAGGGTTATGTTGAGGGCTAGGGTTAGAGATCCGGTTAGGGTTACGATTGGACCTAGGGTTAGGGTTATGTTGAGGGCTAGGGTTAGAGATCCGGTTAGGGTTACGATTGGACCTAGGGTTAGGGTTATGTTGTGGGCTAGGGTTAGAGATCCGGTTAGGGTTACGATTGGACCTAGGGTTAGGGTTATGTTGAGGGCTAAGGTTAGAGATGCCGTTAGGGTTACGATTGGACCTAGGGTTAGGGTTATGTTGAGGGTTTGGGTTAGAGATCCGGTTAGGGTTACGATTGGACCTAGGGTTAGGGTTATGTTGAGGGCTAGGGTTAGAGAATCGGTTAGGGTTACGATTGGACCTAGGGTTAGGGTTATGTTGAGGGCTAGGGTTAGAGATCCGGTTAGGGTTACGATTGGACCTAGGGTTAGGGTTATGTTGAGGGCTAGGGTTAGAGATCCAGTTAGGGTTACGATTGGACCTAGGGTTAGGGTTATGTTGAGGGCTAGGTTTAGAGATCCGGTTAGGGTTACGATTGGACCTAGGGTTAGGGTTATGTTGTGGGCTAGGGGTACAGAGACGGTTAGGGTTACGATTGGACCTAGGGTTAGGGTTATGTTGAGGGCTAGGGTTAGAGATCCGGTTAGGGTTACCATTGGACCTAGGGTTAGGGTTATGTTGAGGGCTAGGGTTAGAGATGCCGTTAGGGTTACGATTGGACCTAGGGTTAGGATTATGTTGAGGGTTAGGGTTAGAGATCCGGTCTGGGTTACGATTGGACCTAGGGTTAGGGTTATGTTGAGGGCTAGGGTTAGAGATCCGGTTAGGGTTACGATTGGACCTAGGGTTAGGGTTATGTTGAGGGCTAGGGTTAGAGATCCGGTTAGGGTTACGATTGGACCTAGGGTTAGGGTTATGTTGAGGGGTAGGGTTAGAGATCCGGTTAGGGTTATGATTGGATCTAGGGTTAGGGTTATGTTGAGGGCTAGGGTTAGAGATCCGGTTACGGTTATGATTGGACCTAGGATTAGTGTTATGTTGAGGGTTAGGGTTAGAGATCCGGTTAGGGTTACGATTGGACCTAGGGTTAGCGTTATGTTGAGGGCTAGGGTTAGAGATCCGGTCAGGGTTACGATTGGACCTAGGGTTAGGGTTATGTTGAGGGCTAGGGTTAGAGATCCGGTTAGGGTTACGATTGGACCTAGGGTTAGGGTTATGTTGAGGGCTAGGGTTAGAGATCCAGTTAGGGTTACGATTGGACCTAGGGTTAGGGTTATGTTGTGGGCTAGGGTTAGAGATCCGGTTAGGGTTACGATTGGACCTAGGGTTAGGGTTATGTTGAGGGCTAAGGTTAGAGATGCCGTTAGGGTTACGATTGGACCTAGGGTTAGGGTTATGTTGAGGGTTTGGGTTAGAGATCCGGTTAGGGTTACGATTGGACCTAGGGTTAGGGTTATGTTGAGGGCTAGGGTTAGAGAATCGGTTAGGGTTACGATTGGACCTAGGGTTAGGGTTATGTTGAGGGCTAGGGTTAGAGATCCGGTTAGGGTTACGATTGGACCTAGGGTTAGGGTTATGTTGTGGGCTAGGGGTACAGAGACGGTTAGGGTTACGATTGGACCTAGGGTTAGGGTTATGTTGAGGGCTAGGGTTAGAGATCCGGTTAGGGTTACCATTGGACCTAGGGTTAGGGTTATGTTGAGGGCTAGGGTTAGAGATGCCGTTAGGGTTACGATTGGACCTAGGGTTAGGATTATGTTGAGGGTTAGGGTTAGAGATCCGGTTAGGGTTACGATTGGACCTAGGGTTAGGGTTATGTTGAGGTCTAGGGTTAGAGAATCGGTTAGGGTTGCGATTGGACCTAGGGTTAGGGTTATGTTGAGGGCTAGGGTTAGAGATCCGGTTAGGGTTACGATTGGACCTAGGGTTAGGGTTATGTTGAGGGCTAGGGTTAGAGATCCGGTTAGGGTTACGATTGGACCTAGGGTTAGGGTTATGTTGAGGGCTAGGGTTAGAGATCCAGTTAGGGTTACGAGTGGACCTAGGGTTAGGGTTATGTTGAGGGCTAGGGTTAGAGATCCGGTTAGGGTTACGATTGGACCTAGGGTTAGGGTTATGTTGAGGGCTAGGGTTAGAGATCCGGTTAGGGTTACGATTGGACCTAGGGTTAGGGTTATGTTGAGGGCTAGGGTTAGAGAATAGGTTAGGGTTACGATTGGACCTAGGGTTAGGGTTATGTTGAGGGCTAGGGTTAGAGATCCGGTTAGGGTTACGATTGGACCTAGGGTTAGGGTTATGTTGAGGGCTAGGGTTAGAGATCCGGTTAGGGTTACGATTGGACCTAGGGTTAGGGTTATGTTGAGGGCTAGGGTTAGAGATCCGGTTAGGGTTACGATTGGACCTAGGGTTAGGGTTTGGTTGAGGGCTAGGGTTAGAGATCCGGTTAGGGTTACGATTGGACCTAGGGTTAGGGTTATGTTGAGGGCTAGGGTTAGAGATCCGGTTAGGGTTACGATTGGACCTAGGGTTAGGGTTATGTTGAGGGCTAGGGTAGAGAAGCGGTTAGGATTACAATTCGACCTAGGGTTAGGGTTATTTTGAGGGCTAGGGTTAGAGATCCGGTTAGGATTACGATTGGACCTAGGGTTAGGGTTATGTTGAGGGGTAGGGTTAGAGATCCGGTTAGGGTTATGATTGGATCTAGGGTTAGGGTTATGTTGAGGGCTAGGGTTAGAGATCCGGTTACGGTTATGATTGGACCTAGGATTAGGGTTATGTTGAGGGTTAGGGTTAGAGATCCCGTTAGGGTTACGATTGGACCTAGGATTAGCGTTATGTTGAGGGCTAGGGTTAGAGATCCGGTCAGGGTTACGATTAGACCTAGGGTTAGAGTTATGTTGAGGGCTAGGGTTAGAGATCCGGTTAGGGTTACGATTGGACCTAGGGTTAGGGTTATGTTGAGGGCTAGGGTTAGAGAGACGGTTAGGGTTACGATTGGACCTAGGGTTAGTGTTATGTTGAGGGTTAGGGTTAGAGATCCGGTTAGGGTTACGATTGGACCTAGGGTTAGCGTTATGTTGAGGGCAAGGGTTAGAGATCCGGTCTGGGTTACGATTGGACCTAGGGTTAGGGTTATGTTGAGGGCTAGGGTTAGAGATCCGGTTAGGGTTACGATTGGACCTAGGGTTAGGGTTATGTTGAGGGCTAGGGTTAGAGATCCGGTTAGGGTTACGATTGGACCTAGGGTTAGGGTTATGTTGAGGGGTAGGGTTAGAGATCCGGTTAGGGTTATGATTGGATCTAGGTTTAGGGTTATGTTGCGGCCTAGGGTTAGAGATCCGGTTACGGTTATGATTGGACCTAGGATTAGGGTTATGTTAAGGGTTAGGGTTAGAGATCCGGTCAGGGTTACGATTGGACCTAGGGTTAGGGTTATGTTGAGGGCTAGGGTTAGAGATCCGGTTAGGGTTACGATTGGACCTAGGGTTAGGGTTATGTTGAGGGCTAGGGTTAGAGATCCGGTTAGGGTTACGATTGGACCTAGGGTTAGGGTTATGTTGAGGGCTAGGGTTAGAGATGCCGTTAGGGTTACGATTGGACCTAGGGTTAGGGTTATGTTGAGGGTTAGGGTTAGAGATCCGGTTAGGGTTACGATTGGACCTAGGGTTAGGGTTATGTTGAGGGCTAGGGTTAGAGAATCGGTTAGGGTTACGATTGGACCTAGGGTTAGGGTTATGTTGAGGGCTAGGGTTAGAGATCCGGTTAGGGTTACGATTGGACCTAGGGTTAGGGTTATGTTGAGGGCTAGGGTTAGAGATCCGGTTAGGGTTACGATTGGACCTAGGGTTAGGGTTATGTTGAGGGCTAGGTTTAGAGATCCGGTTAGGGTTACGATTGGACCTAGGGTTAGGGTTATGTTGTGGGCTAGGGGTACAGAGACGGTTAGGGTTACGATTGGACCTAGGGTTAGGGTTATGTTGAGGGCTAGGGTTAGAGATCCGGTTAGGGTTACGATTGGACCTAGGGTTAGGGTTATGTTGAGGGCTAGGGTTAGAGATGCCGTTAGGGTTACGATTGGACCTAGGTTTAGGGTTATGTTGACGGTTAGGGTTAGAGATCCGGTTTGGGTTACGATTGGACCTAGGGTTAGGGTTATGTTTAGGTCTAGGGTTAGAGAATCGGTTAGGGTTACGATTGGACCTAGGGTTAGGGTTATGTTGAGGGCTAGGGTTAGAGATCCGGTTAGGGTTACGATTGGACCTAGGGTTAGGGTTATGTTGAGGGCTAGGGTTAGAGATCCGGTTAGGGTTACGATTGGACCTAGGGTTAGGGTTATGTTGAGGGCTAGGGTTAGAGATCCGGTTAGGGTTACGATTGGACCTAGGGTTAGGGTTATGTTGAGGGCTAGGGTTAGAGATCCGGTTAGGGTTACGATTGGACCTAGGGTTAGGGTTTGGTTGAGGGCTAGGGTTAGAGATCCGGTTAGGGTTACGATTGGACCTAGGGTTAGGGTTATGTTGTGGTCTAGGGTTAGAGAGTCGGTTAGGGTTACGATTGGACCTAGGGTTAGGGTTATGTTGAGGGCTAGGGTTAGAGATCCGGTTAGGGTTACGATTGGACCTAGGGTTAGGGTTATGTTGAGGGCTAGGGTTAGAGATCCGGTTAGGGTTACGATTGGACCTAGGGTTAGGGTTATGTTGAGGGCTAGGGTTAGAGATCCGGTTAGGGTTACGATTGGACCTAGGGTTTGGGTTATGTTGTGGGCTAGGGTAGGAGAGTCGGTTAGGGTTACGATTGGACCTAGGGTTAGGGTTATGTTGAGGGCTAGGGTTAGAGAAGCGGTTAGGATTACGATTCGACCTAGGGTTAGGGTTATTTTGAGGGC